>NW_022990274.1:1152280-1445293 GCF_902827175.1 Gymnodraco acuticeps
GACTGTGTTCTCCTTTATCAAAATCTTTATATCGGAGTAAACTTTGCAGTTTGTTTAACAACATGCTAGGGGGGGAAACCAAGCCCCCAGGAAGAGCCCCAGATGTCGAAGCATGGTACTACAACTTCCGTGTCAGTCTGTGACATCATTGGGCCTAAAGACAGTTTTTCTTATAGCTTCCATTCCACAAGACATTTGTAAATTTGCATTTATTTTTCAACTACCGAGCAAGAACATTACAATAGCCCTTACTTAAATCGTTAGGTCGTAAAAGTAGTAAAACCAGCTTAAAGCCAAATCTAGAGTGAATTTCCCTCTCCATTTATACACTGAACAAAAATATAAACGCAACACTTTTGTTTTTGCTCCCATTTTTCATGAGATGAACTCAAAGATCTAAAACATTTTCTATACACAAAATAACCATTTCTCTCAAATATTGTTCACAAATCTGAACAAATCTGTGATAGTGAGCACTTCTCCTTTGCCGAGATAATCCATCCCACCTCACAGGTGTGGCATATCAAGATGCTGATTAGACAGCATGATTATTGCACAGGTGTGCCTTAGGCTGGCCACAATAAAAGGCCACTCTGAAACGTGCAGTTTTGCTTTATTGGGGGGGTCTGGGGGGGTCCGAAAACCAGTCAGTATCTGGTGTGAGGGGTAGGATTAGGGTTAGGGTAATGTTGTGAATCGAGTGGCCTGTGTTCGTTGTCCATAACATACGCCTGCCCATACCATAACCCCACCACCACCATGGGCCACTCAATTCACAACATTACCCTAACCCTAAACCTAACCCTAACCCTACCCCTCACACCAGATACTGACTGGTTTTCGGACCCCCCCCCCCCCAGACCCCCCCAATGAGGCCCTCAAGTAGTCAAACTTCCAAAACCAACTTTTCCGCAACTTTTTTAGCTGTGTAACATAAAATAAAAATGCTGTAAACAGTTCTTAATTAAGTCATTGAAAATAAAAGTATTTCTAACTTAAGCAGAAAATGGATAAGGGTTAACCAAGACACCCATTACTGTATGGATATATCATTCTCTTGCTCACATCTGAAGAACATATTGTCCAGCAGAGATGTGGAGAAGTCACAGCTCAAAAGTAAACTTTTCAGTCAGCTTTTAACACTAGAACCGCCAGGGGTCGCTGTATACTTAAAACCGCCAATGGGTAAAATGTACCCGCTATTAGAATGCATTGATTTTCAAGGTACAATGTTCTTTTATTTATCATACTAGAACACAGGGTTAACAGTGAGTTTGGATCGCAGAGTGATGAAACGTATACCAATAGAATCTGTGGACTCTCAGCTTTCATATAATTTCTGCAGATAACATGAAGTATAAAATATTGCTACCGTGAGTTATGTGCAAAGTGTGTCTCTCTCTCTCTCTCTCTCTCTCTCTATCTCTCTCTCCTCTCTCTCTCTCTCTCTCTCTCTCTCTCTCTCTCTCTCTCTCTCTCTCTCTCTCTCTCTCTCTCTCTCTCTCTCTCTCTCTCTCTCTCTCTCTCTCTCTCTCTATAAGGAACCGCAGTAAACAACAGGCGTTGCTATAGCAACAAGTCATGTTTATGTTTACGCGCGGCGAAAATCACTGCATTTTCTATAAGGTAAATATTACCCGCTGGCGCTAATGGGTATAAATAGCAATTTGTTTGTCAATTTTTTCAATCTGACTTCATATTGACCATTTTTAACAACAGAGAGTGCTACATAAAAAAAGTTACTTACAGTCAAGAAACAACAATGAAACAATGAAACGCGTGAATCATTCCGCAACTTCAAGCTCCGTGTCCTTTGGAAGTCAAGTCATTCATTTCAGGAAGAACATGGTCACACTTCTCTGTATTTTCAGGCACTGACTTTTAGTATTTTCCAAAGACAGCAAATGTTTTGCCTTTCTCCCCTCTCAAATGAGCAAACACACACACACACACACACACACACACACACACACACACACACACACACACACACACACACACACACACACATTCACTTGAAAATAAGCCCATAAAAAGAGGCACTGTGTGTTTCTCGGAACACAAAGGTCAGGTGTAATTTGCACAGCAGTGATACCTCCTCAATTAGCTGCTGATGATAATGAGCCCCCCCCCAGCAGTCACTGCCATGCACACGCAGAGCATAGTTAACAGCGAGGTTGAAAATGAACACACACACACACACACATACACACACACACACACACACACACACACACACACACACACACACACACACACAGAGGTCAGTGTTGTGCTAAGTGTCAGTAGTCAATTTGACTTTGTTAGTTCCAGGTTTAATATGTGCAATAAGTTCATTTCAATAAGTTCTGCAATAAACATTGAACCAGTCCGGCCCTCGACTAGTACGGATTTCTTTATTTTGGCCCACTGTGTATTTGAGTTTGACACCCCTGGTCTATATGAACCTTTATTAGGGCTGCACTTCACAAAATATTTTTCTAGACGGCCATTAGTGGTCCGTTTTTTGGGCTTCACAAATTGAATTCAGTTCCCGGCTGAAAAAGAACACTATGAGGAACATTAGGCACGTTGTGCTTCATAAACATAATACAAAACTGTAGTAACAAGCCTTTAATATTTATATAAAATTGTACATGTGCAAAGCGCATGTGAGTCACAATCCGTTACTGACAATGCAAACGGCAGGAGCACTAAAATGATTCTAAATGTGTGTCGTAACAAGCAGCGAGCACACTGACAGAACATCTTGGTGATTTATTCGCGCAACACAGATTAACATAATTTACATCATCACCATTCAAACATTCAGGATGCTCGTCGGCTAAAAAGATGATGTGCATTAAGCCCTGATCATGGCATGAACATTTACAGAATTATTATATTTGTTAGGTCTGTACATTTAGGTGGAGTTTCTTGTTAAACAAATGTTTCATGCAACAAATAAAGTAAAGAAAAATTGCTCAACTATACTTTTCTTGCCGACTAAGGTTTGGATTGACAATTTGAGGGCAGCCCTTATCATTATATTATATTGCATCATGAACAGAAGCTAATGTTTAGTGCTTAAAGTTGGAGAATAAAGAAAACTGAGAAAGAGTTGAGTCATACAGAGCTGTGCAGGCAGACAGGAAGATCAGTATGAGAGCTCTGCTAGAAACACATCAGCTAGCACCAGCTCAGCACATTAACTAGCCTTACTGTAAGGGATTTAGGAAATAATCCTAATTCCCAAGAGGGTCTTGAATGATATACTTAATGCAAATATTATATACTGTACATATTGAGAAGAACATGTGAGAACCTTGAAATATATTTGACTCATCCTGTGCTCAGGAAATTTGACTGATGGCTGTAGAAATATACTGTATATTTGTATATGTATATTTAGTGTAACAGGTGTTGTCACAAGTATCAAATTAAGGAGACTAGATTATACTGCCAAGAGTTTAAAACCTGGTTCATTAGATATTCGATGAGGATATTCCAATCAGGAAGGTTGTCACTTTATATGTACACATGGATCACAGCTGCAGACTGATGGAGGCACCATCTAATGATGGTCTCACTGCTCCTAAATAGTCCCGTGGACAGTTGTTATGTAAGCTCCAAAGAAATACAATGTAGCCTGTATGCAAAGAGTTGAACTTTAAGTGGCTAGTGGGGACAATGGTTTTTGGAATTGGTCAAGTATTAAGCAAGAACGCTGCAGCAGTGAAACAGGCTTCAATGCCATTCAGCGTCTTTGAGTTGTGAAAAGCGCTATATAAATAAAATGTATTATTATTATTATTATTCAAGGTTTATGTATTGTGAGAAAATTATCTAAAATAGCAGGCCTCTCATCATTAGAGTGAAGAAGGCTTGGTAAATTCAAACTTGTTGAATTGTTTTCTGCGCTAATCTTTGTAAACTAAGCCAAACATTGTTGACCACTCTCAGTCAATATGTTGGCCTTTGACCTTTTTCATTTTATTGGACATGTTGCTTTATTTCTTATGTTTATATATCTTATTTTATCTATTTTGTCTTTCAACCAGAAGGTTGTTGGTTCGGTCCCAGCTAGGAGGACCAGGTGTCCCGCTGTGTGCGGGACTGCACAGCATTTTGATCATTTGTCCCACACATTGAGCCGATGTCCCGCATTTGATTGACAGTTGTCCGTCTAAAACAAGGCTTTTATACAAAGGTGTGTAGAAAACGAGAGGGCTATCACCATTAGCTGTGTCAGATGTCAA
The DNA here is from genome assembly GCF_902827175.1 of Gymnodraco acuticeps. Taxonomy (NCBI): domain Eukaryota; kingdom Metazoa; phylum Chordata; class Actinopteri; order Perciformes; family Bathydraconidae; genus Gymnodraco; species Gymnodraco acuticeps. The sequence continues at coordinate 1,156,519 of NW_022990274.1, forward strand.
TCAATCAACAGAGAAATGCATTCATTTATGGGTGTAGTCGGTGGAGGGCGATTCCCAGAGAGTTGTTGTCAGATTTGCCAGATTTATTTTTTAATTGCGCATTGAGGTGAATATGTTTTGATGCTACGCTTCCCGAAACTCTCAAGAAACGCCTGGCCCATGAAGAACATATTGATCTATGTATACATATTTGTATATTTGTATTATTGAATTTTTGTATTCAGGATTGTTGGAAACGTTATTTCGATCTCTCTGTCTATACACAAACTGAAAAATGTACATTAAAGTTGACTCTGACTTTGATATTCCTCCTGAAACCAAAAGAGATGAGGTAACAGCAGCTAACATTTAGCACACAGGTCAGCAGGCTGTGGCAGTAAACTAGCTCCGGTCATTTTTTTCTGGTCATAATCATTTGTTATGTTAATTCCATTCAAAACAAATATAATTAATTCCTTCACTTGCTTAGTTTGTGCAAACATTAAACCAAAGTAAAGCGTTGTTATTCAAACAACATTTCACTAGATATAATGTACTATGCAATTATAGGACTGTCCATTGTCCCTTGACCCATCATTAGAGTCCCATTAGTCCAAAACATGTCCAATTGGACGGAAAGCCCATTTGTCTGAAAGCCTGTCATCCCCATAATAAATAAAGAGTATTTTCCATTCATTTTTACCGAGCTGCGGTAAATCATCTCAGCTCACTGAGATATTTTCTATATGGACTGTTTACATAGGCTAGTTTGTGCCAGCAAGGTCACCTTTCCTGTATTGTACCATTGTTATCGTGTCACTTCTTCTCCAATACTCCATTATTCCTAATCAGATGGGATTATGGTAATAAGAGCATGATGTGGCTCAGATGAGAAAGGGGATACATGTGCTAAATTCCCTACATAAGCCATACACCCGTTTTAGAGCTATTTGTTTATACACTTGTTCTTACCTTATTTTGCACAATGTGTATGGACAACACAAAGTGATTGGTTAAGTGCTTAAGTGAGTCTCTCATAATGTTCTTTATCTGACTGAGTAAACCATCGGAACATGCCATTACTGCCAGCCATATCAGATACAGGATTAGGTTCTCCCAATGCACATAGATGTGTATCACAGAAACCTGATAGGCATGCTATTCATGGTCTGGATATACTCTTAGTCTCTCTCTTTCTTTCTCACAATGCACACACACACACACACACACACACACACACACACACACACACACACACACACACACACACACACACACACACACACACACACACACACACACACACACACACACACACACACACACACACACACACACACATATGGCTTGTATGCACTAAAGTTAATGTGAGGTTTTCATATTGGCAATAGTGGCACACTTCTAATATGCTATTGATATGTTTTACAGACTGCAATACAGACAGTAGTTGTGACCTGTCCTACATGTGTCCTTACTCCACCCAATGCATGCTGGGATAAACTCCTGGCCCCCCTTTAACATGTGCAGGTAAACTGGACTAATGTGAGGATGGTGGTTGTTTGGTTTTCTTATTTCTCATGGATGGCTATGGTGTTACGTACATAAATACTTTTTTCTCATAGAATCCCCTCCACACAAACACTGTTTTTAAAAAGCAGGTTTTTTTCCTTATTTTTTAATAGCCTTGGGTTTGCTAAGTAGGCCTATAGTGGTCAATAACATACAAACCTTATTTGTTGGACAAAGGTGACAATAAAAACTTTGGAACAGATCAAATACAACCCTGACAAAGAAACAACAGGGTCAAGTACACAAAGTCCTAGGAACAACAGTCTGTCACATTCACAGTGTGTCTCTAAGAACCCAATCAACAGTCCTCTGCATGTTAAGGCAGCTTTTAGTAAAAAATACTTTGCTTCTATGCGGTTATCAAACGCCTAACAAAGTACCCTTTGTGTTTTTGTGTTACATACTGTAAAGTCAAAAATCAGTTACATTATGGTTATCCAACTCATATTGACCACACTGGCTGCAGCCCTTTTACGACTTCTGTTCTCTATTGTGGAGTGGACATTGAACTATTTCGTAAAGTGTCACTAGTCAACACACTCTCACTCCCTAAGCGTCCAGGAGCGACGTTTGGTCAGTGTCCGTGGCGTCCAGTTGTGACGCTCCTAGGCTCCTTCAGCGTCATAAAGGGACGCAAATAGCTTTCAACTGATTGCAATGTATTCCCATCTGCGGCGGGATTTGACACTCATGGAAGCACGGCATTCGTTTGTGTCGGCTGCCCTTAAAGGCAATGTGAGCGTCCATTCTCATTGGATAACGCAGAATTGTACACCCGGAAGTAAGTATTCCCCTTACTGTCGATTGATTTTACAGTGATATCTGCACTACTCATCGACTAAAAAACACCAGATTATCCTTGTTAATTACACAACATTGATTGGTTTAAATTGTGTGCAATGCTTTTGTATTTTTCCCCTTCGATTAGGAGAAACAAATATTTTTTCGGAGTAAAGGATGGCAGACACTACACTACCCAGAATCCCCAGCTATCGTTTGGACTACACCATGTGCTCTGTTTGACAAACCCCGTTTTTTTCACCATTCATTCCAATGGCTGGTGTATATGTCACGTGATCTTCAAATTTCTCCTTGCAGAAAAAAAAAAACATGGCCGAACTTCGTTTTATTCTCGGTGGAAAATGCCTATTTTAAAGTTAGTTTGGCCATTAAAATGCGTTTTGATGTCATGTGATGCGAGAAATATGAGTTGTTATTTCAGATTATGTGTGCAGTGGATGTACATGATCTTTAGTTTGCTAGTTATTACGAAGATTACTTCAGGAAATCGCGACGTTTTCATTGTTACCAAGGTGGTTGCTAGGGACGCTGCTATCGATATTATTTCTGTTATGTTGTGTAACTGTTTAATGGTGTTATCTTTATTGCTACCCCCTTCCCCGTCAATGTATAGTGTTGGTCCACAGCGCAAACGTATTAGTTTAACAAAATCCGCATCTAAAGATAGCCTACGTTATTTTCCCCTGTGCAATTTCAGTCTCACATCTCACAGCACATCGTCATTAACAAATACCGGAAACAGACCGAAAACATTAAAAAAAAAAACTTTATTCCGAGTGTGCTTGCTTTTCTCTTTGGAAGTCATCACATAACGGCATTGTAATACACGGTTCGGCTGCATTAAATATTACATATCTGCCGTAGTTCTGTATTTATAGAGCCCTGATGAGAAGACTTCTAGACAAACATGAGGAACTGAAAACGTGACGTGGATCATAAATATATCAGCCATTAAACAACATCTTACATTTATTTTCACACAATACGTCTCCTTGCCGTATCAACACTAATTCGGCTGACTTTTATATTTGATCCAATTGGTAGATAGGCTGTATTTACACCATAAAGGTGTACAGCTGATATAAAGGGACACCTAGTGGTTAAAGTATGTTATTGAATTTCATTATTTTTATTATTAGATATTAATAGGATCCCTATAAAGTATATTCATTACTCGTTATTCTCTACTAATAGTTAAATAAAGACTGTATATAATGACTATTTTGCACATCCCTTTCAAGATTTCAAGATTTTCTAAGGTTTATTGACATATCATATAGGCCTACACAACTATGGTGTAGTTCTGCATTGAATGAAAAACTTGGGTCGCAGGTTCCTCAATAGTGCATTACAAGACATCTATCAATATTTGTGCATACCTCCAGCATTGTTAACTATGTTGAAGCACTTATTTTAACTGATATTATACATAATGTATTATACTCTTATAAGATGTATGTAGATATTTCATCTCCGGCCTTGTCAGGTATTGAACAATCAATAAATAAAGAACACAGAATTGTTAAATATAAAACACAGAATTTGTGTGATTATACTAAATGATTTACAAATAAACACCACTGCATATTTACAACTGTTACACATGCTGATGTAACGCAAATGTTCCAACTTGGGATCAATAAAGTATATCTTATCTTAAGCTGATCGATGGCTACTGCCATATTTGCAAAATCTGCCTCTGAACCTTGACAAGTGCATGTTTCAGGCTTTTCAATTAATGTAATGTAATGTTATCAATTAACAACAGGGGTCACAAACATAAGACCAGCTGTTAAATAAAGCTCTTCTGACCTTAGCTGGCATGTGTGTATATATATTAATGCTGCCCATTATGGGCACAAGCAATTTTCACCCATTTATTAATTATATGTTTTAAATGTGAGTGTTTCCTATCCCCTAAACCTCCAGGGATGTACACAGTTTAATACTGGCAACTTCTTATTATGGGAAATACGAAAACGTCTTTTAAAACTACAACTCCCAGTAGAGACGTGCCATAGATAGAGAACATGTTGCGAAACAGAATAGCCAGCATGTGTAGTTCTGGGGACGGGGTGGGGGAGGGGGGGACGCGGTGGACCCGTTCAAATCCAGTTTTGGACAGTCTGCCGTGCATGGTTCCATCCCATTTCAAGTGCTGTTCGAGAATCGGCGTAACACTCGGAGCACACTCTCCAATCACAGAGCTTGAGGACTATCACGGGGTTTGTCAAACAGAGCACATGGTGTTGTCCAAACGATAGCTGGGGATTCTGGGTAGTGTAGTGTCTTCTGCCATCCTTTACTCCGAAAAAATATTTGTTTCTCCGAATCGAAGGGGAAAAATACAAAAGCATTGCACACAATTTAAACCAATCAATGTAGTGTAATTAACAAGGATAATCTGGTGTTTTTTAGTCGATGAGTAGTGCAGATATCACTGTAAAATCAATCGACAGTAAGGGGAATACTTACTTCCGGGTGTACAATTCTCCGTTATCCAATGGGAATGGACGCTCACATTGCCTTTAAGGGCAACCGACACAAACGAATGCCGTGCTTCCATGAGCGTCAAATCCCGCCGCAGATGGGAATACATTGCAATCAGTTGAAAGCTATTTGCGTCCCTTTATGACGCTGAAGGAGCCTAGGAGCGTCACAACTGGACGCCACGGACACTGACCAAACGTCGCTCCTTGACGCTTAGGGAGTGAGAGTGTGTTGCACTAGTTAGTTACTATATTATTAAATGAAAATAATTGGAAGACTCCACAACAGAACAATATGAAGCATTTTAGTCCAGTAATTGTTAATTCCTCTGTAGCAGCAATGCAATTTAGATCAAGGGGCTAACTGGGGCTAAAGCCCTGTCACAAATATGGGTAGCCCCGGTTCAGCCCCATCAGGTGTCATTTGGAATATACAGTGGTAAAAAAGTGACATACTGTAGGCTAATGCAACAGCTATCAATGTGTCTTTTAAACTCTCTGGACAAATAAAATAAAAAAAGAGAAAGAAAGTACCATCTAAGTTGTTTCCACATTGGCCTACCTCTCAAAAGTTAATGAAAATTATAGTTGGAACAACTCCTCAATCCGTAATACACAAATATTGGATTTTTCCGAGAAACACTTATCATTAGTCACATAACAGTATGTCGCACCAACGTCAGATATGCATCTATGCCCATTGCCAGCATACAGCGCAAAGTTTGCACTGAACCACAACAACAGATGCATCGTCGTTTTTTAAAACAACACTGGTGAGTCATTTATGTATTATAAATATTTCATGTGAAATTAAGTGGTTGGGCAATTTTGAGTAGTGCGCCCGTCGAAGCCTCATTACGAATGTTCTACTGTGAATCAGGACACTATCCCTCACCGATGTTGTTAGTTTGTCATCAACGATAATCTTTTAAATCAATGTTCAGTTGTGAGTGACCATTATAGACCTAGAGTCTGCTCAACTCCATTTTACTACATCAACAGTTGATGTGTTGTTATTTGGGGATGTAATTGTTTATGATGCTGAAAAAAACTGTTTGTGTTTCTAAACTTTATTTCAGTCGGACAACTCACGTGTTTCTCTTTGACATGTTTATTAGAGGCAGCATACATTTTATTTATTTCACTGCATGTGCACTAGTCTTATCACTCTATAATTTACTGAGAGACATGTAAATGAACAAATATATCCCAAAGTTATGTTTAGTGTTTCCCTCAATTGTATTTTCAGTGCAAGGTTTAAACATTTGCCATTGCTATGAACTATGGTAGGTCTAAAGTTAGCATGCAAGCACTCTTGCAATGAAAAGGCTGACTTAAAAATAGATTTAGCAGGTATATTGTTTAACATGTTAACATTCACATTAGCTAGTTAGCATGCTAATGGAATGCAGATTTGGTTGGTCAGGTGGTCGGTTTAAACAATCTCAACAACTGTCTATTCCCACAAATTCCCATTTAATCAGGACAGACATTCATGGTCCCTTGAGGAAAAATGCCACTGGTGACTAACTTTTTGTCTAGCGTATTATCAGGTGACCTGTTATAGAAATGTAAACTGGTTTGATGGTAAAAGCAACAGACATCGTAGAATTGTAAGTACTGAGACATGGGCTAAGGCATCTTTGTTATGGGATTTCTTAATAATTAGGAAAATAGAGAGCAGCAGTCTTATCCTGTAATGCAGACTGAGCAAAGCTATTATTTCACAAAAAGCTGAATAAACCAATGAAATCGAGAAATCACTCTGCAGTTAAATAGAAGGAAAGCTTAATGTATTGTTGCATCGTCCATTTTCTATATTGATATTACTCATTCCGACCCAATACACTGTGTCTAATGCTGCTACCACTCAGCTAGGCTACGTTATATTACATTACTGATGGGTAATTATCAAAGCTGTATGACTGCACGCTTTAAACGGTTTTTGGCCCTGGGTCTTTATGCTGCACAGACAGTACCATTATAAAAATACACACTCAAGGTTGTTGGCATGGTTACTGCTGACTAGACTCTTATGATAGATCTTATGATTAGTCACGTCTTTCATTAGCTTTCTGCACCAACCTCTCCCTCTTTCTCTCTGGGCAGGAAGTTATGGGCAAGGCTGAGTTGATAAGGGCAACATGTCCCCAAGCCTAAAAGAAGAAAAAAAGCCCTGTCAAGTAATTTACCATTTGTCCCTCTCTGGGTCACACCAACGACCCACTCTGCATCCATCCTCAGTCTTTCCGAGGCCCAGGGATCAGGCCTTCCTCAGTTCCTGATGAATCACACTGATTCCCTTTCCATCTTTTGGTCCCTGGAGATCCTCAACTCCCCAAGCCTGTGTCACCACATTCCTCCCTCCTTTCTCCCCCTCTCACCAATCTCCTTCCTCTCCTCCTCATCTACCGCTTTTCTTACTGCCCTCCTCCCTCCACCTCCTCCTTTCCCCAGGGTTCGGCAGGGCTGGCATCCACCCAGAGTCCCTCCATTTCCTCCACATCTGATATAATCAGGACAGAAAAGAGCTAAGAACATTATTTTCCCATGATTCTTAAGTGGCACCAGGGGCACTCTGGGTCGGCTGGCTGGTTGGCCAACTGGCTGGTTAGATGACTGGGTGACTGGTCGACCATGAAAAGAGAGACCTGAAGCGCATATCTTAGCCGGATTAGCCGGCTGCTTCCCCCTCTATGCTTGCACCAAAACACTTATCTGTGATTGTAGAAATGTACAATGTCATATGTATGAAATGAAAGAAGAAATATGCTTAATGTAACGCATCTTATTCTGTGGTTGTACGCGGCATTATCCATATAAAACAGCAATGCCTGCTTTTTATTTCTGTCCTTTTTTGGCTTTTGTTTAAGTGGACACGTACCGTAATGGTTGAAACATTTTAGCCAACTGTAGGCTGATTGACACTTTAACGTCAGTCATACTCCTGCTCACAGTCTTTTTCCAGTTTGTATCGAAGGTGTTGTCTGTAGTTGTGGTTCAGGGCAGGCCAGAGAAGTTTTTTCACACCTAATTGATAAAAAAAGAAAGTGTATTCTTGGCCTTACATGAAAACAGCATATAGACACAAGCAGCACTTCGGTACTGCCTAGCAAGTGATGGCCTCGCCCACTTTCCCCTAAACAAAGAATTGGCGGCAAGCGGAAATATATACTTTTACCATGACTAAAGATGCTGTGTACTGTATTGTCAATCAACAAAAAGAGCCAAAGTTTAGATTTTCTATACTTATACTTAGAAGAAAACACAAATAAAAGAAAATGGTCAGGCCATCCACAAAGAGGACGGAGATATATAATACAGACATAATGAATGGAACCCCGTCAGTCCAATACGTGTACGTCTATGAGAAAACACTTCAGCTACATTACAATGCTAATGAGGTTAACGTCAATTGTGAAAGTAAACAAATGAAAGGGAAAAGTAAATGGTGTGACTATTGATGCTTCATTAAAATATTAATCATTGAAAAGCTAAAGAAATACCCGTTGACATGACGTCAGGAAGAGTTCAACAAAACTTTTGAACTGTCCATATACTTTGAGCCAAATATAATGGATGCTATCACTGTTGCAGGGTAGTAGGATTCAATGTCTTCTCTCTATGATGACCAGTCACAAGGTGCCTTTTGACCACACGGGCAGTGCTTGAATTGGAATGAAAAAGGTGCCAGTACTCTAAAATCAGCAACTTTTTCAAGTCAATTTTATATATACAGCCCACAAACAAGAATTTGGCTACTATAATGCTGGTGGGTTTGTCTCTTTACTACTGTATATTTTAGAAAGGTTCACTGTACTTAACATGTTTTATGATAGGCAGCGGATATGGCTAAAGCTCAGTAAGGTCAATATTAACTGAAAATATAGCAATCAAAGTCTAGATCTTCTGCTGAAGACACATGAAGCAGAGACCTTTCAGGTGAGAGCCCCTCTGGTGGTGTTCAACATTAATGACAAGGAAACAAAGCTCTGGTCAGAAGCATTTTTTATAAAAAGCTTTAACAAAATTAAGTATTTCTGTACATTTTGAATGCAATCTAACTTTCCAACTCAGAAAACGAAAAACGAAAAAGTGCCAAAAGTCTTCTCACATGGCTGAGCTGCTTTGCAATATACTTCACCACTGAAGAATACAAATATGTATAAAGTAAACTATGATGCAATCTAACTTTCCAACTCAGAAAAATGATAAAGAGCATGAACAAAGAACATGTAAAAACAAATGCAAAATTTGCACAATCTAAAATGAGAAACTGTAACTGCAAGTAACAAAGTCTGAGCCATGGTAAAGAGTTACATTGAACACCAAGCTGATCAGATAACTCCCTGGTTGTTCTGAAGTCCTTCTATCTCCAGGATCTGTACAAATCGGCACATTATGCCAAAAGTCTTCTCACTGGGTGAGCTGCTTTGCAATATACTTCACATTGTTAGAAAAGGCTCCAGAAGGCCTTGGGGACATCAGTATCAGGGGCTGGAGCTGGACAGGCTCTTTCATCAGCACTTCTCCTTCCCTTTGCCAGCCAGGACCTCACATACTGTTCCGGATTGAACTGTCCTAGTGATGGTCCATTACATTTAATGAAAACCAGGCTGGACAGTCGGCTGACAGAGAGAGCATTCCTTTTTGCAGTAAGGATATCGTTCATGCAGCTGAATGCCCGCTCACACTCACTAGTGGAGACAGCGATGGTTCGGACTACTTTCAGTAGAGGCTCCATGGCAGCAGGTGTACGGGATGCCCTGGTTTCCTTGTATTCGCGAAAGCCCTGAACAGTCTCTCTTCTGTCCACTTTCAGCACTTCGCACAAACGTAGCACCTCTACGTCCCCATACTGTACGTCTAACTCCTCTTCAGGCCAACTTCCAGGATGGATAACTTTCATGTCCTGGATTAGCTGATTGTCCCGGGCTTCCCGGCCATGTAATGGGATTTCTCTTTTGCTGACATGAGAGGAGGTTGTGGAAGTCATTCTGTGTCTCAGATTCTCTACCATACTGCGGAAAAACTGACCTGCATGAATCTGTACAAGCCTGCCATTCTCACGCAGGGCAACACCCTTGAAGGACTTCTCAGCTAGAGCTGTATGAACTGTAGTCATGTGTGGGCCAGGCATGGTGACCATGGATTCAAAAACTCGTATTTCTCGAGTTAAGAGCCTATCTGCTGTAGGCAGTGTCATCTCTCTTTTTTGGAGTTGCCGAGAGAGGTCGCTGAGCTCTGTGAGCGCATCGTACATCAGTCCCAGATTGCTGACAAACGTTGCAGATGTGAGCACATCATCCAGGCCCTTGTACTTTGCTCTGTCTCTGGAATCCCTGCTCGTGTCGTTTGCAGCATTTGTGAAGTGATCATGAAGCACTCGGTAGTTTTCCCAGACTGCTCTGACGCTCCTTTCACTTGAAGCCACCCAGCGGATGGACAAAACACGCCCTATCACCAGGAGACGCTGTCCGACTGCTTGCGCACACTGCGCTAACTGCCTCTGATTTTTGGCGGAGGCATGGAACAAGGAATAGAGTTTGTCAAAAAAGATCTGGAAATGATTGAGCCCTGAGACCTCCTTGACCACATCCCCAACTGCCAGCTCTAGACGATGATTGGAGCAGTGCCACACAAACAGGCTTGGGAATTTACTACACAACTGGGTAGCAACGCCTGTTCTCTTCCCTAGCATGACTGAAGCCCCATCACATGCAAAAGAAACGAAACACTGACCTAAAAAGTCCTCGTTAAAATCTCTTCCAAGACACTCCATTAACGCCTTTGTGATGTCATCAGCCGTTGTTCCATCCAACTCGATCAGCTCCCAAAAAAACGTTTCGGGCTCAGCATCAGCTAATGCTGAGCGTAGACACACAACAAGCACCGTTTTACCACTAATAGTGGTAGATTCATCGACCAAAACACAGAGTTTTCTTTGGTTTTCTGTAATGTCTTTTGCCATTTTTTTCTTCAGCTCATGAGCTATGTGGTCGATAATTTCGCCACAGGTTTTATTGGAGTGCAAAACCCTGCCCACGTTCAGCCCATTCAGTTTCTGTACATTCAAATCAATTGGCATGTCTGTGAATGGCCGGCTATGTTTGCCAATTTTATATGCCGTTCGAAAAACTCTGATAGTGGTGTCTAATTCAGATGTATGCATAGACTGCACTTGATGTTGAATAGTTTCACGTGAAGCAGATGTAAGGATGTCAGCAGCTTTTACATGGGCTTGTGATTCTTTATGTTCTTTGATTTTTTTTCTCAGGCTAGCTTGTTGTTTGCCCTTGTCAACACCGAAATGAGACACTGCACACTCACCCCATTCAGTTGACAGTTTCAGTCCTTGTCCAGTGTGTATTCCCAAAGATTTGACATCTCTGCATATCCGACATCCTAGCTTCTTATCTTTAAGAAGGAGCCATGCATTGGTCTTGCAAAAATATTGCACCTGGTCCGTTGTCCAGCAGTCAGGTGCATCGCTTTGCCCGGTGTTGGTGGTGGCAGTTGCGCCAGCAGCAGCTAACGTTAGAGGCTCTGGAGGAGGCGGCGGAGCTAGTGCTAATGCTAATGCACTAGAACTTGGAGCAGGAGGATCAACCAAAGAAAGCTCCCCATCAGACACCATTTCCAACACAGGCACAGCATTCTCTGTATTTGAAGTTTCTTCCGGCGACAACCGCTGTCTTTTTGCACTTTTATTAATCCACGCTAACATTTTAGAAATGCTAATTTGTGACGTGACTTGCTTTCCTTCTCTCGGGGGCGTGCCTGCTCTGTTCTATCACTCTACATAGCCACCCACTGGGTGGGAGTTGCACTGCATAAACACAACACACGTGCATCTAGGTATGTAAATTGTAAAGCATTAAAACATGGTTTTACTAACAGTTTTCAGTATGTTGTTACTTCGGCATTATTATTATTATTATTTTGAAACGTGTATTACTATTAAATCACGGTCAAATAGGTTAATTTTGACATAGTCGTTTCCACCACAGTATTTACATGGAGAAGATAAGCCCCGCCCCCTCTCCAGCACGTTCTGTTTGAATGACAGGAGTAAACAGCTGACAGCCGCTGTGAAACTCCAGCGGTTAGAGCGATGAGAATGTCCGTTCGGCACCTCATGACGCATCTACTGAGTACCGGGCGGCTGTATATATATGGATGTATAATAAGAACGGCGGGAGAGTGTTGAGTACTGGCACGGTGCATGAGTACCGGAGTACCGCCAGCATGCCGGTACTGAGCAAGAAGTGCCGGTACTCCATGGGTCAGAACCAGAAGTGCCGGTACTGCGTACCGGTGAGTACCGGCCCAATTCCAGCACTGCACACGGGATGAGCATTGATCTGTCATAGGTCTATTGTCTTATGACAGGGTCATAGGGCAGCTATCTCATGCCCAAGCATGTAATTATTGTAGAATAAAAGCAGACTGTTCAGTTTGAGTAGTTTCACTTCTACTGTAGACATTTGCTTTCTTTTGCAAAAGATGATGAAAGACTCAGAATGACAACTCTTTGACCAGATTCTTGATGAATTTCCGCCACAGTACTCAGTAACCCACTCTGTTGTCTCGTGCATTTAAGACCCTCCTCTGTTGTGGTCTTTACTTCCCTGCCGCGCCCCGCCGCGCAGTGCTCCGATGATACGCTCAACTTTTGCCTCCCGTCTGTCTGTCCGACAGTTTTGTTGTACTCAGAGACATGGGAGCATTAGACGGAAATACCAGCTAGCCGTGTTCCCATGACAACGGGAGACTGTTAGCGTCAGGCAGGATCAGTATCTACCTCGGGGCTGGGATCTAAAGAGGACCTCCTCCATTGCTCCTTCCCCACCGCCCCCCTTCTCTTTGCCTCCCGAATAAATCTGTCCTCCCTCTGTCCCTTCTTTCTCTCGGCCTGTCTCACTCCCTGCCACTGACAGACCCTGCTCAAAGAGAGGAGCATTTTGGATTTCTCCTTTCACAATTACATTTAATAGCTTTATTAGCATGACCATAATGACATACAGTATTGCCAAATCCTTGTACAATTGCGACATTTATGCATACATATACATTTGAAATGTATTGATAAGTTCATTAACATTTGGAACAAATGCAAGGAAAACAAGAAGTCTAGTTTTTTAACATGAAATGATAGAAACACACAGGGATGGAAGACGGGGGGCTAGGATGGCACTGGCCCAGGGCATCAGCCTCATTGACAGCAGGGACAGAAGATGTGCCAGGTTCTGCTCGCCGTAGTGACTGAAAATAAACCCAGTTCTTTTTTCAGAGCTGCCCTGCATGTGTGCTCACATAGAAGTATGTTGGAAGAGATAATAATAATAATGGGTTCCATTTATAAAGCACCTCATATTTGACTCCAAATCTAGAAGTGCTACAAGTGGTGAGCATGAACAGTATAAATAAACATTACACAACACGGTAGAATTAATAAAAAGCAATACAAATTTGTTTTTAAAAATAAATAAATAAAAGGGTGATAAAAAGGACTAGGCAAAGGCTCTTTTGAAGAGATGGGTTTTGATCTACAGGATTCTACAACTGGTCTGAGCCAGTTGTAGAATCCGGACCTCCTTCTCAACACTTTTTATTTCGTAGCAGTTCAATTCTAACAGGTTCAGAAGAAGTTGCTGGAGGCAGAGAGTATGATGCAAAATACCTTTATTTCGTAAAAGACAGAAAACACTGTCAGAGCGGACCCCAGAATCATACTGTTGAACAAACATTATATTACCATTGCTATAGCTAAAGCCTCCTTGTTTCTTATTGGTAACCTAGGTGAAGGACGATAACCCCATTAATGTCAGAGTATAAGAAAAATATTTTACTGAACCTACTAAAAGAGGCTTTTCATTTAACCTTGACACTCTTAATTCCACAGTTTGTGAGGCCTTGCTTTTTTTTAACCTAGTTCACACACACCATGCTCTTGCAGTAAATACCATAATGATCCCATTCTGATTACGTTACAATTACATTGTACAACATTATATATTCATGCAACATATCTTACTACAAGTATTTGATTTTGTGTGGATTCATGTTGCACTGAATGTGTGTGTATTCTGATAGGGTGCAGAGTAACTGCATGGTGTGTGTTGAGCGTGTGAGTGTGTGTTGGGGGTGGGGGGGGCGTCTCAGGAGGATGGAGATGAGCCACTGACTGTCTGGGCTCCAGGCCAGGACCAAACCATTCACTTATGATGTACACAGACTGTACAACAGAGGGGATTAGCACACAGTGCTTGCAATATAAATATAAATGATATTATTTCCATGTTATTTTCTTTTGCAAAGGTATGAGGAGGATTATACAATTGAAAAATTATTTTGGAAGGAAACTCTATTTGTAAAACATTGCTTTGCATTGTCTTCATAAAAAAGGTACCAGGAAGAGAAAAAAAATACATTTCACAGTAATTCCCTTTATCGGAAGTTGGCAAATGTACGTTTTCACAAAGCCCGGATGCAGCTTTCTAATCCCCATTCTTCTGACAATAAGCGGAGAACAGCATGATTAAGTGAATTAAGGCTAGGCCCGGCTCTGGCAGATAGCACAGACATTTTGTCAGTAGGGAGAAAGGGAGTTCCTGGCAACATCAAAAACTACAACAGATCTTGCTGCTTCTCTCTGCTGTTGTGTTGTCTGGTTCCAGATCGAATGCACGTTGGGGGTCTGGATCGTTAAGATATTTCCTTTTTAATTATATCCATCAAATGAGGGAAGCACTGGCTCCCAGAGTGGGGATGTGATCACTCATTTAGTATGTTTTGAGTTCCAGACAGATATCGTGCTGTGAAGATATTTGTGAGCATGTCCTCACAGGCCTTGATGGATGTGTGTGCTCCCAGTGCCTGGTCCCCATGTTTACTTATTAAGCGGCACAGCACACACTGAATTCATAAAGTGCTGAGGTATTACAGGAGTTCCTCTGAAGCCTCAAGGGCACTGTTCTGGATGACTATTATTATTATGGCCAATTGGGTTAAACCTTGCCAATTGAAAAAAGTTCAAAATATATTCAGAGAGAACAAGTCAAAATCCACTTTTATCGTCGTCAAAGCCAGCCAGTCTCAAAAGCCTTGCAGACAAGTCAATCAGAAGTCAAGTAATTCGACACACTGTACATCCAAACTAAATCCTGAGTCTTTCGAGATAAAATATAGTAGAAAAGGGAAGTAAAAAAACAACCTACTTGACCCTTCTGATGTAAAACACCCCAGACCTGTGTCACTACATAGAGAGGATCCTGACTGGCTGCATCACAGCCTGGTACGGCAGCTGCACCGCCCTCAACCGTAAGACTTTACAGAGGGTGGTGAAAACTGCAGAGAACATCACCAGGACGGAGCTGCCATCCATGGAGGACCTTTACTCCCAGCGGCTCAGGAAGAAGGCCCTCAGGATTATAAAAGACCCCCATCATCCCAGCCATAAACTGTTCAGTCTGCTGCCGTCTGGCAGGCGGTACCGCAGCATCCGGACTAAAACCACCAGACTCAGGCAATAAGACTGTTAAACACCTGAACTGTTGAAGCAAAATCTGTTAAACACCTGAACAGTTGAATCAACATCCCTAATATTCATCTGGCTGCTACTTAAAACATATTTTAAAATGATTTATCTATATATCCTATTTCAATAACTTGCATATAGACTCTTATTGTACTATTTCAATATTTCATTTTTTTAAAAACTTTTTTCTTTTTGTATTACTATTTACTATTTACTTGCACTATATTTTTTCTGTTTATCTGTGTTTTGTGTTGCTCTGTTGGAGAAGCCTGTGACACAAGATTTTCATCAGCATAACTACACTGTAGCTACAGTTGCAAGAAAAAGTATGTGAACCCTTTGGATTCTCCACACATAGCGTTGTGTGTTCCTTCCAAACAACTCAACTTTGGTTTCATCTGTCCACAGAATATGTTGCCAGTAGTGCTGTGGAACATCCAGGTGCTCTTTTGCATACTTTAAACGTGCAGCAATGTTTTTTCTGGACAGCAGTGGCTTCCTCCGTGGTGTCCTCCCATGAACTCCATTCTTGTTCAGTGTTTTACGTATCGTAGATTCGTCAACAGAGATGTTAGCATGTGCCAGAGATTTCTTTAAGTCTCTAGCTGACAATCTAGGATTCTTCTTCACCTCATTGAGCATTCTGCGCTGTGCTCTTGCAGTCGTCTTTACAGGACGGCCACTCCTAGGGAGAGTAGCAACAGTGCTGAGCTTTCTCCATTTATAGACAATGTGTCTTACTGATGAACATCAAGGCTTTCAGAGATACTTTTGTAACCCTTTCCAGCTTTATGCAAGTCAACAATTCTTAATCGTAGGTCTTCTGAGAGCTCTTTTGTGCGAGGCATGGTTCACATCTGGCAATGCTTCTTAAGAATAGCACATTCTAAACTGGTGTGTATTTGTTATAGGGCAGGGCAGCTTTAACCAACACCTCCAATCTTGTCTCATTGATTGGACTCCAGGTTGGCTGACTCCTGACTCCAATTAGCTCTTGAAGAAGTCTTTAGCCTAGGGGTTCACATACTTTTTCCACCCTGCACTGTGAATGTTTACATGGTGTGTTCAATAAAAACATGAAAACATATAATTGTTTGTGTGGTATTAGTTTAAGCAGACTGTGTTTGTCTATTGTTGTGACTTAGATGAAGATCAGAACACATTTTATGACCAACATATGCAGAAATCCAGGTAATTCCAAAAGGTTCACATTTTTCTTGCAACTGTATGTGTTACGATTATTGTGTTATGTCACGTTTTGTATGTCTTCTTTTGGGTGTTTTGCTGTTCTCCCTGTCATGTTTTCCTCTTGGTATATTGTCTGGTCCTTTTCCCTGTGTTTTTCCTCCTGTCGTTAGTTTCCCTGGTGTGTCTAGTTGTCTGATTGTGTTCACCTGGTGCCCCTGTGTTTTCTCCTCCCTCCTCACCTGTCTCTTGTTTGTTTGATTAGTCCTGGGTGTATTTAGGTTCTGTGTTTTCTGTTAGTCTTTGTGAGTTCCTTGTCGTATTTGGACGTTGTTCACGGGGTGAGAGTACTGTTTTGTCGAAGTTTGTTCCAGTAGCCTTGAAATAAAGGTATTTTTTCTGTTCATCTGCATTTGGGTCCTGCTTGCCTCACTCAACCCTGACAGAAGGAACTCACCAAATATGGGCCCAGCAGATCCTTTTGAGCAGGAATTGTTGGATTTTACTTTTTCTTTGGCTACCTGCTCTGATCAATGGATGGGAGCGTCCGGGGTTCAGCAGCAAGAGGCTGCTCTGGCAGCGACACGCCAGATAACTATGGAGAAACTAGGCTTGGTGAGATTCTTGCCGGGCGGGATTTTGGATTTCCTCACGGTGTGTTATCTCCTGCCTGACAGCCCCAGGTCTCCCAACTCCTGTTATGACACCACGGGCTTCTGCCCCAGTGTTTGCTACAGTCCAGGAGCCATTCGCTGGTACTCGTCAGGCTTTTGGAGGTCCACGGAGCCTCCAAACGGCTCCTAAAGGAAGGAGTCGCAAGGCCAGGTTAGCAGCACGAGCCCAAAGGGCCATGGTTCCAGAACCAGTTCAGCCCCCAGCAGCCATGGTTACAGACCCAGTTCTGGCCCCAGCAGCCATGGTCCTTGCTCCAGAACCGGTCCCGGCAGCCATGTTTCTGGCTCCAGAACCGGACCTTACAGCCATGTTTCCGGCTTCAGAACCGGACCTTACAGCCATGTTTCCGGCTTCAGAACCGGACCTTACAGCCATGTTTCCGGCTTCAGAACCGGACCTTACAGCCATGATTCTGGCTTCAATTCCGGCTCCAGAGCCGGCTCATTCAGCCATGTTTCCGGCTCCAGAACCGAACCTTACAGCCATGTTTCCGGCTCCAGAACCGGACCTTACAGCCATGTTTCCGGCTCCAGAACCGGACCTTACAGCCATGATTCTGGCTTCAATTCCGGCCCCCGCAGCCATGGTTCCAGACCCAGCTTTTGCCCCAGCTGCCTTAGTCCCATCTCTTGTCCCTTCTCTAGTCTCTTCTCGAGTTCCCCCTCTAGTCCCTTCCCTAGTCCCTCCTCAGGTCACTTCTCTGGTGCCTTCTCTAGTCCCTTCTCCAGTCACACCTCTAGTCACTTCTCAGGTACCAACTCTAGTCCCTCCTCAAATCCCAACTCTAGTCCCATCTCAAGTTTCCTGTCCAGTCCCCTCTCCAGTTTCCTCTCAAGTCCCCTCTCCAGTTCTCTCTCCAGTTCCCTCTCGAGTCCCCTGTCGAGTTCCCTCTCCAGTTCCCTCTCGAGTCCCCTGTCGAGTTCCCTCTCCAGTCCCAACTCAAGTTCCTACTGAAGTGCCGTTGGAGATTCCGCTGGGGGTCCTGCCAACTCCATGTCTTGTCCCGTTGGGGGTCCCGCCGACTACTCTCCTGCCGGGGATCCTGCCAACCCTATGTCCTGTCCCGTTGGGGGTCCCGCCGACTGCGCTTCTACCGGGGGTCCTGCCAACCCTGTGTCCTGTCCCGTTGGAGGTCCCGCCGACTGCTCTCCTGCCGGGGGTCCTGCCAATCCGGTGTCCTGTCCCGTTGGGGGTCCCGCCGACTGCCCTCCTGCCGGGGGTCCTGCCAACTCCTGGTCCTCTTCCGTGGGGGATCCTGCCGAGGCGTGTCCCACCGGCGCCGGTTCCTGTCTGGCCGACACCGGGTTCTGCCCGGCCTCCGGCGTTGTCTCGTCGGCGCCTTCATGCCCGGCCCCCTGAGAGCCGCGGTCTTCGCCCTCGAGCCCGTCCCCGGAGGGCCATGGCCTTCGCCCTCGAGCCCAGCCCCCTGACTTTTCCCGGCCGCGGTCCTCGCCCTCATGCTCGCCCCCCTGAGTTCGCCCGCGGTGGCCTTCGCCCCTCCATAACCCCCACCTTGGACTCTGTCTTGCCCCCGGGTCGTCCGCCCAAGTCCCCCTTCTCGGCTTCTGCCTTGCCCCCGGGCCGTCCGCCCGAGATCCCTTCCGGGTCCTCCGCGGTGCTCCTGGGTTGTCAGCCCAAACCCGTCCTCCTGACCCCCTCCACCCACCCTGGTGGCCCTAGTTTTGTGTCCCTCCTCGGTCCCCCTCCACCCACCCTGCTGGACATTGTTTTTTTTGGACGTTTATTGGACTGTTTTGGTGTTTAAGGGACGTCTGGAATCCGTCCCTTGAGGGGGGGTTTCTGTTACGATTATTGTGTTATGTCACGTTTTGTAGTCTTGTTTTGGGTGTTTTGCTGTTCTCCCTGTCATGTTTTCCTCTTGGTATATGTGACCTGCTCTATTGAAATCAGTCGCATTGACCCGAAGACACATTTTGAGTTGTATACACTGCTGGAAAGAGGAGATTCCGAGCTTTCTAATGATATCAGGGTTGTTTTTGTACTCAAATATTAAGCGAAATATGTCACATTATATAATGACTGTCACCGAGTCATCATTTTGAGAAAAAGGCCTTCAAAGTTTTATCTTCTCTGGAATCCATCGATCTGATTGATTATTAGCGGAGCAAATGATCAAAATACTACGGAGGGAAGATATTTTCGTTTGGATTACTGGTCTGGGGAAGCTCGCGAGTGTGTGTGTATTGTGTTTGTTTCCCGGGGAAAACCCTGACGAGAAACACCAGCTGTTGTTATGCTTGCTGTGACGTTAAATTACTCCGTTCTCCGCTTGTAATTATGCCGTTACAAGCTTCAAAGTTGTATTTATCATCTGAATTTGCCAAAAAAAGTTTAATATTCTGAAAGCCAAGACTTTGTTTAATTGAAATCAGATGAAAACAAACTGTAACGGACCCTGCCGTGTTATTTATGATTACTCTACGCTTACATTCATAATGTCAGCCGGAGGGAGGGGGGGGGCGGCGATGCGGAAGAGCAGATTGCCTGTCATCTTCCCTTTACAAGCTTAAAGAATGTATTTATCGTGTGAGATTGGAAATAAAAGTTTAATATTCTGAAAGCCAAGACTTTGTTTGTTTAAAATCAAACAAAACCCACAAACCCCGAAAAAATTGTTTTTTACGCAAATCCACGTTTATTTTGAAATGAGCCGTTGCGACTTCCGACTGATTTCGATAGAGCGGGTCACATATTGTCTGGTCCTTTTCCCTGTGTTTTTCCTCCTGTCGTTAGTTTCCCTGGTGTGTCTAGTTGTCTGATTGTGTTCACCTGGTGCCCCTGTGTTTTCTCCTCCCTCCTCACCTGTCTTTTGTTTGTTTGATTAGTCCTGGGTGTATTTAGGTTCTGTGTTTTCTGTTAGTCTTTGTGAGTTCCTTGTCGTATTTGGACGTTGTTCACGGGGAGTACTGTTTTGTCGAAGTTTGTTCCAGTAGCCTTGAAATAAAGGTATTTTTTTCTGTTCATCTGCATTTGGGTCCTGCTTGCCTCACTCAACCCTGACAGAATGTTCGAATGACTAAATAAAGAACCTAACCTCTTCAATGTATTTTCTTTTAAGACTTTAAATGTTTGTTGGAAACTGCCAGCTCTCTAAATGCAGAGGTGTTCATCAGTGGCCCTCTACCGCCAGTCAGAAGAGGAGTGGAGAGATTCAGCAGATTGTTTGCACTGAATACCTGGCTTTCAACTGTCTGTACTGACCATTCTGTTCATTTTATTGACAATTTTAACTTTTTCTGGGACCGCAGACATCTTTTCAAGGCAAATGGAGTTTGCCTGAACAAGTCAGGAGTGAAATTGTTTATCTCTAACATATTCAACTGCCTGCGTTATTAATCTGTTCCCTCTGCCAAGGACAAGCAGCAAGAGGAATCAAAACAGGAGAAAGACACAACATATTGCGCAGAAAACCCTGAAGAATTATCACTGCACCCGCCTGAGAAATGTTCTGATTATGGGAGACACATTACATTACATTACATTGCATTTAGCTGACGCTTTTATCCAAAGCGACTTACAATAAGTACATTCGACCAGGAAGACACAACCTTGAAGAAAACAGAATCATATAAGTACATCAGGTTTCATAGAGCCAAATATTTCAAGTGCTACTCAACTGGCTTTAGGTAAGCCAGTCCTTTATTAGTATAAAAGTGCTTCGTTAATAGTTCTAACGCTCGAAGTGGAGTCGAAAGAGATGAGTTTTCAGTTTGCGCCGGAAGATGTGCAAGCTATCTGCCGTCCTGATGTCAATGGGGAGCTCATTCCACCATCTTGGAGCCAGGACAGCAAACCCACGTGTTTTCGCCGATGGGAACTTGGGTCCCCCTCGCAGCGAGGGCGCAACGAGTCGTTTGGCTGATGCAGAGCGTAGTGCACGCGCTGGGGTGTACGGTTTAACCATGTCCTGGATGTAGGAAGGGCCAGATCCATTCACAGCATGGTAAGCAAGTACCAGTGTCTTGAAGTGGATTCTAGCAGTTACCGGAAGCCAGTGAAGGGAGCGGAGGAGCGGAGTGGTGTGGGAGAATTTAGGAAGGTTGAAGATCAGACGAGCAGCTGGATTCTGGATGAGCTGCAGAGGTCGGATGGCACATGCAGGTAGACCAGCCAGGAGGGAGTTGCAGTAGTCTAGGCGTGAGATGACGAGAGCCTGGACCAGAACCTGAGTCGCTTTCTGAGTCAGCTGGGGACGTATCTTCCTGATGTTGTAAAGCGTGTATCTGCAGCAACGGGTTGTAGCAGCGATGTTTGCAGTGAAGGACAGGTTGTTATCTAGGGTCACACCCAGATTCCTTGCAGTCTGAGTCGGGGAAACAACTGAGGTGCCGATGTTGATTGTTAGGTCAAGAGTGGGACAATCTTTTCCCGGGAGGAAGAGCAGCTCAGTCTTGTCAAGTTTGAGCTTGAGGTGGTGAGCAGACATCCACTGAGAGATGTCAGCTAGACAAGCAGAGATGCGTGCAACGACCTGGGTCTCTGAGCGGGGAAAGGACAGAATTAATTGGGTGTCATCAGCGTAGCAGTGGTATGAAAAACCATGCGGGCTAATGACTGATCCGAGCGAGTTTGTGTACAGGGAGAAGAGGAGGGGACCAAGAACAGAGCCCTGAGGGACCCCCGTAGTTAATTGACAAGGGTCGGACTCAGACCCTCTCCAAGTCACCCTGTAGGTACGGTCTTTCAGGTATGAGGTGAGGAGGGAAAGTGCAGAGCCTGAAACTCCAAGTTTTTGGAGAGTGCGAAGGAGGATCTGATGATTCACCGTGTCGAATGCAGCAGACAGGTCCAAAAGGATGATGACAGAGGAGAGGGATGCAGTTTTGGCAGTGTGCAGTTCCTCCGTGACAGCAATGAGAGCAGTTTCTGTGGAGTGACCTGCCTTGAAACCAGACTGGTGCGGATCCAGAAGGTTGTTCTGATGGAGATAACAGGAGAGTTGTTTAAAGACAGCGCGTTCAAGTGATTTAGACAGGAACGGGAGGAGAGAGACAGGCCTGTAGTTTATAACATCAGACGGGTTAAGAGTGGGTTTCTTTAGGAGAGGGTTTACTCTTGCCTCCTTGAGACTGTTTGGAAAGTGACCAGAAGTTAGAGAAGTGTTGATGAAATGGGTGAGAAACGGTAGAATATCAGGAGCGATTGTCTGAAGGAGGTTTGAAGGGATAGGGTCCAGAGGACAGGTGGTAGGGCGGGCAGAGGTAATGAGGGTAAGAACCTCACTTGGAGAGAGAGGGGAAAAGGAGGTAAGTGTGTTAGTAGAAGGAGGGTCTGGTGACCCAGCGGTGAGTAAAGGTGAGTCAGAAAAAGAAGAGCGAATATCATCAACCTTTTTTTCAAAGTGGGTAACAAAGTCGCTTGACAGAAGTGAGGAGGGGGAGGGGCTTTTGGAGGGTCCAAGAGGGTGGAGAAGATGGAAAATAGTTTTTTAGGATTGGAATAGGAAGATTGGATCTTATCTTGAAAGAAAGTGCTTTTTGCCTGAGAGATCGAAGCAGAGAAAGAGGAGAGGAGAGCCTGATAGGTTAGGAGGTCGTCACGGTGTTTGGATTTCCACCTTTTCCGCTCTGCTGCCCTAAGGACGGTTCTATTAGCACGCAGTGCATCATTTAGCCAGGGAGCAGGAGGGGACTGACGAGCCTGCCGAGATGTGAGAGGACAGAGCGAGTCCAGAGTGGATGAGAGAGTAGAGAGGAGAGTTTCTGCAGCAGAGTTTGGAGGCAGGAGTTGGAACGAGTGTTGGGTATTTCTATATTACTTTGTAAGAGTAAACCCCAGCTCGGTTCAAATATACCAAAACCCAGTGAACAAAGATAACAGTACTCGAGTTTCAAGTTTACTTGCTGCAAGGAGAATCAGCGAGTGACAGGTTATGTCAACTCCAAAACCAACTCTGCTCCTCTTCTCTCAGTGCAGTCTCTTTATTACAAAAATACAGTTACAAATCATGCATGAGGAAGTGTATGTAACCAACGGCTTTATTTGTCAATGGGAGTCTTGTGACTCGCAATCATGTGTGTGTGTGTGTGTGTGTATGGTCCACAGAAAAGGGGAACAGACTATTCTCTGTTCCTCTTTTCTGACTATGGTCTCTTTACAACATAAAATGACAACATATTATGAAAACACGTTTATCCTTCAATAAACTCTAACATTCCCTCCTGTTTTTCATAATTACTAGCTGGTTACAGTGTCTTTATTACTTTCAGAATTAATTCACTTGTTTTTGACATTTTCGAACCATTCGTCATATGACAGACAGTAGCTTTAAGTCTTACACATTGGAGGTTAGGTGAGTATATTCGTCCTTCTGAGAGGGGTCTGTGTCAGTATAGTCATCGTTATCTGTCTGTTGCAACATCGTATATTGGACAAGAGTGTTGGTAACTATTTTACCAACCATAGCTTTAACACATGGTATAATACAAGCCATAGCACAGCACACAAGGATGACAACACATATGATTGCAACAAATCCCATCACGAGCTTTTGAACCCAGCTCCCTGAGAGTAGCCAATTGAACCATCCGGTCTCAAGAGAGGCATGTCTGTCTTGGCCCATAGCTGTCTGTAGGGCTTTGAGAGTAGCCATTGCATCTGTCATGTTTTGGGAGTGGACATTGTCGGTGATATATGTACAACAGATTGTGTTCAAAAGGATACACGTACCTCCTACTGAGGCAGTGAGTAGATCAAGGGCCATGCGGTGCTGTAGCACCATGGTTCTGAGTGAGTCTAGTTCGAGGTTCTGTTGTTCGTTTACAACGATGGAATTATTTACAAACATGCCGAACCGGTAATCAAGGGTTTCGAGTCTCAACATGTTCTTCGCTACGCCTAAGGCAGGAGTCAATGCTAATATTACCTTTCCACTGGTGGACCAGTGTTTGAATTCATCAGGGACATCTTTTCCCCATACTGAATCATGTTTTTTGAAGGCAGGCATGGCATTTCTCCTCCTGCGGGTGTGGTTAAGGTGTGGTTCTATGTCTATCACGAAGGTGTGGTCGCTAACAAATATTGGTGCGCACGTGCCTGTCCAATTTATTGGCAGAACTGGATAAGCGTTGTTGCCACACAGCCACCATCCTCCTTGTACCCACCATGTACCATTAGATTGTTTGCTCAAATAGACTGGAGCCCCTTCGCCATTAACAAGTGTCTGGTTACAACCAGTGGTGTTTCCCATTGGTACAGAACCTTCTGTCTGACTGTAACACATAGGGTGTATAGCTTCATTATTTGGCATGACTACCTTTTGTCCTGTCATTTTACGCGGCACTGTCATGTTAAAGTTCACCCAAAATATCTTATTACAAGTGCCATTGCTTAAACCTGGGGCATATGGATTCACATCGTTGACTTTTATCCCTGAGTGCTGGTATCCTACACCTCCCATGGTAGCAAAACATTTAGCTTGTGATTTACTCATCCTTTTACCATACAGAGTTACTTGTCCAGTTGACCATGGCATGTGGGAACAAACATAACAATTTGAACGCCCTGTCTTTGTAACAAGTTGATGGACATAGGCATACCAGGCATTTGTCATCCTAGGTGAGCGTGCAGTTTTGTCGTTGTGGTTCCATGGGTCATCGTTGAGTAATGACCATTTTTTCTCTCGATGGACCTTTTTTTTTGTTGAGGATTCCTCACTCAATTGTCTTATAGTCATTAGCGTCAGACCCAGCAGGGTCACTACAAACAACACCTTTCCCAACATAGTCTATTTGTGATAGTGGTTCTGTTGTTTTCTTCACCGGGGTTGAGACCAGTATTTCCTAATGAAACACCGCCCTTTGTAGCCGGACTTCCACCACTTATCCGTCGTTAAGTTGGAGAGGTATTATCTTTTTGCAGTGGCTCTGATGTATCCACGTAGTTCTTTCGGCGATTTTTAGTGCAGTCGGTGTTGTCAGCAGTACCGTGTAGGGACCGTCCCACCGTGGACAGTGCCAATGCTTCCTCTTAATCACCTTCACGAGGACCTGGTCACCAGTCTGCACTCGAGTGTCCTGCAAGGGAGTAGAAATGTCTGGCAGGTTATTTGTTCGAGCTATCTCATTGCTTCTGAAGAGTCTGCTCATCCATTCAGCTAATGTAGTCTCTGCCTCAGCATCATCCTCCTCCCTCACCTCGTCTGTGATTGGTAATCTGAATTGCCTTCCTGTTATGATCTCAAAGGGAGACAACCCTTTTGCCGTGGGCGTGATTCTCATGCATGTTTCTACCAGAGACACACATTCCACCCATGGTCTTCCTGTTTCCTCCATTGTTTTCCTTAGTCTTAACTTTACTGTTCCGTTTGTTCTTTCCACTAAGCCTGCACTCTGTGGATGATATGCACAATGGTTTTTTAATGTTATCCCCATATGTTCGGACAGTTTGGTAATAACCTGATTTACAAAATGAGACCCATTATCACTGTACAGTTTCTCTGGAATACCTCTGTTTGGTATTATTGTCTTGCATATGGCTTTTGCTACGGTAATAGCGTCTGCATGTTTTGCTGGGAATATTTCAACCCACTTTGAAAACGGACATATCATTACCAAACAGTATTTGTACCCTTGGCATGGTGTTAGTTCGATGAAGTCCATATGCATGTGTTGAAATGGGTATGTTGGTGGAGGGAACTTTCCTCTCTGTGGTCGCTCATTGCCTTGAGCATTGTGTCTGCAACATACTACACAGGCTCTACAAAAGTTTTTAGAAAATGTAATGTAGTTGTATGTATGGAAATGTTCATTTATTATTGTCACCATCCCTCCTGTTGAGACATGGCACGGCCCATGACTCAAATGAGCTGCTGTTTTGTAGAGACTAACAGGGAGTACTATCTTGTTGTTTATTCTGAATGTTCCCTCAGGGTCTGTGGTTGCACCATCTGTCAACCATTTCTTCTTTTCTCTGTCGGGTGCGTTGTTCTGCATATCCCTTAATATCACAAGAGGTATTGGTTGTGAAACACTTTCCCCCTTCTGCAAGAGGATATGGAACCCATATTCGCCCATAGCTGCTAGCTTCGCTACCTTATCCGCGTGTGCATTGCCAAGTGTTACTGCATCCTTCCCACTGGTGTGCGCAGTGCATTTGCATATCGCAATGCTTTTCGGCAACAACACCGCTTTTAAAAGATCAGTCAGCAGCTGTGCATGGGTGACTGGTTTTCCTGTTGACGTTTTCATGCCCCTGCGGGCCCATTGGGCTGCAAATATATGTACTGTTGAGTGCGCATACTGGCTGTCTGTCCACATAGTCACATATTTTCCAACCCCCGCTTTGCATGCTTCTGTAAGAGCTACTAATTCCGCTGCTTGTGCAGAATATGTGTGGGGGAGTCGGCCTGCTTTTATGACCTGTGAGTGTGATACAACTGCAAACCCTGTTTGATTTTGGCCTGTTATAGATTTAGAATAGGACCCATCCACAAACCATGTTTCGCCACTGAGTAGTTGTATGTCTTTCAAATCTGGTCTTGGTTTGCATGTTCTGTCAGTCTCTTCTTTACAACAGTGTGGTTCTCCATCTTCTGCTGTAGGTATTAATGTGGCTGGATTTAAGATATTACATATTTTTATCACAATGTGTGGTTGTGACATTAGTGTAGCTGTCAGTGCCAAATAACGTGCAGGTGATAAGAAAGCCATTTTGGTGTCATGTAACAACATGGTGACTGCGTGTGGAACCATCAGTGTGAGTGGGTGGAACAAAACTATTTCTGCTGTACAATGTACCGCCATTGCTGCCGCACATACTGCTTGTACGCATACTGGTAATGCTTGTGCTACTGGGTCTAACCTTTTAGAGTAGTAAGCGACAGGCCTTAGTTTTGTGCCGTGTTTTTGTGCCAATACTGATGTCATAAACCCTTTTTTGCAGTCAACTGTTTGTACAAATGGTTTTTCATAGTCTGGTAATGCTAACACTGATGACCCTACGAGACACTGTTTAGTCCTTTCAAATGCAGCTTCTGCCTCTTGTGTCCATTCTATCTTGCCGGACATTTTCATGTCATTGTCTGAGTATATGCAATCTAGTAGGGGCTGAGTCATTCCTGCGTAGTCTGGAATCCATGCTCTGCAATAGTTAGTCAGCCCAAGGAATTGCATCATTTGTTTTTTTGTTGTTGGCTTTGGTGCGTTTAACACCGTCTGTTTCCTCTCTGAGTGTATGCGTCTCCCTTCTCGGTTTAAATTGTGGCCTAAAAAGATCACTTCCTCTTTCACAAACTGAAGTTTCTGTCTTGAAACCTTGTTTCCTGTTTTGGCCAAATGTGTCAATACTTGTAGTGTGACTTTTGTGCTTTCTTCCTGTGTGGGTGACGCAACAAGAATATCATCTACATATACCAAAATCTGCGATGTGTCAGGTATCTGTAATGTAGCCAAACAATTTGCTATTTCTTGTGAAAAGATTGTTGGGCTATCCACATACCCCTGAGGTAATCTGGTGTATGTGTATTTTGTTCCTTCATGTGTGAACCCAAACCATCCTTGTGAGTCTTTTTCTACAGGAATGGAGAAAAAGGCATTGCTCAAGTCTATCACTGAGAACCATGCCATATTTGGCTTAAGGCCGTTCATTAACGTGTGTGGATCTGGTACTGTTGGGGCTGTGCTTTGTACAGCATCATTTACTGCTCTTAAGTCTTGAATCATTCTCCATGACTGCCCATCAGCCTTTTTTACTGGGAAGATGGGGGTATTGCATGATGCGTCAGGGCACTCACGCAGGATCCCTGCTTTTAGCATTTCTTCAATTACAGGTTTGATGCCAACTTTTGCATCCTCTTTTAAGGGGTATTGTCTTATGTTAGGTCTGTAGTTAGTTTTTGGTCTAACGTGTACAGGTTTTGCATTCACCATGCGACCTACATCACATTTTCCTTGTGACCATACGCATGGCGGCACCGTTTTCAGGACCTCTAAGGCCTCTTCACTTAGCATACATCATTGTTGTTCAGGGTCGTCTAGGTGGGCGCGTGGTGTCATCACTAGAGTAAACCCTAGAGTTTTGCGCTTTAACCCGCCTCCAGTTTGCCAACCGTTTTTGTCATCTGTCCATTTTGTTATCCTGTTACCTCTAGCCACTAATAAACCTAAGTCTCTCCATGAAGTCCCTGGGCCCCTAGCTACTGATATGTGTGGCGTGGAACCTGGTTCCATTATCAAGGCAGTGGTTGATGGGACCCTAGCGTCAATTACAACATCCCCGTGTTGGTTTGCATACATCGAGTGGAACACTACCCTCTGTGGTGTCAGTCGATGCACGAGCACATCATAGTCTTTGTCTGGGCCAGGGGTGTTCTTGTACTTTAGTGTAACGTGCAATGCGTCAGGTTTCATTACTTCTTGGCCATGTTGTGGGGTGAATAGTGTTAACAGGTGTTCACCTGTGTTTGTCACGTCAGGTTGTGGCATGTCTAGTGACCAGTAGTAGTTGGGGGTGTTTATGGATTTTTGAAGGAAGACCTGGTCTTCCACCTTTTCTCCGGGCCCTACTGCTCGCATTCCCCCTTTGACTGGTACTACACTGATTTTTAACATTTCCATGCCGTCTCTCCCTAGCAAATTGACAGGGCAGTTTGAGATGAACACAAATTTGAGGGATGCCTGGAGGCCTGACCTTCTATCTTCCATAAAAAGTGGCTTTGAAATCGACCTCTGATTTATGTGTCCATTTGCTGATTTTACAAACATAGTGCCAGTTGGTGGCCACATTCTTTGGACCTCTTTGTTCACTACTGATGAGTCTGCACCGCTGTCACATAAAAATTCAAATTTGTCCCCATTGATTTCGATTGTTCTGGTAGGTTTAATACTGTTGTCTGACAGATTCAGTAATACTTCAGAAAGGTCAATGTGATGTGTGTGGACGTCCTCTTCTTCCTTTTCTACGTCTAGTCAGTTGTCATAACTATGTAGGTTATGTGAAGGGGGGGGGCCATGTCTTTCGTCTTTGTACTGTCCCTTTTGTCCCCCTTCTTTTTTCTGTGGTATCTGTTCCTCACAGTCCCTCGCCATGTGCCCCTCCTTTCCGCACCTGTAGCAGAGGAATTTGCCTTCTGCGTTTCTGCCTCCTCCTCTGCCTCTGCCTGCTCCTCTACCATTCCCTCGTCCTCTGTTAAACCCGCCTCTCCCCTGTTCTGGTCCCACAAAGAAAATCTGATTTTCTTCCCCATCTTCTCCTATGAAGAAAGCTGATGCTGACGCTTTCTTATGTATTTTTTCTTTGATCTGGGTTGCTGCATGTTCTGCATAATTTAGGCACTCTTGTAAGTCGCATGTCCTATGGTTAACATTATGCTTGCGGATAAAGTCAGCAATACCTGGGTGGAACCCATTCATCAAGCTTTGTTTCAGCTGCTGCACATATGGGGTGTCAACAGCATTGTTGGGTGGAATTCCGCTATGGATACGGAAACAATCTTCCATTCTGATTCTGAAATCTTGTACTGACTCTTTTTCTCCCTGTTTACACCCTGAGACTTTAGTAAAGTCTCGTCTCAGTGCAAAAACCCTCTCGATTGAAATATTTACGGGAGCGAGTGCATTTATGAGGTCCTGCTGACCTGGTTCCAGGGGGTTTCCATTGGGCGAGGACCCGGTGAAATCTCCCTTTACTCTGGCCCATTCGTGGCCAAAAATTGTCATAAGGGTTCTTAAAACTTCATGTCCATTTAAACCATATGACGCTATTAATGCAGTATGGTCAAGGACAAACTGCGCCGGGTCCTGTTTGTATGGAGTCAGTCCCTCACAAGCCTTTTTACACTCATCCATTGTCCATGGGCGGAACACTCTT
This sequence comes from Gymnodraco acuticeps, assembly GCF_902827175.1. Taxonomy (NCBI): domain Eukaryota; kingdom Metazoa; phylum Chordata; class Actinopteri; order Perciformes; family Bathydraconidae; genus Gymnodraco; species Gymnodraco acuticeps. Next base: position 1,186,585 of record NW_022990274.1, read on the forward strand.
AACATTCTTTCTTGGTCATCGCCAACTCCATAGTGCGGGTTGGCCACTTGTACTAATGGATAAGCGTCACCCTGATATGCTGTTCCATCGAAGGATTGTTCTGCTTCTCTTAATTCTTCAACAGGATATAACTTGGTTTCCCCTTTATATTTTCTGGTGTGCAGTGGGCTTAATGCATCTGCCATTTCTTTGTTGATGCGTTTTTGTGTCTCTCTTTCCCTGTCTTTTCTCTCTTTCTCTTGCTTTCTTTTTATTCTTTGCTCCTGTGCTTTGTGTTCTTCCACTATCGCTCTCTCTTTCTCGCGGCGTACAGCGTCAACTGACCCTGAACGCCCTGTCTCCTCGTCTGCTTTCACTGAAACAGCCGCTGCTATCATACCTTCTTCTGCTCCACCTGTCCTTTTATGGGCTTGTTCAGCCCATAAAGCTGCGACTCGCAGTTGAGCTTCTAACTTCTTTCTTTTCTTGCCTTGTGTTGTTCCAGCTGTTTCTGCTCTCAATTTGTCGCTTAATTCTCTTACTGCTGTTTTCTCCAACTTTCCTCGGAAGCCGTACAGTTTATACCATTTGCTACAATAACTGGTGCTGCCATGACTATATATTTCCATATATCTCATGTCCCCTGTAGCGGCAGGCTTACTCCCATTGGACCCCATTATTCTAGCTTTGTGTTCCTACTGGACAACGTGCCGGTCAGAACCTAATTCCTAATTCACCACCAGTGTACTTCAACAGACCACAGAGTTTTTGTTATCACCGTTAGGTTTCCACTCTGTGCGCTGATTCCACCTGGTGACACTTTTACACACTACTTTCACTCAATCACTCATAAGTGTACCCAAAGGCACGTCAATTTCTACCTCCTTAAATGGTGGAGTAACCTTTCTCATAAGTGTACCCAAAGACACGTCAATCCTCCTTAAATGGCGGAGAAGCCTTTCTCTACCTCCTTAAATGGTGGAGAAACCATGTATATCAACTTTTATCTTACCCGTTATCTGTGGTCACTGGTCCGGTTGGATTCCGTCAATCGTGCCGAGGATGAGGGAGGTTGGACATATAAGCACCGGCCCGGCCACGAATTCTGCGTCCCGGGTCTTTCTCGGGGTCGGCTGATGATCCCGGCTGTCGACAGACTTGCGGCGTGTCTTTTCCCTCCTCCTTCCCGTCACGATGTGTTGGAATCCGGCTCGAAGGACCAATTAATGTTGGGTATTTCTATATTACTTTGTAAGAGTAAACCCCAGCTCGGTTCAAATATACCAAAACCCAGTGAACAAAGATAACAGTACTCGAGTTTCAAGTTTACTTGCTGCAAGGAGAATCAGCGAGTGACAGGTTATGTCAACTCCAAAACCAACTCTGCTCCTCTTCTCTCAGTGCAGTCTCTTTATTACAAAAATACAGTTACAAATCATGCATGAGGAAGTGTATGTAACCAACGGCTTTATTTGTCAATGGGAGTCTTGTGACTCGCAATCATGTGTGTGTGTGTGTGTGTGTGTGTATGGTCCACAGAAAAGGGGAACAGACTATTCTCTGTTCCTCTTTTCTGACTATGGTCTCTTTACAACATAAAATGACAACATATTATGAAAACACGTTTATCCTTCAATAAACTCTAACAACGAGTCAGAGGAAGGGAGGGCTGAGAGCACCGACGAGGCAAAGCTAGAGGGGGAGAGGGAGCGAAGGTTACGGTGGACAAGTGCAGGATGAGAAGAGATTAGTTTGTTATGTTTGGAAAGGGATAGAGAGAATGAAATGAAGAAGTGATCGGATGTGTGGAGCGGGTTTACAGAGAGGTTAGAAGTAGCGCAGTTCCTTGAGAATATGAGATCAAGGACATTGCCAGCTTTATGAGTCGGTGGGGACGGAGACAGTGAGAAAGCAAAGGCGGTTAACAGAGATGTTAGTTCGTCTATCTTCCCCGTCTGGAGGTTGAAGTCTCCGAGAAGTACAGCGGGAGGGCCAGTTTCAGGGATGAGTGAGAGGAGATTATCTAATTCCTCCAATAAGTCCCCCAAGGCGCCTGGTGGACGGTAGAGAACAACAATGGTTAACTGTATAGGATGGGTTACTGTGACGGCATGGAATTCAAAGGTGGAAGGAGTGAAGTTAGGTAGCTTGAAGAGGGAAAAGCTCCATTTGGGAGAGAGCAGGAGACCAGTGCCACCTCCTCTGCCAGTGGGTCTGGGTGTATGGGAGAAGGAATATGCAGTGGAGAGAGCTGCTGGGGTGGATGTGTTGGATGGAGTAATCCAGGTCTCAGTGAGAGCAAGGAAATCCAGAGACTGCAGGGAGGCATAGCCAGAGATGAAGTCAGCCTTAGGAACAGCTGACTGGCAATTCCACAGGCCACCAGAAACTAGATGTTGGATCTCAGTGGAGCACGTGGGATAGACGAGAGCAGGCCGGTTATATCGATTAGGAGATACACGGGGCCAGTGATAATTGCGAGAAGACACATGAACAGGAATAGAGAAAATACACATGATTATAGCATGCGGGGCTAGAAAATTAAAGAAAAGAGAAATAAGACACCAGCTCGATCAGAGTAGGATTTGCCTCCTCTTTGCCTCCCTCGTGACTCCTGCAGGACTCCAATGTCTTTGTCAGTCTTACTCCCGCAGGACTCCAATGTCTTTGTCAGTCTTCGGCTGTCTGACGCTGAAGCTGACGCTCCAGGAAAGAGCTACCCGAAATGGACGCCTGATTGCTCAGTTCTCACAGCTGTAGGGCCACGGCCCTCTAATTAGTTAACTATCTACAGCTGATGGGCGACAATAGACTGGCCGTGCCTATATTAATGCAGGCTTGAGTGCTGAGACCTGTAAAGCAGGTTTCGCCTGAGCAGATCTGAGATTTAAAATCTCTCAAACGCGATTTAGCCGTTTACGCTACAATAACAATTCATACAGAGTCGAATAAATGAAACAGAGAAGTCTAATTAAACAAGAATATAACTTACAGTGGTTGCTGCGTCAATAGATAATGTCGTCACCGGGTCCAGATGCACACACATGGAGGAGTCTCCACTGCTCGTCAACCCCCCCCCCCCCTGTCAACGCCTTTGAGGATACTCCGTTCACCCTTTCACCCTCGCCCACCCTCCTGGGGATCGTTGAACACATGAAGGAGATACAGAGGGTTGGCACCGATTCCTTCCTGGAGTTCAAAGACCAAACTAAGGCGATACGCAGGGCTGGCACCATGTCCTTTACCCCCGCTCCTCAACGACGCCCACCAAAATCACTGCGGAGACGCACACCATCTCCCCCGTCTTCATCACCGTGCCTACGTCAACCACCTCCCCCCCCAGGCAGCATGTCCTCTACCCCCGCACCATCTCCCACGTCTCCATCACCGTGCCTGCGTCGGCCGCCTCCCCTCCCTTCGAGAGGGCATCTGCAGTCTCCGAAGCCTGATAAGGATGTGTGTGTACTAAACGCTGCAAACTGATATTTGCTGGGTCCAGGCTCAAGGGCGTATGGCACTCTCAACTCTTTCCAGGACATGTCGGGGCCCTGCCTGCCTATAGCTTTGCCGATATCTGTGTTGATAGGTAATAGATTAAGAGCGGTGAATCATCTTAGATACAGGAAGCGCTCAAACGTTTGTGTGAGTTTATCTAATTTAGCAGTGATTCCATGTCAGCCACAGCTTGTTACAAAAAACATGACTGATAGTGTGTTTAACAAACTTAAACTAGCTTTATTAAATGTCAGGTCTTTAGCAGGAAAAAAAATTGTAATCAATGATTTTATCACTGAGCACAATCTCGATTTTATGTTTTTAACAGAAACTTGGATTGAACAAAATAACAGTGCAGCTGTTCTTATCGAATCAACCCCTCCCAACTTTAGTTTTATGAGTCAGGAAATAATGCATAAGAAAGGGGGTGGAGTTGCTATTCTGTTCAATGATTCCCTTCAATGCAGGAAGACATCGTATGGAAACTTTGATTATTTTGAATATGTGGCCCTTCAGCTGAAATGCTCCTCTCGAGCTCTGTTCCTAAATATCTATAGACCACCGAAATACTGTGCAAGCTTTTTTGATGACTTTACTGAACTGCTGTCTATAGTGTGTATTGACTTTGACCGTCTAGTCATTGTTGGTGATTTTAACATCCATGTTGACAACCCCCAGGACAGAGGGGCAAAATAACTGTTTTGTGTTCTTGATAGCTATGGACTGACTCAGCATGTGACGGAGCCCACGCACAATAAGGGGCACACTCTGGACTTAATTATCTCAAAGGGTCTGAATATCTCTAAGGTTGTGGTGACTGATGTTGCACTCTCTGACCATTCCTGTGTTTTCTTTGAGAGCTCTATTTCTGTTCACAAAAATGTTCAAAAAGAGGTAACCACAAAGCGATATTTAACTGAAAATACTAGGGAAATGTTTACTCAGAATTTTTCTTCCACACTTGCCCCTGCTAACATCTCAGTAAATGAGCTAGTAGATCATTTTAATTCAAAAATTAAAAATGTTATAGATGCCATTGCTCCAACTAAGGTAAAGGAAGTGTCTGGCAAGAAAATATCTCCATGGAGAAAGGCCATGAGCGTGAAAACAGAAAAAAGAGAATGTCGAAAAGCTGAACACAGGTGGCGAAAAACAAATCTCCAGGTTCACTTTGAAATCTATAAAGAGAGACTTGGCCTTTATAATTTGGAATTGAAAAATGCACGACAATCGTTCTTCTCTGACATCATTACCAAAAACAAAAACAACGCACGTGCCTTGTTTGCTACCGTCGACAGACTAACTAACCCCCCAGTGTCAGTAGCCTCTGAATTTCTATCCACCAGGGCGTGCAATGATTTTGCCTCCTTTTTCACTGACAAAATTCAGAAAATCAGACAAGCAGTCAGTGCCTCTGCATCAGGAACAGCAAATGTGTTGTCTCTGTGTCCACTTAACATCAATTCAAACACCATGACACAATTCCATCAGATTAATGATAAAAACCTAGAGGACATTATACAACTTCTGAAATCCTCCTCTTGCTGCCTTGATATTATTCCAACAGGATTTTTCAAAGATGTTTGTTGTTGCATGGCCTCAGATCTACTTCATATAGTAAACAAATCTCTTCACTCAGGTATTTTTCCACAGGCCCTGAAAACTGCAGTCATTAAACCGCGCTTAAAAAAGAATAATCTAGATGCTTCAGTAATGAACAATTACAGGCCCATATCAAAGCTCCCATTTCTAGGTAAAATCATTGAAAAAGTTGTTTTTCAACAGTTGAGTAATTTCTTGCATTTAAATTACTGTTTCGATGTGTTCCAGTCAGGCTTTCGTCCAAACCACAGCACTGAGACTGCTCTTGTAAAGGTTTTCAATGACATCCACTTAAACACAGACAGTGGCAGAACTTCAGTGTTAGTATTATTAGATCTCAGTGCTGCGTTTGACACTGTTGACCACAACATATTACTAGACCGACTGGAAAACTGGGTGGGACTTTCGGAAACAGTTCTAAATTGGTTTGAATCCTACTTAAAGGACATAAACAACTTTGTTTCTATAGGTAAATACACATCTGAGTTGACAAATATGACATGTGGGGTTCCTCAAGGCTCCATCTTGGGGCCTCTTCTCTTTAACATCTACATGCTACCACTGGCTCAGATAATGAAAAACAACAAAATAAGTTACCATAGCTATGCAGATGACACACAAATGTACATAACAATTTCACCAGGAGACTATGCTCCAATTCAAACACTGAGTAAGTGCATTGAACAAATCAATGACTGGATGTGTCAGAACTTTCTCCAATTAAACAAAGATAAAACTGAGGTAATGGTTTTTGGAGCCAAGTCAGAACGTATAAAAGTTAGCGCTGAGCTTCAGTCTGCAATGTTCAAAACAACAGATAAAGCCAGAAATCTAGGTGTAGTCATGGACTCTGACCTGAGTTTCAACAGTCACATTAAAACAGTTACTAAATCAGCCTACTATCACCTAAAGAACATATCTAGGATTAAAAGACTAATGTCACAGCAGGATTTGGAAAAACTTGTCCATGCTTTTATCTTCAGTAGACTCGACTACTGCAATGGTGTCTTCACAGGTCTCACTAAAAAATCTATTAGGAAGCTGCAGCTGATTTAGAACGCCGCTGCTCGAGTCCTCACTAACACTAAGAAAGTGGATCACATCACTCCAGTTCTGAAGTCTTTACACTGGCTTCCTGTGTGTCAAAGAATAGATTTCAAAATACTGCTGCTGGTTTATAAAGCACTGAATGGTTTAGGCCCAAAATACATTTCTGACCTCCTGCTAAATGATGAACCATCCAGATCTCTCAGGTCTTCAGGGACTGGTCAGCTTTCTGTCCCCAGAGTCAGAACTAAACATGGTAAAGCAGCGTTCAGTTATTATGCTCCAAATATCTGGAACAAACTCCCAGAAACCTGCAGGTCCGCTGCAACTCTGACTACTTTTAAATCCAGGCTGAAGACTTTTCTTTTTGTCGCTGCTTTTAATTGAACTATTCATATCTTAGACTGCACTGTAACTTTTATCCATGTACTTTTTCTTTTAATGTTTAATTCAACTATTCATATCTTAGACTGCACTGAAACTTTTATCCATGTATTTTTTCTTTTAATGTTTATTTTATTAGCTTTTCTTTTTAATGACTGATTTTAAATGCCTTTTTCTTAATGTCTTTCATTTTTTGTAAAGCACTTTGAATTGCCTTGTGTTGAAGAGTTCTATATAAATAAACTTGCCTTGCCTTGCCTTGCCTTGCCTTGCCTTGCCTTTCTTAAACACTTGAGCATGCAGTCTTTAACAACTCTCTCTTTACCTTCGTTATACAACCTTCTTGACTTGCATCGGTCTGGTTCGTTCATCTCTTCTTGTCTGGCGAACATCTCTCAGTGAATCTCTGCACACCACTTGAAGCTCAATATTAAAGGTCACCTATCATGCAAAATCCACTTTTTCATATATTCTCTACATCAACATGTGTAAAGAGATTCTGAGAGTTTCAGGAAAAAAGATTGGCTCTCTTTTTGTCCTGATCCATTTATATTAAAGCCTGTCTTAAAATGAGCTGATCAGATTTTGGCCACTTTATCATGTCATAACGATTTGTGTAACCATCAGCCAATAACCAACCAAGGTAACACCCCCCCCCCCCCCCACCTTATCAGCTGCATCTCCTCCTAGAGCACCATTGTGTTCTTTTAACCAAATCTCTCTCAGACGGGCGTGGGGAGGGGCTCCTTACTTTCATCTAAAGTAACAGAGAGAGAATCAGCACTTTGGAAACAGGGCTGAAACAGAGGGGATTATGGGATGCTACAATGATCTGTTTGGTATTTCGAGCGAAACACTTCAGAGACATGTTTTGTATCTGTATAATATATTGATGAAAAACAGTATAATAGGGTACCTTAAGTCATAACTGCTCTTCCTTAAGGGTAAATAGTTTTCCATCTGTGACCTTTCTATTAACATTGCCACTTCTGTTGTTTCCCCGAGTCAGACTGCAAGGACTCTGGGTCTAAAACTAGACGACCAACTGTCCTTCAGTAACATCACTGCTACATCCCGCAGATACACTCTCCTCAACATCAGTGGCCTGTACTACGAAGCAGGATTTTCGGTTAGCGAGGTAACTTCAGGGTTAACTATGGGTTTCCGGTCCTACAACGCTGGTTCACTTCTTACCGGGGTAAATCTCCATGGTAACTTATGCTGAACACCTAACCTGCCCCGGAGCAGGTTATGTTCCAGATAAGAGATCAACTCAGTGTGCGGAGTTTAAAGCTATCAAGTCATATTACAGGATAAAGGAACTACAGTTTGAACTGCCGTATGCAGAGAAAACGCCGACGTGTCGCACCTATCATTCATATCACATCATATCACATAATAATATATCATATATGTCCCTATCTGTATCAACGTCGCGAGCCGTAGCTGGCCTTACATTGTCACATACTGTATGCCGAAGTATTATTTTAAGAAACATATTAAGTTGACGAAACATTTGAGTAATTAAAGTCAGATCCACCCGTGTCTTAGACGAGGCAGTGATATCATAAACCTGTTAATGTAGTCATTCAAACACTCAGTATTTATTTTTTACCAGCTGTTCTGTATTCACCTTGCAGGTGCACCTATGTGGCTTTTATCCTTTTATGTTTGAAGTTGAACGTCTTCATATTTGTCTAACATGATAGTTTACCTTTCATTAATGAAGTATGATGCTGCACTGTCAGTACGCTTGTCCATGTGCACTCTCAGCCGGACAGAGAAACCCTGGGTTGATTTACCGAGTTGATAACCAGCGTCGTAGGACCGTTTAACGAGATCGCGCTTGTTAGGGTTAGTTAAGCCAGATAACTCAAACATACAGGGTCTGTTGAACTGGCTTCGTAGTACAGGGCACAGGTGACTTCTTCTCCTACTGACCCAGAAGCTAACACAGGTTCTGGTCCAGGCTCTTGTCATCTCACACCTTGACTACTGCAACTCCCTCCTGGCTGCAGCTAATTCAGAATGCAACAGCTTGACTGGTTTTCAATCTACCTAAATTCTCACAATAAACTTAACCGCTCCTCTGCTCACATCACTGGCTTCTATTGGCACTTAAAGTGTTTGCCCATTTAAAACTAATGCACCAGCACTTACAATGGTTTGGCTTATTTGAAGCGAATACACCTGAAGTGTTTGTGTCTTTATAGTGGATTGCAATTATTGTTTGTTGCTTTGGATTAAAGTGTCAGCTAAATCTAATGTCAAAGAAAGTCAAGTTTTATAACCCTTTGACACAAGTCAAAGTCAACTCTCAAGTCAATTGATAGTCAACTGTCGAAACCACTTTAATCGTTTGAGACAAGTAAAACAATAACAAGTCAAGTCTCAAGTCATTACAATATAGGGTTAGGATTAGGATTGTACCTTGTTACTTTCCAACACTGTCAGAGGATAAACAATACTCTGTTTGCCAAAGACAGCTGTAATGTTTGTAACTGACTGATAAACAGCGATTATTGTTTTTTCCAAGCAAGAGTATGTGATAATACTTTAGCGTTGTTAACATGTGGATGGCACAATGTCTTTATACATCCATGGAAAGCTGGGTCTGTCATCGGCATCAAGCTGGACCCCTTTGAAGCTGTGTTGGAGAGGAGGACACTGAACAGGCTGTTGTCCATCATGGATGATGAGGGACAGAGAGTTGAGCTGGTGGAAGAACCATCTCAACTGGCACACGTGCAGGGCAAGAGCAAGAGGTGGGTGAGAATTATCCCTTGAACTCAGTGGCGTTTTCTCCTGGAGGCCAAGGGAAGCCAGGCTTCCCCTGTTTTTTTGGATTGTAGTTATAATTTTAATAAATAAATAAAAACACTTTGTTTAGTTTCGGTAATTATTCTGCCGGCCCATCTCTCCCCCATTCTCATTGAGTATTTTACAAAGAGTGAAACAGCGCCCCCTCTACATGTTATGATGATGAAACAGTATTGCACTCTCTGTTGCGAGAGGAGGCTAGCCAAAATTGGCTTCCCTTGTTGAAAAGAAATTGAGGGATTGACCAATCAGATGAGGCTCACTCATGCCTCACAATCCAATCAAATCGCATCAACTTCAGTTCGTACTGTAACTGTCATCACCACCCTTAAAAAGTAGTAAGCAACTGAAGCAATTGCAATTATGGAGGGACCCATCCTCTCCACCTGCAGCTGGAGGGTCAACGGAGCTCCTTCTCCAACAGACTGCTCCGCTGTCTCAAGGACCGATACAGGAACACATTCCTGCCCACTGCAATAACTCTGTAACAAATCACCTCTGGCTGGAAGAGAACTCTCTGCTCCATAGTTTCTCTTGGAATAAAACCTCGCTGCACATTTGACACATATATAATCTGTTCAATATTTTATATTAATATTCCATATATCATATATTTATGTACATATATATATTTGTATATATAATATCTATATATATATAATATCATGTCAAATTCAACATGTATATTTTCTATTTTCTTTCTTTTCTTGTTTATTTCTAGTTTTGTTTTATTGTAAAAAGCCTTGTCTTTTATGCTGCTGCAACAAAAACTATTTCACAAATTGGGATCAATAAAGTACCATCTTATCTTATCTTAATTATCTTATCTTATGAAGCAGCCACTCAGTTGACTTTAATCATTTGAGTCAAGTAAAACAAATAACAAGTCAAGTCTCTCAAAGTCATTTGAGAGTCAAGTTTCATGTCTTTTGGAGCAAATCTCAAGTTCAATTGTTTGAAACTACTTCATTGTGTCTCGGGATGCAACAGTTTTAATGACAAGTCATGTTAACAATTTACTTACAGAGCTTTTTGAAAAGATTGTTCTTCTAGACCGGTGCAGGTGCATATTCAGTCATTTCACAATGTTTTTAACAAAATGCATGATGTGGCCATTAGATGATTCTTAGTGGTAACACAGCATTGTAGTAATCACTTGACAGGAGTATGTTGCTCACCTTTATTGTTATCTTTCCTGCATAAACATTTCATGAGAATGTAAAGCTCTAACATGAAGACTTACATGTGAGCCACACTAGTTTCTCATGTGCTAGGTCTTTGTCTTAAATATGTGATCAAGAGCAATCTTCTCACCTCATTTCCGGTCCAGCCTCCCACCACAGAAGTGGGACAGTAAACACGTCCCGTCTTTACACGATGAATAATGCAGCTGGAGGGAAAGCGGCTCGCTGCCGGAGCTGCAGACAGGCCGACCTCACACTGGCAGCTCCCATTGTTGGTGAGTCGGTTGGATGTGTTTGTGGCCGTATAGATTTTGAAGTGGACCTCACAGGAGTTGAAGTGCCGCAGGAGTGATAGTAGGTGTTAATATTTTATAGGGAGGGGGGTTTGGTGGTTGCCAGGTGCCGTATGGACACAATGGACGGTGCAGTGTTGAATCCTGTGGAGCGCAGCACTTATGTCAGCCTGCAATAACTTTAATGGGGTGCAAAGCTTAATTGGTGGGCAGCCACGAGAGGCTCGTAAAAATAGCTATAAAAGTGATGATGGCTAAGGAGAGGACAAATGAACAAAGAAACTGAATCAATAATGAGAAGAGAGAACAGTATACTGCCACTTCAAAAGAATGTAACTTCAAATGTCACAGTTTTAAAGGGATAGGAGTTTCTTTGACTTTAAAACACCAGTTCTAAAACCCAAGTAAAAACATAGAAGTCACCGAAATCTTGCAAGTAACAATGTTTACTTCAAAGCAATGTGGATGCTATGCTCGATAAGCCTGCATGAATAAAAGATGGAGCACAAGTTGGAGAAATAAGTGAGTCAAGGTATAGACCAATGTTTACATCATATTGAACATTTAAAGTTATTTCTTTACATTTAGAACTTCAGAGTGACTTTTGTATGACTGTGTTCCAGCACCTATACAGGTCATGGTGGCAGAGCTGTTTCATCTGTGTTAACTGTGACTGTAGCTTGGCCATATTATTGTTTTTGTTCTTTCTGTGGACATCATGTTAGTTTCAAAAGCAGTTACTCAGAATCAGAATACCTTTATTCGTCCCACTGAGGGGACATTTACATTTGTTACAGCAGAAAAGAGCCAAAGACAGCTTAAAGTTTAACAAAGAAGTATACATAAAAAAACATAAACAAAAATATAAAAAAATTAAATAAAAATTGGTAACTACGTTGACGTTAGAATAAGTTGTGACTATTCGTTTTATTTAAAGGAGTTCACAGGTAAAGTGAGGTAGAGAGTCTCTTTATAATCTAGAGTCCATCAGTTCTATGTTACCTTTGCAGACTCTTTACTTGTATTCATTACATTAGTGAAATGACCCTCAGCCACCTCGACGGTCCCTCACTGTTAACACTCGGCTATGTGTGTTGTCTTTTAAATTATGCAATTATCCCTTATTTCCACACAGGAAATGAACCACTGGACCCCAATGATCGCACAGTCAAACTGCAAGAAAGACACTGCTAAGGAGTCACTGTACAGATTCCTGAAGGCAGCACCAGAGGGATGTTAGTGGACTGTAAGTAGTAAGTAGTCACTAGTGAAATCCATACAGGAATGAAGGGTACATTTCCTTTTTATCTTTTATTTGTTGTGTTTACCCCTCTTTTTAATGCACGCAGTATTGCATACTAGGATATGGTCTTATTTTCTTGGTCTTTGTATTTAATAAGTATTAAATGTGTATAATAAATGTTATTTAACAGTGACGATTGTTGAAGCATATCGATAAAAGGTTTTCCATCCAGCTCTGTTCAATCCATAATGCTAATCCACTAGTTATCAACTAAAGGCCATGTGTACAGTAGGATACATTTAATGAAATTGATAGTGACATAGTTCGTTATAACTATATAACTATAATCAGTGGTCGAAACTGTACTTGTGCGTTCACACCAGACGTGAAGCAAGTTTTTAGAGTGGCATGATTACATTCAAGTCAATGTGAATAGATGCAAATTTGTGCGGAGCGGTGCATCACATGAATTTCTCACTGAAGATGAAAAATGTTTTCTTTATTTGCAAGATACATTTTTTCTCCACTTGTTGCACTGACTATGAATTAGAAAACAAAATATTTGCCTTTGGCTGTGAACAACGGCACAACGAGCTGAAGGTTATCAGTAAGTAGTAATATTGGCATTGCGGTAAGAAGTAATGTGGGGCAAATCTTCATTATGCATCCAATGTGAACCAAGGCTGGTATTGGCAGAGGGGGGATTGTTCTCTCATAGTGCCGCAGCAGAGGAAATTACAGTACACATCCTTTGTCAAGATGTTAACCTCGACCGAACAAACTCCCCCTGTGAACTGAAACAAAGCAGGATGATCAAATATTGTGAACCACACATGAACCACACAGCGATTTTTGAAAAATAAATTCCACATTGTCAGACACCTTTGCGTCTCTCACTTTGAGGTGAACAAACCATATGCAGTGTTAAAACAGCTCTCTGAGACTTCCAACACGTGTCTCATGCAGGCTGAAAATGTGGTGTTAGAAGCCATCAAAGTCCCAATTATCAAACTCACACAGACAAGCCAAGGAGATGGGGGGGGGGGTAGGCTGTCAGTTAATTGGTGGGATTACAGTGTTTGCTCATTATCACATACTAACACTGCTGATGGGAGGCAGAAATGCAGTAAATCTGTGGCCGGGAACTTGTTTTGTCATGTCTCAAACTTACTGTGATAGAATGTAATTGGTGTTACATTTGAAATGGGCTTTGTCGACATTATCACATTGAGCCATCAGATTCAATCAGAGTTTGAGATAATCGCAATTCATTTACATCCGTACAGACTAGATAAGCTTTTTAATCATTTTTACTTTGTTGTGCTGGTAACTATTTCCAAGTTGACGTCATTGCTCCCCCAATGGATCACGGCAAGTCTTGTGTTGAAAGTTTGTGTTTGAAGAGTTTAAGTTTTCAAAGTTAAGACCCTTTTCTTTTACTGAGTGCCATGCCTTATTAAGAAAGTATGTTAACCATCACGTTTATATCTGGGGTTGTATCGAGTGTCCTTGTAATCCATAGATTAGTAATGGGACAGTTCAAGTAGTTTGGTTTAGTTTGGTTTTTGTGCATGTCAATGGTCTGCAAAGGGTAAAATCCCTGTGTTTACTCCAGAGGGAGTTTCTCTCCCATGCACTCCCCCCCCTCCTCCTTCTGGAACATAATAACATCACTATGTAACACTCAGGCTTCCATTGGCTAGCGCTCCAACAATTTGTACGTGATTGTCCAACACATCTCTAAGTGGTTGACCAACCACAACAGAGCCGGCCAGCTACCCAATCAGAGCAGACTGGGCTCTGGTTTCAGACAGAGGGTGAAAAGAGGTGCTGCAGCACAGGCAGTATGAGAAAAATAAAGAGCTTTGTGAACATTAAAGGATGGAGACATGTCCCAGTAGAGACACTACATATTGATATACACCTGAAAATGAGCAGAATATCACTTCTTTAAGTCAGTCTATGGTTGACCTTAACCCAATGCCCTTTTGTGAAAGTTCATAATGTTCTTAAAAAATGTCCACCTTTTTTAGAACAAAAATAATTAAGTTGAACATTTAAATCATTCACATAGTCTCCTGGTTTAATACCGAAAAAGTGAACAGTATCTTGAGGCTTGAAACAAGACCTGCAACCACTCTCCCTCCCTAACCTCGACTAAAGTGCTTTTGTTGCCTAAAGCTAACCACACACCGGCTCAGGATATGTACACTGTCTCCAATGTCAACAAGTCAACCTCCTTTAGCATAATCCAGGCAGCAATCATTTCTATGAAACAATAATTAGCAAAACAAGTTTTAAACGTAATTTGTATGAGATGGTGTTGGAAAAAAATAAGAAGAGAGAGACAAGGTAGATAACATGTGACCTTAGAAAACATCCCCCTTACCCACCAGTATTTATTTTTATATATTTTTGTAAATTGGCACCATTTATATGAGGCCAAATGAGCTAATGGCAGTTCCTGTTCACAGTGTACCCTTATCTAATTATCACTGGATACTTGAATCTACATGTTGATTTCCATGCAAGATTCTCAGTTCTGAAGATATAATGAGCATGCATTTTTATGATTTCTAAGCATGTTTATAGATGTGTATTTTCGAAAGCGAGGTGAGTCACACTGACTGTAAGAATCGGTATGCAGATTTGACTTAGTTATGATTCAGAGAAGGTGAACAACCACAATACGAGCTTGATACTATACACTTGTCTCAACCTTTTTTTAGTGCGCCAATGATTTGGTGAAGACTGAAATAATATTATGTTTAACCCTGTTCTGATCCAATTATATATTCTTTAAGCCAGTTTTCATTGCTAGGGGACATGTTATGCTCATTTTCAGGTGTATGTTTTTATTTTGTGTCTCTACTGGGACATGTCTCCATGCTTTAATGTTCAAAAAGCTCTTTATTTGTCTCATTTATTTTCTCTTTTCACCCTCTGTCTGAAACCAGAGCCCAGTCTGTTCTGATTGGTTAGCTGGCTGGCTCTGTTGTGATTCGTCAACCACATGGAGATGTTTTGGAAATGTCCCGCCCCTTAGCCTATCAATAATAATTAGTTGGAGCGCTAGTCAATTAAAGCATGAGTTTTACATAGTGATTTCACTATTTGAAACAAAGGAGTCCAATGGATGCCTTTCAGGCAGGGGGGGGGAGTGTGTGGGAGATACACTCCCTCTGGAGGGAACACAGGGATGTTAGCATGTGCAGGCCATTTACATGCACTTAAACCTGTTTAACACATTTCAGGGAAGAGAAAATAATAATAAGCGTAATAGGGCCCATTTGACCTGCAAAGTAGTTTATCGGCGACTCTGCAACAATAAAGCGGGCAGCACTGGGCTGTTTGCTTTGGTTGCTCGTAGTTTGAACACTACATAAGGGTTATAATTGAATGCCACTCTGAGCTTTGTGTCAGTGCTATAGCTGCTATACTGTACATGTAACTGTCTTCCCATACACATACATGCAGTCCTTTGTCCCACCTCGTGCAGCATCTTTGCCTCACATCATTCCATCTGCACCCCTCAGCCCCCCTGCTCCCCCCAGAGAGGCGTGACTCACCGTTTAAAAGCCTCTGCCTTAGGCCATCAGAACAGCAGGGCCTCCCCATATTATTTTTATAATGGAAAGAAATGATACTGCAAAACAGCCATTTTCAAGCTATTCCAAGCTGATGACATGGCTTTAGCCACACAGACATCATGCTTACTTTGCTTTGGAGGCTGGAACAATAGTGTGAGTCAAGTTCATTCTAAATGTAACTTATTGTAAATCAAGCAAACCACATATTATCATTACTGATACTGTAACTGCCATAGATACATTATTCTATTACTCAATATTCTAATAAAGAATAACCGTTTTCATTATAATTGGAATACATAACCCTATGATGCGGTAGAGTAAAAAACTGCTAATTTGGTTTTAATTAAAATGTTGTTTTAATTACAACACTAGTTTAGTGTGCAGTCCTTTATTTGTAAATGTCAATAAGAGCCTAAAAAAGCTACGCGATTATGAACAATATGTACAAAATGCAATTAAATCAAAAAAGGCATTCATAATCTAATTCAGTGAATGGCTTCCTAATAACCAATGCAGTGTGTCCTTTCAGCAGAACACAATCATCGCCTCTGAAAGACTTTGCACATGAATGAAAATCAAACCCATTCATATCTGAGGTCATCGGCTGCGTCCGGGAGCGGGCTGAAACAATGTAGAGAATTAATATTAATGATCTCAGGTCAGCACCCTTGTAACGATTACACTTCACACATCAGACCACTCTTTGCCCGTGTTCCCCCTCTGAACCTATTTGCATGCAAAATGAGGGATTTGAATAAGAGGTCATCATTTATTAATGATGTCATTGATATTTATGACCAGTGTGCTTGCATTGTGTGAGCATGCCATCAAAGAGTTCAGGATCAGGGTTTCCATGTGGTCGGGGTCTGAGTGGACAGGGGGGTCCCTCTACAGTCAGACAAGATCACATTGTGACTGGTTGGAGAGGGCATCATTGTTGCAACATCATCAAGTACCAACAATAACTTTAGACCAGGCTGAATAACTCAAATTGCACACAAAAAAACAGGATTAGGAGGGTTAAAAAAGTGACCCTTAAAAAATGTATTTTGTACAATTACTAGTTACCTGTCACAAATATAATCAGTAACCTAATCTGATTATGAAAGTATAAAAGTAATCTCACTTGATTACTTTCTGTTACTTTTGGATTACCTGCATATCAAATGCAATGACAATCAATACAAAATAATATAAAGTGTATTATGTAAGACAACAGAACAATGTGAACTTAGAAAAGAAGGAACCAAGATATTTAGGATAAAAAAGATTGTATTGACAGGGAACCCTGCCTTTCATGAAGCATATTCAGGCAGCAGCCTATACACCAACACTGAAACACAAACACGTATAGATTCACACTTAAAGTATTATCATACAGAACAGAACAGCTCTAAAGGCCCGGACACACCAAGCTGACACCAAAGAACTGACACAGACGGACCCCGACTGTTGCGTCGCCTCGCGTCTCTGCGTCTCTGCGTCTCTGCGTCTTGGCCATGGTCGCACTGGAACACACCGAAAGACTTCAGCCGACGGCCAAGAAGCACGTACGAACTGCGCATGCGTGAGTGGCAATAACTCTCCTCACCAGCAGGCGGCGGTAGTGTGTATTCGTCATTCAAAAGAGGCAACAACCGGAAGACAGACTGCGTGATAACCGAGAGAAGAACATACTGCGTGATATAAACAAACAACAAATAGCGTGTGCGTTCCATTTTCCCTCTACAGCGAGAAGCTCGTGGGGCTTTCCAGAACCTGAGTCGAGAGCTGGAGTTAAATGAAATCTCACATGTGCCTTCTTAATAGTTTGTTTGGGTCCCTCACTTCCGTTTTGCTTCTCATGCACTGATTCGCTAGCTGAACAGCCAATCAGAGTGATTTCTTTTGCTGACAGCCTTTGGCCGACTGCCTACCGATTCGACATGTTGAATCGGTGGGTTTTCGGCCGAAAAGGCGTCGGCACGGCTGAAAAGACACAACGGTGCGGGACACACTAATCTGAGTAGGGCGTGTCGACGCTCATCGTCGGCCTGACGCCCATCGACGGCCAAAATCGGCTTGGTGTGTCCGGGCCTTAAGAAAAGAGATAACATCTGATCCTTTACAACAAACACTATGTGATCTTTTTAGGTTTTACTAACATTGTAATCCTGCTAGTAATCCCTAATTAGGTCTGTTTTAATGTAACTGTAAGGGAATACAGTTACCTTTCTTTGTATCTTGATTACCTAATCCTGTGACATATAACCAGGTACTCCTAAAGCTGGTAAATAGAAATAAGTTGATTCGTTATTATTGAGTGTTGTTTTAATATAGAGACCAGAGACATATTTAGTCTCACTGAACTGTATTACAGGAACTGTATGAATGACTGACTGATCGCTGGTAATAAACGTCTGGCACTGTCTCACGATGAAGGCAACGTTGATGCAGCTCAGAAAAAGTTGGAAATAATGATGTCGCATGATATTCGCAGTCTTCTCAGCGCCTGAGGAATTCACTGCTTGGATGAAATATTGGGCAAAGGATTGAGACGCAAAGCCATCTGCTTTGACTGTATTTCTGTCATGCTCTATCCTACTTCATTCACCGAGACACCCCGAGAGGAATCATGAGAGAGATAGAGAAAGTACGAGAGATATCACGCTGAGTAAAAGTGTGTTTATTGATCATGGTCTGTCAGTGTCACAGAAGCATGTGCAACAAAATCTTGTTTCGACTGGGAAGGCTGCGTGAGCCCAGACAGCTTTCCAACACTCGACTGTCAGCAACTGCCCTGCGGGATCCTCCTCTGAAAGGCACAGGTAGCGCCTGTGTTAGCTAATGCATTCATATTCTGATACCAAACCATGCCTTATCAAGTTAAAGGTATTACTAGTGAAGCGCTTGTAAAAAGCAGAGGTAGGAAAAGTAATCTGATTTTGTACTTCAGTAAAAGTAGAAGTTCCACAGTGTAGGAATACTCTGTTACAGTAAAAGTCCTGCATTAACAATGTTACTCAAGTGAATGTAGAAAAGTATTGGCATCTAAATATAGTTAAAGTAGCGACAGTAAAAGTAGTCATTATGCAGAATAATATATATGATATGTTTTATAATGATTGATCATGAAAGTGTTCTCAAAGCTGGTAAAGGTGCAGCTAGTTTGAATGACTTTGTATACTGCAGGGTAGCTTGTGGATTTACTCCAGGTGGAACTAAAGTCTGATTCAACACTTGATTAGATTTCACATCATTCATCCACATCTGTAAAGTAACTAAAGGTATTAAATACATGTAGTGGAGAAGAGTAGAAGTGAAAAGTAGCCAACAACTGATATACTCAAGTAAAGTACAAGTATCTCAAAAGTACAATGCTTGAGTAAATGTAGTCAGTTATTAATCACTGGTAAAAAGTGCTGTGGGGAAAAAGTGTCCCACCTTGTTGGTGTCCAATAGAATATGAAATCATAGTCTGACAGCAGATGGAGTGGATCAAGACTTTGAGGAGTTCAGAATCCAACTCACTTCTGATACCGAGTCCCCTGTCGGAACAAAGGTCTCTGGGAAGGAAGCGATTCATTGTGCAATCTGGAACTAAATCCATACAGTTCAGGAAGCAGAGCCGTACCCCAGAGGTATATTACATGAATGCAGAGAGGTTCCTTCATGCCTCGTGCTTCTTCATTCCCCAATGCCTGCCGGATCTTCGGTCTATTTAAAACCTTTGGAAGTATCAAACAGTAAGTTGCTGAACTTCTGCTCTGTTGATATCAAACAGTGAGCGCTTCTCTGGCTGAACTTCTGCTCTGCAATTTGGTCAAAGAAAAATGTCCTTTAAAAAACAGAAGTGGTTTACTGTCAAGTTGACGCTGCCGCCTGTCTGCATGATTCGTAGAAAATAAGTCTGGGCTCATTTACACAAGCTGCAGACAGCGGCTTGGGCTGAACTGACCCTGCGTCAGCCGGATAATATTCGCCAGCTCATAGAGTCCTAATGTGAACCTGGAAATGTTGAGTTCACAACATAGAAACTACCGGATACTTACCTGCAATCTGCTAAATTAGCACAAGGTGCATTGATTAACATGAATAAGCATATGCAGACAATAGCTAAAAAACGGCTTGGCCAATTTGGAAAATGTAATGTAAAAATATCAGAAATTGATTCACCATCCTCGTTAACCTCCAAAACTACACCAACATTTTCCAAATTGGCCAAGCCGTTTTTGAGTTATTGTCCGCATATGCTAATTAATGCAACTGATGCTAATTGTGCAAATTGCCCAACAAGTTAGCCTCCAGCTGTTGCTTTGTGCTGGGGACCCGTACTCTACATTTCTATCTTAAACTTCGGGGTACTCAACGTTTCCGGGTTCACAATAGGACTGGCAACTAGACTATGACAGAAGACATTGAAAAAGAGAGATAGCACTTCAGTGGAAGGGAACACTTTTGGGTGACAGAAGCAGAGAGCCTGTAGAGACCGGGGCTGTTCAGCGCGAGTGGGAGACGTGTGACATGCTTCCGGCCAATGGCGACGCAGCCTCCCACACACCAGGCCATCCTGTCTGCTGACAGAGGCCTCAACATGATCTGTCCTCTGCCGTGTCCACTGCACCTCTCTGTCTCTGTCTGTAGAGACACACCCCGGTCTCATACAGCAGGCTCTTGGCAGTGTTGGCTTGTGGTTGCTGTAGTTTCAACTATTCCCAGTCCAAGATGGGCATGCATTCTTGAATTAAATGGTATGCCTGTTTACTCCCTCGCAAAGTCTATGTATGGAAACAAAAGCCAACTTGAAAAACATGATTTTAAGGGTGCAATCAGAAGAAAGTAAAACCTTCTCCACGTGTGAAGATGCCAAACAATGTGTGATTATTCCTTCGTACAATAATAAAGGATTTTTATTAGGTGGTTTCCATCTGTGAATAAATTGTCTTAGTTCAGGCAGAACTTTGACACACTTATTAGTTGGCATCCACAGCTTCAAATATCAGCACTTTGAATACCAGCTGACTTGTAATGTCCAATCATATTCATCCAAATGTACAGGGCAGCATATAGTACAATGTCCTTGACCAAATGAAACCACAGTCCTAAACTACATTTATAAAAAGCCGAATATTATCAAATGTTACTTGGACAGCAAACATTAATGGTATCAAAACTTTAGTTAAGCTTTTCTTTATAATAAAGTCAAAGTGTTAGGCCTCTGTTAAGCTGCATTCACAGTTAATTAGATCTACCTTTTGCGTCGTGTAACAGTGGAAATTGTCACTAAGCGCTCTGATCAAAGTTCAAAATAATTTCAACTTTGATATCGATGCTGCTGACCCTTCGATGCGCAACCAATCAGATGACAGCTGTATGTAGCGGCCCTAAGCTAACAGAGGAGGGAACCATAGAAACGAATCATCACTAGTCATTTTCTCTCCAAGACTACGCCTAACCTCTCGTTGAGTAAGAGAAAATGGTGTAACGTGAATGCAGCTTAACATTGGATTCAAACTTTAGATTAGCCTTTCCTTGCGATGAATTTAAAGACCTTTGTTTCAACGGGCCACTGTTATACTGTCCAGGAAAAGCCAGTATACAGGAAAAGCTGTTTGTTTAAAACAATATGTTTTTTATGATCAATTGTCAAAGGCAGAGGCAACGTAATGTTATACTGTTGCAACCTAGGGTTGAATAAATATGTCCTACTAGCTGTATATTTGTCTTTACTGTCCCGATTAGTTGCATGTCTGTATTTGTACACCTGCCAAAAGCACTTTGTGTAATTGTATTATTACTACCTACAACTGGAGTCAAATGTTTTTCCTTCGATATGTTCAAAACAATTGAACTTTGTTAACTGTATGTTAAGAGAAATATAATTTTCCCCTTTTTTAATTTTTCTCCAGCAAGACATGATTCCCTTTTCCAATGAACTGCTAGACACCGTACCTGCAAAAAAAAAACGCACCTTGACCCTTAATCAAATGACTTTATGTATAAATGCAGAATAAATGCCTTAAAACAGGAGTAATGGTTTCTGAGCCAACAGACACAATTGATTTTATTTGCATTAATACATGCCTTTTGCCTCTGTTACATTTTAATAAGCAAAATTAACACTAACCATGCCATCACAACTTTCACATCCCCATGGTGACAACTCAAACATCACATTTGCTCATATGTAGAACTTTGACAGCCAATTGAGCTTTATCCACACTTTATTTAACATATGGTGAAACCACTGTGTTATGGTGGGTGTGTTTAATATTTCATGAGTTTACTTGAGTTTAGACCTTGGAGAGCTACGTACCGTGCATGAGATCACTGCAACAGATGGGCGAGTCATCCACTTGCTGCAAACAGGGTTATTTATAATGTGTGTTTTGAAATGTGTGTGTACGATTTGTTTTGTGTGAGCTCATATTCACGCAAAAAAAATCCCACCCCTGAGAAAGTGAAGAAATATGGTGTGAAGCATAAAAAAATATTGCACCCTCTCAAAGATGTGTCATGCCGTAGATGAAAGACACCCTTTCTGAAGGGAGATATGAAGTATTGTCACCAACATAAACTGAGAGGGGGGAAAAAAACAGCTTTCACATGACCTGAGCGAGAGCCAAGCAGATTCACCGCCATCTGCTTGTTGCTTTGACAATGATAAGAGTGGAGTTTTTAATATGGAAAGGGAGGCCAGCCAGTGCAGTGACATCCAAATGAGAAGCAGTGTGAACGTGTCTGTTCATATTACAGGGAGAGGAGAACAGTTTGTGTTTGGGAGTGCATGTGTGGAGGCCTTTGTGTGTGTGCATAAAGGAGGGAGAGCGGTAGAGTGGGATGAGGTGTGTGTGTGGAAACATTCTTGTTCATCCACAGGAGTGTCGAAAAGGTATGAGATGAAAGGGAGAGGGAAGCCATCTTCCAGAGTAGAAATGACAAACACCTTCTCAGTGAAACATCCTTTCATATCCACAGCTTCATATCTCATACGATTCGCTTCAGAAAAACAAACAAGCCACTTTTTATGAAAATTAGGTATTTCAATGAGTTCAAGTCTAGCAAAAATGTCGCTTTTTTCTACAGCGTGGTTCTATAGATGGTCATTTCAGTCAGTTTTACTTTGTGTCAAAGGTAATGTGACACTTATGCATTTAACTGTCCTAGAATTACTAGACCTATGTTATATAATGTGTTATAATCTGAGTTATGTTTGTACATTATACAAAGTGTCTCCAACATTTACCATAAACTAGAGCATGGTCACATGTAGTAAAATAAAACTGGATACAGAGTTGGAGGCGGGGCTTGTTTATTTCTATGAAAGTGTCTTAGTTCCGCATGAAGCAATCTTGGCCCGTCACCTTAGAGTCACCTAAAGTCCCTGTATCTGGGCCCACTGAGTATGTGCACTTGCATTTTGCTTAGGCTCCAATACATAGCGTTTGGCATTATTGCATTTTACAAATTTGGCTCTAATGAATAAAATAAGGTCAATTATAATGATTGTACTGGCTAATTGATTTGTACTGTAAGTTAATGGGAAAACATATTTTTATTTCACGGACTGACACGGAAGTTGTAGCTATCGTTTGGCCACTTTGAAATATGCTTCAATGTTCAGGCTTAAAGTATCCCCTTCACAGACAGAGTCCCTCAGGGCTCTGTTCTTGGTCCCCTCCTCTTCTCCTTGTACACAGACTCGCTCGGATCTGTCATTAGCCTGCATGGTTTTTCATACCACTGCTACGCTGACGACACCCAATGAATTATGTCCTTTCCCCGCTCAGAGACCCAGGTCGTCGCACGCATCTCTGCTTGTCTAGCAGACATCTCTGCTGTTTCCCCGACTCAGATTGCAAGGAATCTGGGTGTGACCCTAACCAACCTGTCCTTCACTGCAAACATCGCTGCTACAACCCGCTGCTGCAGATACTCTTTACAACAGCAGAAGGATACGTCCCCTCCTGACTCAGAAACGATGCAACTTGTGGCCCAGGCTCTCGTCATCTCACGCCTAGACTACACTGTAAAAAAAAAAAAGTTAGGACAACTCAACATTTCAAGGCAACAGGCTGCACAAGATTTTTAAGTTTTGAGGCCAACTCAAATTTGTAAGTTTCTCTTTTCAATTGAGTCAACTAATTATATTTTGTCGAGATAACTCAATAAAATGTTGTACAACTTCAAGTTTGGAGTTCTGCATACTTAACATTTTAAATAAGTAAAGTTTGTGCTAACTTATTATCTTTGGTTTGGAAAATGTATCTTTCATATGTTAAAAACTTCTAACTTTGAGTACTACATACTAACAATTCCATTGAGTGAAAGTTGTGCAAAGTTAATATTTTTGTTTCAGAAAATGTATCATGTATACAAACTTCAGATTTGTATTACACACTTAGAATTGCCAACAAATTCTGTTATAAAAATACTGTAAAAAACAAATACTAAGTTTGTTGAAATTCTTAAAACTGTAAACTATGTTGTGTATCATTCAAGTTGAAATTATTTCCAGTTCAAAAGTGTTGAATTTGCTTGGATTCTGTAGAAACTACAGAAAAGTAATATATATAATATATAATTATTTAATATGTAAAAATATAATATATTAATATATATATAATATATTTAATAAATATATTTCAGATAAAGTAATTTTAGAGGTCATCTTTGCGAGACCTCTAAATAGATGTACAAGTACATTATTTGGAAATTCCTGCCAAAAGTGTTATGTTCTGATTGAAACGATTACTCCTTGAATGATATTGAATATGCTAATGTGTAACATTAACTAGACATTGAAAATACACCATTACTAAAACTCTTCCATAAGGATAGGGTTCATAACAAATGTGGATGAAATCCATAAATGTGCAAACCGTCCTTTGAATAAGCCTGCTGTCAAAACAATAGCAGCTATGGAATAACAAATGGCAAAGTTATCCAAGTTATAAAACCATCTTCACTAAAAGTTACCCAACAACAACAACAACAACAACAACAACAACAACAACAACAACAACAACAACAACAACAACGATATTGTAAAAGGAACAATCTGTAAAATATTTTTAAAAGTTTATACATATCACAGAAGCTTCCAAAGATCTTGCAAGACATCTTCCAACTCTTCCACTACTTAGTAAAAGCTCATATGGCTCTTTATACAAAAAAAACAGCTCCATCTTTAAAAAAGCTGCAAGACAAAATTGTGGCAAGTACTCCTTGAAATCTTTACAACGACGAGTAGGCAAGCCAGCTTAAGAAAATGTTAGGAAAAAAATGTGCTGTGCCCTAAGAGTGAGAACATGTCTTAACTGTAAAGATAAAGAATGTGGGTTATTAGTTAGTTGGGGTTAGTTAGTTGGGTTAGTAGTGGTAGGTATTTGGGTTAGGTTAGTTGGGTGTAGTTGGTTTGTTAGTTGGGTTAGTTAGTTGGGTTCGTTAGTTGGGTAGTTAGTGTGGGTTAGTTAGTTGGGTTAGTTAGTGGGTTGTTAGTTGGGTTAGTTAGTTGGGTTTGTTAGTGGTTAGTTAGTTGGGTAGTTAGTTGGGTTTGTTAGTTGGGTAGTTAGTTGGGTTGTTAGTTGGGTTAGTTAGTGGTTTGTTAGTTGGGTTTGTTAGTTGGTTTGTTAGTTGGGTTAGTTAGTTGGTTTGTTAGTTGGGTTTGTTAGTTGGGTTAGTTAGTTGGGTTAGTTAGTTGGGTTAGTTAGTTGGGTTAGTTAGTTGGGTTTGTTAGTTGGGTTAGTTAGTTGGGTTTGTTAGTTGGGTTTGTTAGTTGGGTTTGTTAGTTGGGTTAGTTAGTTGGGTTTGTTAGTTGGGTTAGTTAGTTGGGTTAGTTAGTTGGGTTAGTTAGTTGGGTTAGTTAGTTGGGTTTAGTTAGTTGGGTTAGTTAGTTGGGTTAGTTAGTTGGGTTAGTTAGTTGGGTTTTGGGAACTCAATATTCAAGTCACAAACAGCGGTGAAGGCAGGAAAATTAAATGGGGATATCTTGTAAATCTGTTAGGACAATTTGCCAATGCTCACTTCGATTAAGAGCTTTGTTTTGAAACTCCTGACCTGCTGGGAGCAATTGGTGGAAAGTCCCATGAAGATGTGCTGAACAGTCTGAAAAGTGTACTTGTGTTATTTTGGAAACTCAATGTTCAGGGCATAGAGTAGACCAAAAAGGTATACAAATGCAGTTGGGATGTCTGGTAGATCCGAGAGTACAATTGTCTCTTCCAAGACAACAGCAATACTGTTGACCATTTGAGACGGGTAGGTCCACCATCATCTACGACAACAGTGAGGACTTCCATCTTGACACCAGCAGTCTGCTTATCTTCCGGATCAGTGTCCTGCATGTAGAAAGCAGATAAGCAATTATTATTTACCAAATAAGGATAATATATAACTGCAAATAAAACACTGGTTTGATTGCTCAGCAATGACACAATAATTACTGTTAAAATGTTAACCTGTTAAGCCCGAAGGTCCCCGCCGGCGGGTACTTTAGTTTTTTTTTTTCACGACACTGTGTCTCAGGGGATCTTAATATTTAAGATCCTATTAATGTGTTATACCAGATTATTGGGAATAATCTCAGCTAACTGACGATACAAACCATTTTTACCAAAACAAAACACAAGTCTCATAAGAAGCATCTAAATGACCCGAGCGAAAAATGCTAACCTATTACTGCACCGATAATCACTCCTAGCTCCCTTATTACTTATCCTAGGTGCACATCCAACACATCGTTTAAGATCGCAAGGAGACACAGAATCTAACGGTGCCCACCTAAACACTGAAAGATACAAACTGACATTAAATAACACTCACAGTGTCACATACTGTATGCAGAAGTATTATTTTAAGCAACACATTAAGTTGACGAAGCACTTGAGTCAAATGTAATTAAAGTCAGATCGTGTCTTAGACGGGGCAGTGATAGCATAAACATGTTAATGTATGCATTCAAACACTTGTTCTGTTACCAGCTGTATTCACCTTGCAGGTGCAGCTATGTGGCTTTTATCCTGGATAAAGTGTTGAAGTCATGGATGTTTAAAGTTTAACTTCTTCATATTTAACTAATGTTAAAGTTCACTTTTCATTCAGGAAGTATGACGCTGCGCTGTCAGTACGCTTCTCCATGTTTGTGATTGGTCGAATGCTCCAGATACCACCCCTTTCATGTGAACGCGCACCTAACTAGATAGGACACGGCTGGCTTGAGCGAACGAGTTGAAAGCCAGCGTCTTAGGACAGTTTAGCGAGAGCGGGTTTATTTTGGATTAAGTCAACCGGATAACTCAAAACATATCCAGGATATGTTGAACTAGATTCGTAGTATAGGCCCCTGGTCCCGACCAGGTTAGCCGCACAGCATAAGTTACCATGGAGATCTAGCCCCTAAAAAGAGAACCAGCGTCGTAGGACCGGAAAGCCCGAGTTTTCCCTGAAGTTAGCCGGCTAATCAAAAATCCTGCTTCGTAGTATAGGCCTCAGGACGGCAAAACTTTATACCCAGTATATTGCCATAAATATGATGATGGATTATCAGTAAAAATGTCTACTTTACACAGATACATTGGATTAACCTTGAGCGGCGTTTTTATTCCATTGAAGACAACTTTTGATGACAAATCAAAAAAGGTAAGACGTAATTATTGTTATGGTTTTGAAACCGGATGTTGTTTTTTCTCTTTTCTGGCTGATAGCTCCGCAGATTTGGGGTCGTACAGTGATGACATTACATGTATGGAATCTGTGGAATCTCAGCTTGCTAGTTGATATCTTGTTTGTGCAGTTAAGATAAGTAATAAGGGCACTCTATGGGATTAGCTTTGTATCATAAAGATAAAGCAACACTTTCTCAGAATAAAGCAAAACCATGAGTTTAAAAGAAAAAAAAACTGAGTCAAGCAAAATAAAATAAATTTCAAAAATAAAACTATAAGTTGCAAACAAATCATTTGTGTAATCATATAAACTATAAGTATTTTTTCTTTGTTTTAACATAGGTTTTTATTTGCAGTTCTTGTTTCTTCTTTCTCAATGATCAGACTGTTGCTCTCGCTGCAGCTCTTCTCGTTTGCGCTCCTTCACTTTTTGTTTGAGATTCTGACACAAATAGAAATTAGACAACACAGTTTGTATCCATTGTGTATGAATGCTTCAGCTCTTCAGACCAACATAGTAAGATGTGAGCATGTTCCTAATTGTGTTGGTATGCAGCCTGGTCTGGTCTGTTTAATAAAGCAAATCTGCCACTTTTATATTATAGAATGTGTTCAATTAAAGCAGTCTTTAATTGTTTGTCCTAAACACAGCAATATATGCTCTTGAAATGAAATGTCTTTGAAAAAATAATAGTATACTATTGTGGATATTGTGTATCACCTTTAGCTTGAAAATACATAGATGTGTTTTTTTTCTATAAAATAAATAGAAAGACACTTTATCAATCCCAAATTGGGAAATTATGTTACAGCAGCAGTGTGTTCAGGTATTAAACTATTTAAAGTTGGAATAAAGTATGAACTACACAACACACGTATAATGCACAGCAATCCATAAGATAAGTCCGATATGTTCATGAAAACCCCCCAGGAGTCACCGACACTAACGTGGCCGAGTGGACTACGGAGTTTGCTGCATGAGTTGCACTGTATGATCTGTGGTGTAGTGGGCTGTCACTCAAACACTGAGTAGCCAATGGGGACACACCCCTGAAAGTCCCGCCCACCTGGGATGTTTGTGTCAGAATCTCAAACAAAAAGTGAAGGAGCGCAAACGAGAAGAGCTGCAGCGAGAGCAAAAGTCTGATCATTGAGAAAGAAGAAACAAGAACTGCAAACAAAAACCTATGTTAAAACAAAGAAAAAATACTTATAGTTTACATGATTACACAAATGATTTGTTTGCAACTTATAGTTATATTTTTGGAATTTATTTTATTTTGCTTGACTCAGTTTTTTTTCTTTTAAACTCATAGTTTTGCTTTATTCTGAGAAAGTGTTGCTTTATCTTTATGATACAAAGCTAATCCCATACATTTCTACTGTGAGTTCTGTACAAAGTCCGTTAGCATTAGTTAGCATTTTTTCGCTCAAGGCAAATTCAAAGGCTTGGTATTACTCTTGTGTTTATTTTAGCTAAAAATGGTTCATATTGTCAGTTAGCGGAGTTTATTCCCGTTAAAAGGGTATGGAACATTAATAGTTTCATAAATGTTAAGAAGCCCTGAGACACAGTCTCGAAAAAAAACGTTGGGGGGGCCCCCTGTTGGGGGGGCCCTCATGCTTAAGAGGTTTTAAGGAACCAACTGGTCTCTGCTCAACTCTGCACAATGTAGTGTGAGCATATGGTCTGGAATACTACAGAGCATAAACAGCTGATAAGCACACCAGCCATCTTTATTATGCCAGGCAGTTGGAAGATTAATAAGGTGATGTGTTTCGACTGTAATTGACCCAGTTAATGAGACCCTTGTTTTGTGGTTTCCTCCCCCGTAACCGACTGTGATGGTGCTCAAAACAAGTGCCAAAAACTCTCATCTCTGCCAAATGAAATTGGCTTATTAATTCCAATTATACTGATCATTGAACACTCAAATGAAAAATGAAGACGTTTCAACTTGACTAATTGGCCCCAAGAGTGAGCGTATGTCTGAGTGGGTGTGTGCTGCGTGCATGTATGTGTGAATGAGAGGGAGGCAGGAAGAGGGGGGCGGGGGGACAGAGAATGAGTTCCTTGTTCTTAGAGTACAGTGTAGTGTGATGGTGGGGGGGGCGGGTTCTAGCATTGGACCAAAAATACAATGACTTGATTTTTAGTCTCTCTTCTTTATTTTCTGGCGCCAACGTTTCCAGAACTTTATTATCACAGAATCACATCTATAAACTCTATATATTTTTTGTATTGTTATTCCATCCATCCATCCATCTTCTCCCGCTTATCCGTGGTCGGGTCGCGGGGGTAGCAGTTCCAGCAGAGAGCTGATTTTTTGTATATTATACCTTTGTATTCTATTTCCGGGTGTTATATTTTTCATTAAGTCTCTTGGCTTTTTAATGACTGTTTTTTTGTATATTTAAATAAAATGTTTTAATGTGTTTTCCAGAAATGTATTTATTTAGGATAAACCCTTTTAACCTAATGATTTGAATGTTTTGTTTTTAAAGCACATTGAATTTGCTTGGGTGTTAAAATGTGCTACATAAAAAAACGTGCCTTGCCTAATCATAGTAATAATCATAATATCGATAATAATATATATTATTTCAAATACATTTAAAAAAAATCCTTCCATGATAATCTTTATTTCAATGTTTCTTACTTGATAATTCGTATTTGAATTTATTTACATTACATTTGTAACAACGCAATATGCACATAAAGCAGGTTTATTTAATCAGAACAACAGTTTATCCAATGCTTTGTTTGATTGCAAGTGAAAGTGATTGGGGGTGCGTGGCAGTGAAACCCCTTAGCACAGAGACGGCCCCCGAGCGAGGAACTCCACAGAGAAGCTATTCACAGACACACAGGCAGGAAAAGTGTCAGTTGTTTATTTGGTTTTGGGATTGGACACTGAAGTAACCGCTTGGAAATGACACACATCCACACGCGCACCTAAGTAAATATACACACAGAGTACATACACAATGCCATTAGGCCTCGCTGCATTATGCAGTGTTTGAAAGCTGGTGGCTGGAGAAAGAAGCATCTGTTGAAAGTTAGAGGGCGCTAAAATAGAAAGAGGTGAATGATGTCAGGGACCGGCCTGCTTGTTCATATTTACCATCTGTGATCATTTCACACTAAAAGGTGCTAAAAGGTGCTTGTGAACTGAAAAGGTCACTTAGCATGTCTTGTATATTAGTTTTCTTGTAGTAGTAGTAGTAGTAGTAGTAGTAGTAGTAGTAGTAGTAGTAGTAGTAGTAGTAGTAGTAGTAGTAGTAGTAGAGTAGTAGTAGTAGTAGTAGTAGTAGTAGTAGTAGTAGTAGTAGTAGTAGTAGTAGTAGTAGTAGTAGTAGTAGTAGTAGTAGTAGTAGAAGTAGTAGAAGTAGTAGTAGTAGTAGTAGTAGTAGTAGTAGTAGTAGTAGTAGAAGTAGTAGAAGTAGTAGTAGTAGAACCTTTATTTAGCCAGGAAAATCAATTAAGAACAAATTCTTATTTTCAATGATGACCTGACAGGAGGCAAAAGGCTTCCTGAGGGGATGGGGGTTGGGAGGAAAATAAATAAAAAGACAGACTCCGAGCACTACAGAATCCAGGAGACAAAAAATAATACTGCTGGAGTTCAATCAGTCATTAAAATAATAGAAAACATTCATCCATTCAATCATTCATTCATTCCTTCATGGCAATGCATACTATAGGAGAGGTCAAGGCATTGGTAGTGAGCATCAGGCAAAGCAGCTGCATGTGTGTACCAGGGTGTTTGTAATAGTGTCCCTGAAGGTGCGGGGGAAGATAAAGATCTCCATCTTCAAGGTTTCAGCTGCTGCAAACTGAAAGGCGGAGCGGCCAAAGGATGTATGGGCTTTGGGGATCTTTAGCTGGATGTGTGTAGCTGATCTTGGCTTCTTAACACTAGAACCGCCAATCGGGTCAATTTGACCCAGAGCTGTTTTTTATTGTATGTAACTTTTTTCAATAACATATTAAAGTCTCCCAGTCCGTGACTTTTCCTGAAAGTGTGTTATGTAGCACCCTATGTTGTTAAAAATTGTCAATATGAAGTCAGATTGAAGAAATCGCCCAAAAAATTGCCATTTACCTATTTACGCCAAGTGGGTCATATTGACCCCACCCCTTTTCGCGCTATTGATTTTGCGTGTAAACAAACATGACGTGTTGCTAATGCAACGCCTTTTGTCTACTGCGGTTCCTTATAGATTGAGAGAGAGAGAGATAAATAGAGAGATTGATAGCGACAGTCTGTAGTGAAGCAGCGCGCTCCCGCTCACGGGAGACTGCTCGCGCTGCGCTCCGCAGCAAACAGCTGTTTGCTTTTCACCCAACAACGACAACCGCCTCACGAAACGCTATGTTGTAGCTTTAATAAACGAAACAATTTAACAAAATGGCTTGACAATACCAATACCACAGGACCATTTTTATTTTTAAAGCAATACTTTTACCTTGAAAATCAATGCATTCTAATGCCGAGTCAATTTGACGCTGGTGGCGGTTTTAGGTATAAAAAATCTCTGGTGGTTCTAGTGTTAAGACAGAAGTATTTATTCATTGTTATATGTTTTGCCATTTGACCAATTGTCACTAGACCGATGGGTTCCAGAGATATGCAAATCCACCCAAATGACCCCAGAAGTGTTTTTTTTTCTAAACCTCTCTAAAAAGATCAAATGTCACTTGTTTTCCAACATAGAATTGCAACAAAATGTATGAATATAACATAAACATTTTAACCCTTGTATGAGGTTAGAACATTTGGCAAAACCAGACAATATTGTGCCATAATTTCATCACATTTTTCAACACAGATTGGAGGATTAGCGCCACCAGTTGTACAACCCTAACCCTAACCTCTGAAAATATTCCATAAATCACAATTTTATGAATTTCATAAGCACCTTTTCAATTCTCCATGTAATAATAGCACCTTACTGAAAGTGATATTTAGCATATTTTTCAATGTTCTCCTACTACACTATGGCTCATTTATGCAAATTACATGATGAAGACGTGTTTTATTGTAAGAATGCATAATTACCTTACAGAGTTCATTCTGATGTTGCCATTTGCTACTAACGATATCTTCAGTTCATCTCTAAATGGTGAGCTGTTATTACAGTCATTTATTTCCATTGTATACTTTTGTTTGTTGTCTCTTTGCACTCAGGCATCTGTTGCATCTCGTTGGCACCACTCCTACAACAGTCAATCTAGAAAATAATTAGCAAGTTTGATAGACGGAGGGGATTATAAGCATTACTGCAACAATGATGAGGATCTTCCACCACTACCATTAATATGATGATTCTGTTGTTCTTGCACCCCGAGACATATAATCTAAAAGCCTAGACAGTATGTGGGTGTGTAGAATATGATTATAGGCTTTCATTAGACACATAAATAGAAGAGAGAGAGCCGGATAAAAAATAAGAGGAGGAGGGCTGCATATGTACGATGAATGGAGGAAACAGCTTTATAAGAACAGAAAAAAAAACAACAGAAGGAGTGCTTATACAGAAAACTGAGAAATATAGGGAAATGAAAGACGTAGGTAAAAGAAAAAGGCAGATACTGATAGAAGGAAAGAGAATAGAGGAGGATAGGCGTTAAATCCACCTGTCACATGCAGAGATGTCAAACAAAGTGACTTCTCTACAGCTACGGGGGAATCAATTTAGTCTACTAATGGCTGCTCTTATCAACCACTGACTCACTGTAACAGCACAATGTCATCTTCCTAATGCTCAAAGTACTGCCTGCAGTGGGGAACATCTACTGTCTTCCCTTACGGGGTAAAAAAAAAGGACCTTTAATATTCAGTGTGGTTGTTGACTTTTTGTCACTAAATCCAACACTGAACAACAAAGTATAACGTAGCAGAGCGTTTATTCACTTTCCTGTAATATTGAAGAGTTCTTATTCTGCTATGTGGGGTTTTCATCTTCCTGTAGTGTGTTCTATAGGTTTGTGTGCATGTAAATGGTCTGCAAAGGCTTACATCCCTGGACTCCATTGAACTCCTTTGTTTACGTCCAGAACATAGTGACATCACTACGTTACACTTGTGCTTCTATTGGCTAGCGCTCCAACACATTGTACGTGATAGGCTAAGGGAAGGGACATATCTGAAACATCTTTAAGTGGTTGACCAATCACAACAGAGCCGGCCAGCTAACCAATCAGAGCAGACTGGGCTCTGGTTTCAGACAGAGGGTGAAAAGAGGCAGTATGAGAAAGATAAAGAGCTTTCTGAACATTAAAGCATGGAGACATGTCACAGTAGAGACACTACATACTGATACCTGAAGATGAGCAGAATATGTCCTCTTCAAATAAGAAAATGAATATCAATCTCACATCTGCAAGGCTACAGCAACGAGACGGCTAGCTCAGCTTAGCATACAGACTGGAGACAGGAGTACAGCTTCCCTATCGCCATCTAAAGTTTAAGAAATCTGTCTGTCAGCACTAATTATGAAACACGGCCTTCACTCACAGAGCTAGCTGAGCGGTAGCCTGCAGGTGAATGCGTGGCGTTGGATCGCTGTGTAAATGTTTGATCATCTCTCTCCTAAGACTTACCTGTGTGTGAAGGAGCCCACCTGAGGCTCAGTGCTACGAGGGTTCAACACATCAAGAGTCGGTTCACAGGAGCCAACAAAAGCAAATATTATCAGGATGACTTCATAAACACCATGTTGAACTGAAAACCTTTTAATAGGCAGTTACTGTAAAGGTTCATGGTTGTGTGCGTTAGAAGGTTTCGTAACTTTATAACTTTTTTAAACTGATTAAAAGCATGCATACATGAAGATACAATGAGCAGAAATAATTAACCATTGCAAAACGTATTAAGAGTGACGTTTATAGCTGCTTTGCTAAATAATCATTAACCATTTAACACAATATTTTAATCATCAGTTGCCCCTTTATTAAAGATATTCAAATGTTATTAAATAAATAATATCACAAATAATATGTATTTTAAGTAATTTATTGGGGTTTAATTGTTTTCTTAAAAGTAAACTATCCAGGGGCGGATCTAGACAAATATTCATGGGGTGGCAAGAGGGTGGCAGGAGATTTTGAGGGGTGGCATCCCCTGACAGAAGTATATGCTGATTTAAATCGCAATCATATCAATCAATTAGGGGTGTAACGGTACACGGACCCGTACTGAAATTATTCGGTACGGGCCCTTGGGTTCGGTACACGTGTGTACCGAACAAATATAGCGTTAAACGTAAAAAAATTGAGAACATGAACAAGTTTCTGGAAGTAATCTCAGGTATATATCATAGAGCGACCAAGTAATTTCATTGGACGAGAGGCATACTATGAGAGCTGGTCACAGGGATGCGTTCAAATGTAGTCAGTAATTTGAGGAACTGTCGAAATGGCGAACGCAGATAAAGTTGAGCTGAAAATCCTCCAGCATCATTGAAGTCTCCGGTTTGGGAACATTTTGGTTTCGCAGTTACGTACAAGGATGACGGACAAAGACAGGTGGACCGAACCAAAGCTGTTTGTCGGTATTGTTCAACTAACATTGGTTACGCGGCTGGCAATACATCACACTCATTTGAAAAGGCATCACCCGAACGTGAATATCACCGGTACCAAAAGAAAAAAGACTGAAGTGCAAACCCAACTCCCACTAGCATGTAAGCCTCCACCACTCGCAAAGAGTTCAGACCGAGCCAAAGCTATTACAAACGCCAAATATCCTTATGTTGCCATGTTAGCAAAGCGCTACCTCTGTCCCTAGAGAGGGTGTTCTCCACAGCAGGAGACATTGTTAGTGCCAGCAGATCTGCCATTTCAGCAAGCAATGTGGACAAGTTAATCTTTCTTTAAACAACATGAAAATACAATGACAAGCAAGTCCTAATGTCAAGCTGGCTACTTAGGTACTAGTACAGTTCAAATACAGATTATTTCAGTTCATCGAAATGCTGCACCTTAATGTTTATTTTACTATATTTTGTATTTATTTGAATACATTAGTCACAGTTTCATAATAATAAAAAAAATGTTTTTAATGTTTTGTGATAATTTTTTCTGCTGTACCAAAAACGTACCAAACCGAACCGTGACCTAACAACTGAGGTATGTACCGAACCGAAATGTTTGTGAACCGTTACAACCCTACAATCAATGTTAACTTGGAAAGCCACAATATTAATATTTTAACTCAATCACATAGGTGATATTATTGTGGCACATCAGTAAAGCCTTACATATAAGGTGGCAGACGTAATTTAATGAATTTTAACTGAACAATAACTGAATGAGTTTGTCTCACTCTTAGACCAGCAGGGGAACCAAATCTATGCAGACTGCTGCAATAAGTATATTAATTAACTGTCTCATCGATGTTTGTCTGAATGAATATGATATTATTAACAATCATATTATTCCTATCAGCTGTATAAATAAATAATAAATAATAATAATAATAGATTTAATTTGTTAGCGTTTTTGCAGGTGCTCAAAGACGCTTTACATATATAGTGAAGAACTGTTATGATTCACATATTCATTTATTATTGAATAAACTATATTTATTTTTTGGAGGAGTTAATGATGAATGTTCGTCAAGATGCTTGCTCACCCTCCTTCAAATTTGAAAAACAAGTAATTATATCATTATTGATATAGTTACAACCTTGACTTTACATCAGAAAGAACAAACATTAAAGAAGTGACTAACTGCATCAGTTAGGGTTAAAAAACGTGTATTCAGCTAAAACATCGCTGCAGTTATTATCCAGTGGAAGGTGTTCAATCAAAGTGGTTACTTTCTGTTGGCTGGGCAGTGTAGTTTTACACACCGTCTTATTTTACTTTTTCAGGACTTCAAATTGTTTTTTGGGGGCAGACCCCCTCAAAGAAAAAAATATATACACGCATACAAGGTCATCATCTTAACAGTTTGTTATTCTCATCGAGTCATCCGTGAGCGGAGCATCAAGTTGGCATGTCTATTACAGCTGAATGCGGCGATTACTATCTTGTTCAGCAAAACGCCTCACAAAGGTATTAAGATCAACAGCTGTAGTGCGTTTTTATTCAATGCTGAGTACAGCCACACTGACAGTCTCTTCTCTGTCAGTGTAGACCGCAACTACCTCATTCCTTCAGTGCTTGGGTCCGAAAGGCTTCTCGTTTTGCGCCGTCCCGTTCAAATGAATTCGCCACCAATCATATTTCCACTCTCGCGCCAGGACCGGGGGAGGGGTTACATGACGTGCATCTTGTGCTGCATTCACTTGCACTCGGACATTAGAGACTTTCTCTCATAAATGTCCGATCAGCCACAACTTTTCTTTCAAAACAAAGATGCCAACTGGGGTGGCAGCTGGGGTGGCAAGGCTATTGTTTAGGGTGGCAGTTGCCACCCCATGCCACCCCGGTAGATCCGCCCCTGAAACTATCCAAAGTTGAATGAATTCCTTTACCATGTATTCATGCTAGTTGTGATACAATGTTACTGTTTTGATATTTGAAGTAAAGCACAGAATAAATTGCATATTCTAATCTCATTTTCTTTGGCAATACGCCTTCAAAGCATCACATTGAATATATGAATATATGAATATATTGGCATATAATCAATTATGAAATATATTTCCACATCCTCAGACTGTATTATTCATCTCTCTCCTCTCCACGGAGCTAAGGCTGTTGACTAAAAGGTGGAAAATAATTTTCAATATTTTGACTGGGTTTCAAATCACGTACAATGTGTTGGAGCACTAGCCAATAGAAGTGCAATTGTTACACAGTGATGTCACTATGTTACAGAAGTATGGGTCCAAGCGGTTTTGGCGCAGTGGTTAGAGCGTTGATCATCAGATCAAGGGGCGTTGGTAAACTCCAGTGTGAGAGTCTCCGTGAGTCACAGCCCACTGAGTGCTGACTCACCAGTCCACTAATTAATTTAGATAGAATCATGTGACGTAAATGAAAGTTCTAGTTAGTAAATTCTATGAATAATTTGACATGTTTATCTTGTGAGCATACTGTCAATCATCATCAATCAAGCAGACTTTCTTCCCCCCCATATAACTTGCTAACTCAGGTAGAAAAAAATATGTTTCCGTTGCGTTTGTTTTGTTTCCCTACTAATGATGATTTTGTTCATAAAACTATATTGTATGCTGAAGTGTGACCGTAATTACAAAGTTCTGTTGTCAGACTTTCCCATTAGCATCTAATTGCACCAGCAGGAAGGATTCACAGATGACCATTTTAGCACCATTAACACTCCGTTTTTTTATTTTGGTGCATTAGCTATCTTCCACAAGTTTTGAGACTCTCAACCGACATAAAGACTTCTCCCACAAACACAGAGTGGGACACTTCCGGGGATTGTAAAAAGCTGCATGAGATTGTTTACCAAATATTGACACTTGGAGGATAAATGATTCAATGCTAATTGACTTGTCCTTGAATAATTGATGCTAAGAGGGAGGAGAGAGTTTGTTCTGGAGGAGGAGGGACGAGTTTCACAGCTTGACCACGTGAACCAGACTCTGCAAACTAAACTCACAGGCAGCAGAATTTAATATGAGCAGACAGGTGAGTGTGCATGGAGAAGCCCTAACCGCCGCGCAGCCGTCTGCCTGTCTGTCTGCACACCCAATGAAACAGCTCGGAGTATTGTTGATCTGAAATAAGACTGCTGCCTCAGAGTGTTTTGGTAGTTGCAGCCAATATGAGCATTTTAGTTTATTCAGCTTGTTTGAATGTGCAAACAAGCTTTTAAACTTCTCTGTAAAGACCTAATGACCTAACGCCTCTCCATGTTCTCCAGACTGTGCTGGGTTTTAGAGAACTCAGTCGATTGCTTTCAGCATTGCCTGCAACTTGGTCTATGCTTGTGCCAGTCAGAGATAAAGAAAGCTAATGTTCTATGTTGTAGTTTGAGCTTCTCCGAGATGCAGTGAAGTAGAGCCAATGCTCATGGAACTCCCCCTATCAACATACTTCTACTTTTATTTCTTGGTTTGGACAGAGTTCTTTAGCTTCAATTAAAGGAAAGTCTAGTGGATCGCCGGAGCTGTATTAGATTAACATTAACATGCTTATTGTAGTTGTAAGTGCAATGCTTTGCGGCCTGTAGCACCATCCTTGATGGAGCATATGTGTGGGCTGGACCTGTATTTTACAGGAAAGGAGTGAGCTGAGCAGAGGGTCGAGTTGTCGATTGTTGTTCTGTTTTCTGTGACTATCTTCCTCACCCTCTCAGACTTCCAGTTGCGCGCTACGGTCAGACGCTGACAGAGTAACGCTAAGCCAGGCGGACACAGCCTACGATCTCGCTGCTAAACAAATTGATGTGATGGAGACTTACAGGGAGATACATACATTAAAAATTCCCGGAAACAGACGTAGGCAAGGTCCTCAGCTCGATGATTCGATGGTTTAGCACGTTGGGAAATGGTGTTTATGCGATGTGAAATACGAAAACATTTGTTTTAAATAAAATGCTGATATAAAAGGACTTGTCGTTTTTAAAGATATTACTGATTTTCTTTGAATATAAGAATGTAAATACTGAGTTGAGGGAATAGTCAGGGGATTTGGGTGATGGGAGACACATCTATGGAATCACAATTTCAATAGCTTACCATTAAATGAAGGATATACCTTTCTTGTCTGTGATGTTTTACAAATCAGATATTAATGAGTAGAAGTAAAACATGAGAAATAGTATAGCAATATCCTGGAAAATTATGTAAAAACTTGAACAAATATACACATCTTCAGATGTTATACATATATAAGTGTCCTACACTAATAATACAAAGTTATTATTAGTATGCTGTGTGTACCTTGTGTGCACCGCCTAGTGGTTAAAGCACGTTATTGAATTATTTTTGTTGAATAATGTTATTTTTGTTGAGTACATACACTGAACAAAAATATAAACTCAACACTTTTGTTTTTGCTCCCATTTTTCATGAGATGAACTCAAAGATCTAAAACATTTTCTATATACACAAAATAACCATTTCTCTCAAATATTGTTCACAAATCTGAAAAAATCTGTGATAGTGAGCAGGGTTAGGGTAATGTTGTGAATCGAGTGGCCTGTGTTCGTCGTCCATAACATACGCCTGTCCATACCATAACCCCACCACCACTCGATTCACAACATTACCATAACCCTACCCCTCACACCAGATACTCACTGGTTTTCGGACCCCCCAAGACCCCCCCAATAAAGCAAAAATGCACGTTTCAGAGTGGCCTTTTATTGTGGCCAGCCTAAGGCACACCTGTGCAATAATCATGCTGTCTAATCAGCATCTTGATATGCCACACCTGTGAGGTGGGATGGATTATCTCGGCAAAGGAGAAGTGCTCACTATCACAGATTTTTTCAGATTTGTGAACAATATCTGAGAGAAATGGTTATTTTGTGTATATAGAAAATGTTTTAGATCTTTGAGTTCATCTCATGATAAATGGGAGCAAAAGCAAAAGTGTTGCGTTTATATTTTTGTTCAGTGTACTTTCATAGGGGGAAAGTAGAAGGTCAATGATAGAAATATAGAATATAAAAAATCAAGAAGATACTGTAAGTACGACGGAGTATTAGGGCCACACTAAACCAGAGAGATTTCGAGAATAAAGTCGTAATAATACGAGAATAAAGTCATAGTTGCGAGAATAAAGTCGTAACATTACAAGAATAAAGTCATAATTACGAGAATAAAGTCGTAGTTTCATAAGTGACTTGAGAAGCGGACTTGGAGGAGATTGTCTCCTTTCTGCAGGAGGAAATGGCTGGTTCTGGTCGACTACATTACATTGCATTTAGCTGACGCTTTTATCCATCTTACTTAGTGCATTCGACCAACAAGATACAAACTTGAAGAAAATAGAATCATATAAGTTCATCAGGTTTCATAGAGCTAAAACATTTCAAGTGCTTCTCAACTGGCTTTAGATAAGCCAGTCCTTTATTAGTATATAAGTGCTTTGTTAGCAATTCTTTGTTAGTAATTCTATCGCTCGAAGTGGAGTCGAGAGAGATGAGTTTTCAGTCTGCGCCGGAAGATGTGTAAGCTTTCTGCTGTCCTGATTTCAATGGGGAGCTCATTCCGATTCCACGACAAGGCTATCGTTCGACTCCTTCTGGATTCAAAGCCTTGATTACAAGTCTCATCGTTTCTTGTGAAACAACAAATCCCCTTTGAACAGCTCGTAGATGTAACCAACGATAGTCTTGTAGTCGGCCAGAACCAGCCATTTCCTCATGCAGAAAGGAGACAATCTCCTCCAAGTCCGTTTGGTTCTTTCTTCGAAGTAATAGACATAGTTTCTTGTACAACCTTTTCAAAGTTCTAATACTTATGATATTCTGATGCTGATGTTTTGAGCTGTACTGTACTGTACCCAATATACAAGCTGTTAATAAACTTTTCAATCAATCAATGTGCCATAAGATTAAGTATTTCGTTATTTGAGAAACCTAAACTAAAGTAGGCCTACTGCTTCACAAGATGCTCCACATTCCTCATTTTATTGCAGGACGCTGCTGTTGTCTCCTTCTCAAGTCACTTATGAAACTACAACTTTAATCTCGTAATTATGACTTTATTCTCGTATTATTACGACTTTATTCTCGAAATCTCTCTGTTTTTTTTCCTAAGTGTGGCCCTAATACTCCGTCGTATGTAAGTGATCTCTACAATAAAACAGTTTAGTGCTGGATGTACAAAGATATTAATATGAGGATGTGCAAAACAGACAAACTAATTAACCTTTATTAACACATTAAAGAATACTTTAGGTTAAGTTCTTCTTTTAAATAAGAAAAAAGCTTTGGGGGTACCCTACACATATTAAGCCTGACAAAGTACTTAACGTCTAATATGTTCTCCTGCAATGTTAACTATGTTGATGCACTTATTTTAACTGATATTATACACATTAATTATACTCTTATGTATGTAGATAGTATAAGAAATGTGCAGAATTTGACAGTTTAATGGTGGATGTAGACACATATATTGATAGATGTCTTGTCTTGACTGTTGAGGAACCTGTGACCCGGTTTTTCAAAGTTTTTCATTCATGTGTGTATGTATGATATGTCAATAAACCTTTTAAAATCTTGAAATCTTGAAAGGGATGTGCAAAATAGTCATTATATATAGTCTTTAATTAACTATTAGTAGAGAATAACAAGTGATGAATATACTTTAGGAACCCTATTAATATCTAATAATAAAAATAATATAATTCAATAACATGCTTTAACCACTAGGTGTCCCTTTATATCAGCTGTGCACCGTTATGGTGTAAATACAGCCTATCTACTAATTGGATCAAATATAAAAGTCAGCCGAATTAGTGTTGATACTGCAAGGAGACGTATTGTGTGAAAAGAAATGTAAGATGTTGTTTAATTGCTGATATATTGATGATCCACGTCACATTTTCAGTTTTGGCGGCAGTTCTTCCTGTTTGTCGAGAAGTCTTCTCATCAGGGCTCTATAAATAGAGAATTACGGCAAATATATAATATTTAATGCAGCCGAACCGTGTATTATAATGCCGTTATGTGATGACTTTCAAAGAGAAAAGCAAGCACACTCGGAATAACACTCCCATGACAAACTGGGAGAAAAATATATTCATGAAAACATTAAGTCAAATCTGTATTCCTATTCACAAATCACATACTGTTGAATTTCGTTACAGTTATTGAATACAATTATATAAAAATAATCTCTGCATTTTTTAGTTAGTTCTAAGTGGTGCAGTTTGAGAATGTACAATTGGCCCACATACTGCAGCTGCCCAGCTGCTCACTGTTTGTAAAAGTAAATAAATAGTATTTTCATTTCAATCATGTACTTTCTATACCCTCCTCCGAGTCTGGGGATCCGGGGATGTGAGGACAGTGCGAGGACACAGACAGGGAGGCTGCTTTACTTCATAAAGGATATGGCGGTCAATATTAACAACATAGGAGCTAAAACGCTTAATAACCTTCATTACGTGTTAGAGAAAGAACATAAGAAAGTTTGACAAAGATGATGAGGCTGTTGGACATTCCTGCTGTCAGTATGCCAATTGCACGCTCCCTCAAAACTTGCGACATCTGTGGCATTGTGCTGTGTGATAAAACTGAACATTTTAGAGTGGCCTTTTATTGTGGCCAGCCTAAGGCACACCTGTAAGTAAGTAAGTAAGTAAAACTTTATTTATATAGCACCCTTCTCAACACGGATGTACAAAGTGCTTTACAGTACAGTACACAGGACACAATTCAAAGTACAACTATAAAATGTAGAATAAAAGGCATAAAACAGCAGCAGGTAATACTTAGGATAAAACATACGACAAAACACCAATAAAAAAGACAGCCACTAACTCACCACCTCCGACGACCCAAAGGCCTGTCGGAACAGGTGTGTCTTTAACTGCCCCTTAAAAATCTCTATTGAGGCCGAGGTTTTTATTATCTGGGGGAGTTTGTTCCAAAGCCTTGGGGCCACCACCTCAAAGGCACGGTCACCCTTAGTCTTTAGCCTGGTTCGGGCACCCTTAGGAGGCCTTGCTCAGAGGACCTCAGGGCCCGGGTTGTGATGTGCGGGTGGATAAGGTCATTGATGTAGGCTGGGGCTTGGCCATGGACAGCTCTATATGTGAAGACCAGTACTTTGAATTGGGTTCTGAGATGGACAGGGAGCCAGTGCAGGGCAGAAAGAATCGGAGTGATGTGGCATGTTTTTTTGGACCGAGTCAGTAATCTGGCTGCAGCATTTTGGACCTGTTGTAACCGGTGTATTGATGTTTTGTTGAGGCAGGAGAACAGAGCATTACAATAATCAAGCCAGGATGAAATAAAGGCATGGATAGCCATCTCCAGTTCTGCATTGTGCAATAATCATGCTGTCTAACAGCATCTTGATATGCCACACCTGTGAGGTGGGATGGATTATCTCGGCAAAGGAGAAGTGCTCACTATCACAGATTTTTTCAGATTTGTGAACAATATTTGAGAGAAATGGTTATTTTGTGTATATAGAAAATGTTTTAGATCTTTGAGTTCATCTCATGAAAAATGGGAGCAAAAACAAAAGTGTTGCATATATATTTTTGTTCAGTGTACAAATCGCTGTAAGAAGCTCAAAACACTACAGAAACCAGGGGACACTAAAAATGTAC
This sequence comes from Gymnodraco acuticeps, assembly GCF_902827175.1. Taxonomy (NCBI): domain Eukaryota; kingdom Metazoa; phylum Chordata; class Actinopteri; order Perciformes; family Bathydraconidae; genus Gymnodraco; species Gymnodraco acuticeps. The sequence continues at coordinate 1,230,089 of NW_022990274.1, forward strand.
GCACACAGCTGGGACCGCAGCACTTGTTGACGTTTGAGGATTATAAACAGGGGTGCACATCACTTTTTTGCCCTGGTTCTCAAAAAAGCACCTGGAGATGTTGCTTGGTGCTCATCCTTAAAATGAAATAAACCGTAACTTTTGAGGGGGTCTTGACTTTATTTGCCAGACACACGGCACTGAACACCCATGCAGAGGTGAACACAGAACACACATGCAGAGGTGAACACAGAACACACATGCAGAGGTGAACACTGAACACACATGCAGAGGTGAACACAGAACACACATGCAGAGGTGAACACTGAACACACATGCAGAGGTGAACACAAGACAACATTAGCACGAGCAGTAATCCTACAAGCTGTCATCACTCCCCTCCTGACTGTTCTCCTCACTGTCTTCCTCTCTGTCAGACATGGTAGCTGATGATGTAGGCCTACTTCTTTCTCTCTGGTTGAGTCTGTGATTAGCTGCTTGCATCCACAAGTCAACAGCTGGGTTTGGGTGGAAAGTCTCTGTTGTGATCTTAGACAAGTGGATGTAATCAAATAAGTGAACATAACCAACAACCTACCATAGCCAATAACAAATGAATGTAACTTATTTGTGTTGTTCATTCATATCTTATTTTACCTTAACATTTATTTATTTATGCATTTTTTTTTAATCTCTCCAGTTTTAGAGGATATTTTTGGTTACTGTCCTATAGTATACATTGGAATGATTTCAAACCTGTTTATCCCAATAATTATAAAGGAGTGCCTTGGAAATATGTGTTTACATAAATTGTGACCAAACCGTTTGAACTTAGACTAAGAGTCCTTTACCTCACTGAGCTGTAGTTAACTTATCAGCCTCTCAGTCTGACTGGAGAGGACTCTCCCTCCACATTATTGTAGAAACATCTTCTTCTTATATCCGTTAGAGCAGCGCTTGTACCGGTGCACCCTCCCTCTCTCCCTCTCTCCCTCGCTCACTCGCATTTTGGCTGTGAGCTGCGGGCGCCAGATAAGACAACATCCCCCATTTTCATCACTTACAGCGCCCATCGTGCAGGGCAAATGAAACGTGTAATCGGGGTGAAAAGGGTGTTACATTTACTTAATTATGAATGTTGTTACATCAAGGCCGAAAATTAGGATGAGCCGCAACGGTCAAAATGTTTTTTCCCTCCCAGAACTGCCAGCGCAGCACCTCCCCAGATCTGGCGCCCTAGGCGAACATCTAGCCAATGCTACGGGCCGGCCCTGAGTTCATATCATGGTTCATATGCAACTCTCTCTCTTCTCTCTCTCTTCTCTCTCTCTCTCCTCTATTTTCTCTTTTCTCTTCTCCCTCTCTCAATGTTTGTACGCAAATGCGCTTTGTTTCAAATGACCGGTGCTCTTTTTTTGGTGGAGGTGCGCATGCGCACCTGCGCACCAGTTATGTGCAGCCCTGATTATAAAGTTAGCCAACTGTCACTCTTGCAGAGTGTTGTTGTTTCATAATTGTGTTTTGTGTAAAAAATGTGTCAGTATATTTGAAATGACTAGGTGGGCTAGTAAGCTTACAGCAGATCTGCAATAATATCGGAAAGTCATGCAATCACGCTGTAAAAGACTGCTTTTACAGCTGCTCCTGTGCCTTTGTAATGCGTTTGCCACTGTCGGCCACCATAACTCAGAGATTAACTGATGAGTTTACATTAATGGTGCCAATTTAGACAAAGAATGACAGTAAGGTTTAAAGCTGATTCATAATCACACGCTGACTAGAGCAATGACAGTCACAATTTACGAGGTCAACAGAGCATGATGCTATCAGAAATGTTGTGTTGAGTCATGTAAGCAATAAAATGTGTTCCTGCGAAATGTTGAGACAAGAAAATATCCTTTCCATCTCTGTTTTTGTCAGGTCATGCATCACTACACCCCCCCTCCGCCTCCTCCCCCCACACCTCACCCACCCCCAGGCTGGCCCGGCACAGTGATGCCATTCAAGGCGGGGAAAGATGAGAGGGTTTGCTCTATCGACCATACGAGGAGAAGTGCGATACCTCAGCCCCCCCCTCAGCCGCTGTCTGAGTCGCTGGACACAATGAGGTTCCCACACACGAGGCATCGGGTTGGAGTCTCAGCCTCGCCTCCTCGCCTTTCACCATTCATCCTCAACTCTGATAAGGAGAAAGAAAGAGAAGCAGAGAGGTGGGGGGGAGAGAGGGGGGGGGAAGCAAGAAGCATTAGGGTGGAAGGGAAGCAAAATGAGTGAAAAGGAGAAGAGACTGAGAGAAGGGGAGCGATGAAACAAGAATGTGGGGAAGAGAAAAATGAGAGATTAGAGTGAAGGGGAGGGAGGATGAGAGGAGTTGGTGTTAAGATGAAGAAAAGGGGGAGAAAGGATGAAAGAGAAAGGTAGTGTGTGTGTGTGTGTTTGTGTGTGTGTGTGTGTGTGTGTGTTGTGTGTGTGTGTGTGTGTGTTGTGTGTGTGTGTGGGTGTGTGTGTGTTGTGTGTGTGTGCTGTGTGTGTGTGTGTGTGGTGTGTGTGTGTGTGTGTGTGTGTGTGTGTGTGTGTGTGTGGACAGGTGACAGAAGCCAGCTGACACACAACAGATTCACGCTCTTGTGTGTGTGCTCTTGTGTACACACACACACGCACACACACACACACACACACCCTGGGTTTTGACCACTTATTGCCGCTGAAGGGATGTTTTTATCCCTGGAGACGTTTTTATGACATTTTGCTCGACTAGCACATGCCCAAGGCAACACAGTCTCACTCTCTGAACGTCCAGGAGCGACGCTTGGTCAGGGTCCCGTGGCGTGCAGTTGGGACGCACCGAGGCTCCTTCAGCTTCATAAACGGACGCAAAGAGCTTTCAACTGATTGCAATGTATTCCCATCGGCGGCGGTATTTGGCGCTCATGGAAGCACCGCATCCGTTTATGTCGGCAGCTCTTAAAGGCAATGTGAGCGTCCATTCCCATTGGATAACGGAGAATTGTACACCCAGAAGTAAGTATTCTCCTTACTGTCGATTGATTTTACAGTGATATCTCCACTACTCATCAACTCAAAAACACCAGATTACCTTTGTTAATTAAACGACATTGATAGGTTTAAATTGTGTACAATGCTTTTGTGTTTTTCCCCTTCAATTCTGAGAAACAACTTGTTTTCTCTGAAATGTGGAGCGCCAAAGAGACTACACTACCCACAATCCCCAGCTATTGTTGTGACGACGCCTGTCCGCTTTGCGACAAACCCCGTGATTAATCTTCAAGCTCTGGGATTGGATGTTGGAGTGGCAGTGCGCCAAGGTTACGCCGAGCGCCAAGCTCTTTGAAATGGAACGAAACCACGGCAGACTATTCAAAACTGGACTCGAACACCCCCCCAGAACTACACATACTGACTATTGTGTTAAGCAACATGTTCTCTATGGCACGTCTCTACTGGGAATTGTAGTTTTAAAAGACGTTTTCGTTTTTCCCAAAATTAGAAGTTGAGAGTATTAAACTGTGTACAGCCCTGGAGGTTTAGGCGATAGGAAACAAATTGGTGTGTACACATTTAAAATTACTAAATGGGTGAAAATCGCTTGTATCCATAATGGGCAGCATTCATATATACCCACATAGCAGCTCATTGTTACTTTGTAATTCTACTCCACTACAATTCAGAGGTTAACCTGGTATTGTTACTCCACTACATTTATTTTAGTTACTTTGCAGATTCTGATTAATGATGTGAAATATAAACAACCCTTAAATCAGACTTTAGTTACACCTGAGTAAAATTCAGGAAAAGGTGATTGTCAAGTGCCAACAATCAGGAGAGATATTTGATTGTTGGTGCTTGAGAAGACTAAACATTTATCTGCAGATCTCTATAAAGTATATTCATTACTCGTTATTCTCTACTAATAGTTAATTAAAAACTGTATATAATTGCTATTTTGCACATCCCTTTCAAGATTTCAAGATTTTCAAAGGTTTATTGACATATCATATACACAACTACGGTGTAGTTATGCAATGAATGAAAAACTTGGGTCACAGGTTCCTCAACAGTGCATTACAAGACATCTATCAATATGTGTATACCTCCACCATTAAACTGTCATATTCTGCACATTTCTTATACTATCTACATACATAAGAGTATAATTAATGTGTATAATATCAGTTAAAATAAGTGCTTCAACATAGTTAACATTGCAGGAAAGCAATATATTAGACGTTAAGTACTTTGTCAGGCTTAATATTTATCTGTAGATAGATACCCCCAAAGCTTTTTTCTTATTTGAAAGAAGACCTTAACCTTAAGTATTCTTTAATGTGTTAATAAAGGTTAATTAGTTTGTCTGTTTTGCATATCCTCATATTAATATCTTTGTACATCGTGCACTAAACTGTTTTATTGTAGAGATCACTTACAGTATCTTCTTGATTTGTTATATTCTATATTTATATCATTGACCTTCTACTTTCCCCCTATGAAAGTATGTACTCTTAATATTGTTTTCATCAAATAACATTATTCAACAAAAATAACATTATTCAACAAAAATAATTCAATAACGTGCTTTAACCACTAGGTGGACAAGGTACACACAGCATACTAATAATAACTTTGTATTATTAGTGTAGGACACTTATGTATGTATAACATCTGAAGATATTTAGTTTTATTCATGTTTTCACATAATTGTACAGGATATTGTTATACTATTTCTCATGTTTTACTCCTACATTAATATCTGATTTGTAAAACATCACAGACAGAAAGGTATATCCGTCATTTAATGGTAAGCTATTGAAATTGTGATTCCATAGGTGTGTCTCCCATCACCCAAATCCCCTGACTATTCTCTCAACTCAGTATTTACATTCTTATATTCAAAGAAAATCAGTAATATCTTTAAAAACGTGCATTGCGGTTAAAACATCCGATCAGCGAGCTGAGGATCTTTCCTACGTCTGTTTCCGGTATTGTTCCTGTAATGAGAGTTCACATTTATTGAGGGTGGAATTGACTACACATCTTCAGAAACATAATTTGCTTCAGATATAACTCATAGCAAATAAGGTATAAACATATAAGTAATAAAAAGATAAAACACTGGCATGTCATTTACGTTAGAATAAATAGAATGGTTTTGAATAATAGATGAGTAAAACTACGTCACTTTACAGCTCCGCCCACTTTTGGGGAAACCAACGCTGTCATTTGAACGGCGATCAAGCCTGAAGGCACAGAGATCTTCTGTTACTGTCCTTCTTCTTAGAGGAAATACAGAAACACGTAACTCTGGATTTGTTTTAATGTTTAAGGTGCAATAAACGACACAGCAGCTTTTTGGCATGTTAAAACTATTATTTTCTGCTGGCGAAATTACAGCCTCGCCTACTGATTTTAATGTAATCATATATCGAGCCCGATTCTCGATTTCAAATGTGTGCTCTAAAATGATATTTATAAATGACTATTATCATTATTATAAGCAAGACAATAAATGGCAAAGATATGTAGAAAATAACCGTATTTAAGATACGTTGATAACAAACGTAACGTGGGAGAAAATACGTTTCTAGCTAAACGTAATTGAGAATGCAGTTTAGTTCTGTGGGAACGTAATTGACAGGGTTGGACTTTTTTTGTATGAATTTATGTTTCATCCAATCACAGAGCTTGTTGACTTATCACGAGGTTTGTCAAAGCGGACAGGCGTCATCACAACAATAGCTGGGGATTGTGGGTAGTGTTGTCTCTTTGGCGCTCCACATTTCAGAGAAAACAAGTTGTTTCTCAGAATTGAAGGGGAAAAACACAAAAGCATTGTACACAATTCAAACCTATCAATGTCGTTTAATTAACAAAGGTAATCTGGTGTTTTTGAGTTGATGAGTAGTGGAGATATCACTGTCAAATCAATCCACAGTAAGGAGAATACTTAATTCCGAGTGTACAATTCTCCGTTATCCAATGGGAATGGACGCTCACATTGCCTTTAAGAGCTGCCGACATAAACGGATGCAGTGCTTCCCTGAGCATCAAATACCGCTGCCGATGGAAATACATTGCAATCAGTTGAAAGCTCTTTGCGTCCGTTTATGAAGCTGAAGGAGCCTCGGCGCGTCACAACTGCACGCCACGGGACCCTGACCAAGCGTCGCTATAGAGTGGCGAAGTCACGCCCATCTACTTCCGGTCCATGGGACCTTATTTGGGAAAAATAATGTATTGAAGTCAATGGAGAGAGAAAACGTATCTTTCGATCTCGTTTGAATTGTGCCATGAATCACACATATGATATTTGCCAATCTTAAAAAATAATTTCCATGTAAAAAAACTCACAGTTTGTCGTAAAATTGAATTATAAGACTATGAATTATACGCAACTAGAAAGACTACAAATCCCAGAGTCGCGTAAGTGATGTCACCATTGTTTTCCTCCACTAAGAGATAGCTAAAATCAGCGCCATATAGATATAATCTATCTATTTGGTGCTGGCTAAGATAAGATAACTTTAACAAGATGCCTGTGTGCTTAGTACCAGGTTGTTATCATACCAGCTTCCCGTCTGATGAAAGGACCAGGAGTGGCTGGATCAAGTTAGCTACCTAGCTAGTAGCTAGCACGTTAGTTTGCATTATAGCCTTGTAATTTGTATTAGTCTTAATATGAAGTAACATTAAGTAACCCAACATGTTAAACAGTAAGAGTAGTAGTCATATTTTGTGAACCCTTTGAAGAGTACTGTCACACCGGTGTGATCATTCTATAATACACAATTTAAGCCCGGGGGAGAAATGCTAACGCTAGCATCGGCGATCGCCGATCTTTTCTACTTCATGCTATCTGCACAAATGGTTGACATTCAACATTAAAAAGACCAGGCAGTTCAGAGAGAATCAAAGGAAGGAAGGCAGGCAGCTTTGCATGACATTCTTCTGGACGTGTTTCATTGTGGTGATAGTGAGGGTAGTCAATCGTTTTGTTGACAAGACAGTAGTGATGGCCATCTTGGTGACGTGTGTTGTTCTGCGAGACCAGAGATGTAGTTCATTAAGCTTTTCACACAAACGACACATTTATCTTTTTTTGACTTGCAAAATTATCTTTTAAATTGACAAACATCATATGTGTAATTCGTGGCACAATTCAAACGGGATCGAAAGATAATCTTTCTCTCTCCATTGACTTTAATACATCATTTTTTCAAAAATTAGGTCCCATGGAGGTCCACCGGAAGGGGAGGGACTTCGCCACTCTATTGGACTATCAGGGAGTGAGACTGTGTTGCCCAAGGAAATGGCCCCTGGGTGATGAGATATTAAAATTAGGGCTGTCAAGTTAACGCGTTAATAAAAATGAACGCCACTAATTATTTTAACGCGATTAACGCATTTGTATTTTTTGTCCTCGGCCGCCCCGTAGTTTCAGAGCGCATCGAGTTTAAAATACCATCTAAGCTGATGCTGACAGCCCCGTTCCTGCCGTCCGCTTGTGGCAGACCACACTTCCACGCTCACCGGCAGGCACCGACTGGCCATCGGGAGGACCGGGAGGTTGTGTGTACTGTATATGTGGCGCGAGCGAGCGAGAGAGAGACCTTACGTGCATTGTTGTTGTTAGCATCTGGTGCTAGCTAGCTGCGCTAACAGATATAAGGAGCTGTTTAAATGAAAACAGAGGAGCGACATTTCGCCACAACTGCGCCGAGCACTTGACTTTATGCAGGTAGCCAGACAGTGGGACATTGTACGAAAAGTCAGCACACTCAGCACGGATAGTGCGCGCAACATGATTGCAGCGTCCCAGCTCCCGTTCGAGCATATGCCTTGAGTTGCACATAGCTCCAACGATCCATCACACACACACACACACACACACACACACACACACACACACACACACACACACACACACACACACACACACACACACACACACACACACACACACACACTTTGTATTGTATTATCATATTGTATGAGAGAGGTTCCAGGTTGAATTGAGGCGAATATTTGTAACGTTCAGAGGTTGTTATGTTTAATATTCATGAGGATATTTGTCATTGTTCAAATGATAATAAACATTTGCATAAAGCATATTTGTCCACTCATATGTTGATAAGAGTATTAAAAACTTGAAAAATATCCCTCTAAGGAACATTTAGAACAGATAAAAAAATTGCAATTAATTTGCGATTAATCGCATGATTGTCCATAGTTTATCGCGATTAAATATTTTAATCGACTGACAGCCCTAATTAAAATATGACTTTATGTTCTGAACTGGTGAGAGAATGTTGATGCAGTGTTAGTTGTTTAGTTCAGTTAAATAAAGCCTTTCAAGCAGAGATGTGCACAGACATTTGGAGGGGCTATTTCTCTAAACTGGAAAAAGGGCCTCCCCCCCGAAAAAGAATATGAGACCAAAACGATTATTACATTAACTAATTTGAACAGTAATTCACATCATCATCTCATAACAAAATAAGCTAAGGCAACTACTTGCATTCGGTGACTTGATTTTTAAAATAAAAACCAGGGACATTTTTTGTTTTGCGGTCCATATCTCATTAAAATATCTAATGTTAGTAACTATTAAAGAAAAAATGGGGACAATTCAATGTAGTTTGACCATTGTAACTGCTGTGCAGACATACTGATAAAATAGGGCTTCTATGATTACCTTAAATAAACTCACTAATGAATGAAACCAGTTCAATACGCATTATTCTTATTCTTATCATTCTTTATGAGCGCAGTAACGGTAAGGTATCTAATTACTTATTTATTTAGTATTCCATAACTTAATAACAGAGATGGTCAAACTAATGTGGAGACATGGCAGAAATCCTAAAATGAAGCGGGACAGTGAAGTGTGAGAGGGCGATCAAGAAAAGAGAGCGAGCAGCCCCGTTGAGGGAGTTTAACATTAACTTTTAATAGGAGTTTACGGAGCAGATGAAAAGACACAGAAAGACAGAAGCACAATAACAAGTATATGTAGGTGTTTTTTTGTAAATAACCGACGGTGTCAAGAGGATGTAAAGTCCCAGCCAGGAGAAAACTCAAAATCCATTTTCCAAAATCCGACAATAGGTGGTCTCAACGCACCAGCACCAATACAGTAGCCTATAACATATATACATATAATACGTTACATGTGTAATCACACACTTAGCGATATAGAACATAAATAATAAAAACGTAGGCCTATACCTGGTTTAAAACACTTTTGTGGTCGTAGCCTACTGTGGAATGAGTTCACACTGAAACGAGTTCTTCATTCACAATGTCGCAGGCAATTACATGTAAGGAGAAGGAGAAGAAGAAGAAGTAAAATAAGTAGTAGAAGAACAATGAAGCTGGTGTGTTTCCCGCAGCGAGACGCTACAATACTAATTGTGGGCTTATCATGTTGATTCGACCACAACAGAAAGTTAAAAAAAAACCTCTCGCTCTCTCCAGAGGGGCAGGTCAGCCAAAAAGGGAAAACGGGCCGTTGCCTGGGCAACAATAGCGTACCTGCACGTCCCTGCTTTCAAGGTTAGAAGGAAGCTTTCACATTTGGTGGCCGGTGCCACATGTTGCTGATGTAGGCCTATCTTGAGAACACTGCAAAAACTGCAGATCTAACCAAGTGTAATAATCTTAAATTTAGATTCTAAATCTAGTTTGTCTTGATTTGAGTTTAAATAGCTTATCTAGTGCTTTCTATGGAAGATGTTTTGACTTAATTCAAGTAAATGTTACTTGCCTTGTCTTGATAAGCAACTTTGTCTTTATTTTAGTTATGTTTAACTAGAAACAAGGGACCTGTCTATAAAACATCCAATTCAAGGCTAAAAAGCCTTATTTTAAGCACTAGTATGGCAAGAAGAAAAAAAATTAATTTCAAGCATCAGCTCTGTGGTTAACATAAGTTATTTTCCCAGCTGGTAAAGACAGTAAAAGACACAATTCAAACAATAATTAACATCTCTTTTAATGATAATCAAAAAATGAACTGATAATCATCATAACACACTCTCCTAAAGGATATGGACCAGAATAACTGATAATATGCATGACATTGACTCTTGAGGTAGGTGTGCAATCTCTACTCTGTTACTGCCCTGGAACTGGTAACACGGTGGGGATCCCTGAGCAGTGAGGACACTGTTGGGAGGGGCTGCCAGCTACTCAGTACCCCCTCCCTCTTCCTTCAAGCAACGTCTCTTTCCCCTGTTATCTGGTCTCTTATTATCTATGGCAGTGGTTCTCAAATGGGGGTACGCGGACCCCTAGGGGTACGTTGGAGTACTGCAGGGGGTACGTGAGATTTATTTTTATGTTAATTGAAAAAATAAATAAATACCAATTTTAGGAAAAGTAAGGAAGTTTGAGCATTTATATTAACAGAGTTACACATATTTCAAAACGCGAAGTGTAATAACTGCAGTGGCCTCCCTGTCAGCATGACAAAGATCCTCAGTGAAGCACAAGCCCATGTTTCACTACATTGTAAGTACAACTTATTAAAAAGATCAGTTCAATGCAACTAATGTCGTCTTAGTGTTATTGCATGATGTTAAAATTGGTTTGTCATGAATTTAGTGATGGATTGTAAACATTTGAAATGTAGCATTTAAGTGTTTCTGTTACAAGGTTGTTGTTTTAATAAATCAGACACCGATGGTGCAGCACCGTACCTCTTTATATAGGCATTTCTTCCCTAACAAATTGTTTTTGCGCTGATCAGGGGGTACATGGCTGCATTTTTTTTTCAAAGGGGGTACATTATTGAAAAATGTTTGAGAATCACTGATCTATGGCATAAGCAATACTGGACAAAGAACAATATCTTAATTTCTGACAAACAATCCATGCCACATTACACATTTAAACATGAACAGCTTAACACACCAAGTATGGCTGAGCGATATGGATAACAAAAAAAAATATCACAATATCTTTGACTTGAATTTTCACACACTTCATCAGATGTGGACGACTATAACGATTGCTCACAGAGGTGTGTGCGAATTTGGCGCTTGCTGCATTATTTAATGATGCGAAGACCCGCCCCTACTCTGCTTCTCATTGGCCCTGAAAGAAGAAAAACCTGGAATGTGCATCCATGTGGTGTTTGTTATCTCTCATAAAGTCGGAAAATGTGTGACTTTACTTACCATGTGTTTGTCAGAAGCTGGATCAATGACAATATCCACTAAAATATGTAAACAACGAATGCCAGTACTATATTATTTACATCGAGAGATCCTTCTCAGTCCTCATTGTTTACAAGTGGATGGCTGTTTGTGTCCAAATGATGGCAAACGGGGAATTTCCTATTTCACGAGGATCACGTGAACGCACCACAAGCCAAGCGCCAGCGGAATGTAACACGTTGTTCAGTTCACCTTCACCAGAGAGGCAGGACAGCGACCAAGAAGTGCAGTTAAGGTAACGTTAGTAACTGAACGTAGGAATAAAAGTCAATAGGCATATGTAACATATTAGTGCTTTCAATTTATTAAGTATTAGTACATTCATTGGTTAACTGTTAGCTAAATTAGTTAAGATAGCTAGCTAACTACGAAGCACGTGTTGCTAGCTAACCTTAACCTCACTAATGGGGTATGTAAAAATTAAGCTAGCTAACGTTAACTACTCTCAGATAAATACACTGTCTGTAAGGAACACACAATTAGCCGACGTTAATATCATACGTTTTATTTTGGTATTCAGTAATTGTATCTGTTAAAAGCTAGCAGTTAGTTAAAAACGCAAAGGGTGGTGGTAGACTAGCTAACGTCGACCTAGCTAGTTCATAGTGAATCACAGCAATTTTACAATTTAGTGTCTGATGCCTTTTTAATGTGATTTTTTTGGGGTTGACTTTTAAAATGACAGTGGCCGTCTTTTCCTGTAAATTACAGAATGCTTCTTCATGGTGAGATGGATAGATTTGATGACACAACTGTGTCACTCTTAAAAGGTAAATCTCTTGTTAATTATTTAGACATCTAACATCTGTTTGCTGTTTTCTCTGTATCAAAGTTCTATTGATTTTTACACTCAGGTTTTGGACGAGATGGGCCGAATTCTAGAGGCAGGCAACAAGAACTTCACTGACCAGATCAAAGCCAGATGGGAAAGCTTTTGCGGAAATGCGCTGTTGTTTGGAGTGTGGAACAAGTCTTTGAAGCCACCAATGGGTCTGGATACATGTAAGCATAATGTATAGATAACACTGATGTTTTATAGGTTGGGGGTGACCATTTCATGGCCGCATGGGATGTAATTGTATTAGCTTATTTTCATTATTTTAATAGGACAGGATCTCCTTTTTGATGACTGAATGATGGCAAAATGGTAGTTATAAGGTAGTAGTGGTCACTAGAGGGTTTAAACACTACTACCTTATGTCATGCATACAGGTGACCCTTATTGTTTTGCTTTCCCTTGTGCAACTGACAAGTGCTTTTTATATCCCCTGCAGTGAAAGTGTCAGGGATATTATAAATTCACCCCGACCGCTGCCCCCCCACTATCCAGCCAAACTTTCAGTTTACTGATCCAATAACTGCAATCGTGTTTATTTCACTCTTTCATTTCGCTGTGCACATTCAATATCCCTCGGAGAACCGTTTGATTGTGGTGATCCCACGCTCTCTGTGTTAGCACAACATTCAGGCCAATTTTGAAAAAAAAGTAGCACCAGTTTATGTACAATTTCCCAAGGTGACATTAAGATCCATGTCGCTTCAGGGATACTGTCGTTCACCAACAGCATAGTTTTTCCATGATGATCTTATACTCCCTTGGGCTCTGCACAGAACTATGTTTTTGCTTTTGTGCTTACTTTTCAGTCACACAACACTTAATGTCAAAGTCAAATTGCCTAACAAAAACAAGCACAATGCATTTGATCATGTATCCATGTTGTTTTTCAGCTGGACAAGCGATTGCTTTGATGAAGGCACTTCCCTCAATGTTTCCTTCGCCAACTGCCCCACCCAAAAAGCTTGGGTCAGCAAGTGAGGCACTATTCCATGTTCTTGAGGTGAGTCTGAGTCAGTATCAGTTAAATTGAAATAAAACTTGATATTCCTTGAGGTTTAATTTGTCTCTACTTTGTTGCTCTCAGCCATCCGAGGACCCCAATACGTTTCTCCAGAAACGGCCCATCACCAGTCCAGTCATCCTAGACTCTACTAACCTCCTCCTGGCTGTTGGCAAAATCCCACTGATGACCCTACCTAGGGAAATGATGCACGAGGCTCCACTCATCCTGATGGGGTGTTTTTACACCTTCCACCTCACCTACCCCAAATGTGTTGCTACTCTCCTATCCGTCATCCAGACTGAGGTACTGAAGGACAGTATTCACGAGCGTGACCTTACTCATTGATACAAAAAAGCAATAGCTGAATGGGCAGAATTCACAAAAAAGTAGAGAACTTGAATTCTGTGTCCAATGTTTGTAAGTTCTATGAGGATGTATATATGTTGAAGAGCTTTGTTCATTTAATAAATGATCCTGTTTGTTATGGACTGACTTAATAAAAACGTGTTTTTTGAAAGAATTGTCATGTTTACTTATTTTAAGAGCATGTGTTCTAATTTATCTCCTGAAAAACAAGAATTTCATTACATGTAACTTGTTATCGCTTTTATCCAAACATACATACTCAATACTGTGGTGTCTTCAGGGACACAATATGGAAGCAAACAAGAGACAGAAGTATTCGAATTGTATTAGACACCGAATTTATAGCATTGAAAATAATTACTTTGAAAATCATGTATCTGAATGTTTTTGCTCCGAATTTACCTATGTGAAATAAAAATGTAAAAATTCAAGTGAAAAAAATTCGAATGTTCAAATTCAGATCACAAAAATTCGACGTCAAAAAATTCGATGTCAAAAAATTCGGTGTATAAAATTCGATGTCAAAAATTGCGATGCAGCATCATCCGGGCTACTCAGACAGGATAAGCAATCGAGCCCTAATGCAATCAAACTGACTTGGCCTATCAGAGCACGGCTTTGTCAGTCATGTGATCACAACAACCCGGGAGAAAAATGACGGAGAACAGCGGGGCTCGCCGCTCGGGTAAGTAGTCAGTTTGTGCTCTTAATCTTACAAGCAGTGAGGGCTCGACAGCATTTGTATCTTACATTAGCTAAATGAGTGAAGTAGCCTTGCTGTTAGCAAGCTCCGTAGTTATCATTAATTGAAGTGAATCACAACGTTACCGTGTCCTTTTGTGTGTGTGGGGGGGGGGGGGGGGGGGGGACGGTTTGCAAAGTAACGTAACGATCACTTCGGTTAGATAAGTCAAGTAGACCATGCTACACTATACGAAATACTCTCTTACAAAAGCCCTGCATTTAAACATGTTAATGTTACTTTAGTAAAAGTATGCTAGTATAATTAGCAACAAGTGTTGTTAGAGTATTTAAAGTAGACACAAGTTATTCTATTATATTATATCATTTGATTTATTGTTATTACCGATGCACGAGTTGACTTAACTGTTGTAGTTGGAGCTCATTTGAACAATGAGCTAACTAATTATTACTTTCATAATGGTGTAATGTGCCGACTATTTTCTACATTAATAGATGAAGGTCTGGTTTGTTCAAAGTCTCAAACTAGTAGGACCAGAGCCCTAGAGACTCTAGGGCTCTGAGTAGGACATGCTGTCATAATTACCCAGAGTCCGAAGTGACACCTTTACAATGTTAAAGCTGTTAGATAAATGTAGTGACGTAAAAACTAAAGTATTCAAGATAGTGTAGTGGAAAAGAGATAATGTTTTTTTTTTTTTAAATGTTACCAAAACAAAATCTCTTGTTTTGGACTGACAGTAATGATTCAAGAAATAGTAGATAAATAAATACACACACATCAATGTGTTGTGGATGGAACACAACAAATGGTGCTCTTACCTGTGATGCCTCCTCCACACATTATAACCAGACTGTATCATTCAAACTATAAGTAACAGTTCTAGCTACTTGACTTCAGACAAACAATTCAAAAGACAAAATCAACACAATGTATTGAAAGACCAATCTTTATTTCTCTCCTTTTGTTTGTGTTATTAAACCCTGTCAATCTAAAAAACTGAGCAACTCAACAGTTAACTTTATATTTCTTATTGTCCAAAGCATCTATTACACTATTTGTTCCCCTCTCATATTCACAGGATGGATGATTAGAGACTTTGGGGGAGACCTCAGCTTTATGAACGTCCTGTCTGTTGCTTTGGCCGGAGAGGGCTGAGGGTCTTTCCTTCCTCGCAGGGAAAGACCCTGCAGACCTGATGGAGGAGGACTTACACCAGCTGCACCTACAGAACTTAGCCCATGCTGGGCATAGCTGTTACCACCTGCACAGGCCTAGCCTGTCAATTAACAGATTCACATTTAGTGTAACTTATGTATATTATTTCGTTTTTATTTATTTTTTTAAATGGTGATGGTTCATGCTTGATAACTTTTAGTTCACATTTCAATAAATTGTATTTGCACTCCTTTTGTCCGTTATCCTTACTGAAAATGTTAAATTACACATTCACATCTGACTGAAGATTGGTACCATTTATTTATGACGTTCCAAACTCGGCGGCACAAGTGATGTGAAGCTCAAAGTGCAAATGCATTTGATCAGCTGACTTTTTTTTGGCCAAACTTTATAGGCCTGACAATAATCACACTGTCTTTGAGGTGCAACGTAAAACACAAAACAACACAAATGAAGTTCTTGTTAGACTACAAAACTATTCAGTGTGCAGGTCTTTGTGTTACAATACAAGTGTCTCTTAGTGAATGTCCTGTACTGCTCTTAAATCTCATCACATCAGCTTTTCCTTTCCCTCTTGGATGTTCTTCTGGACCCTCAGAGAAAGAGAACATGGTGAAGCAGTCCTGTCTCTCAGGCGTGTCCTTTCCTAACAGAAATATCAAAAAACATATTATTGCTGAGCAAGTGTGTTATTTAAGAAAGAGGTGTGTTTGTTTGTTCATAAATATAATGATTTTTTATTTGAATGTGTTTTTTAAATCCAACAGTGTACTACAAAGATAATCAGATTATGAATAAACCATTCTAAATTCATCAACATTGAAATAAATGTATTATTAAAATAATATTTAACTGTTATCAAAACTTAGTGCAACTGTGGAAGCTTGCTCTGTCCGGTTGTCTCACTGAAAGACAAAGGGTCGCAGCTCTCACTATGTGATGTTGCTTGGTCAAATGTAACCTTTTGCTAATAAAGTCCACTCAACATCACTGATGTGTAGGTGATCTAGTATTCAGTCATGTTTAATGGCATGTCTATCAGTGTATTGGAGTCATTACTTTATGCATTCTTTGTAAAGCATGAAAAAGGTGTACCTTGGAATCCGTGCTGAAGTTCTCTGCTGCTAGGACTCCAGATCTGTCTCTCCTCCTCTGGTCCAGGTCTGTCTCTCCTCCTCTGGTCCAGATCTGTCTCTCCTCCTCTGGTCCAGATCTGTCTCTCCTCCTCTGGTCCAGGTCTGTCTCTCCTCCTCTGGTCCAGGTCTGTCTCTCCTCCTCTGGTCCAGGTCTGTCTCTCCTCCTCTGGTCCAGGTCTGTCTCTCCTCCTCTGGTCCAGATCTGTCTCTCCTCCTCTGGTCCAGGTCTGTCTCTCCTCCTCTGGTCCAGGTCTGTCTCTCCTCCTCTGGTCCAGGTCTGTCTCTCCTCCTCTGGTCCAGGTCTGTCTCTCCTCCTCTGGTCCAGGTCTGTCTCTCCTCCTCTGGTCCAGGTCTGTCTCTCCTCCTCTGGTCCAGGTCTGTCTCTCCTCCTCTGGTCCAGGTCTGTCTCTCCTCCTCTGGTCCAGATCTGTCTCTCCTCCTCTGGTCCAGGTCTGTCTCTCCTCCTCTGGTCCAGGTCTGTCTCTCCTCCTCTGGTCCAGGTCTGTCTCTCCTCCTCTGGTCCAGGTCTGTCTCTCCTCCTCTGGTCCAGGTCTGTCTCTCCTCCTCTGGTCCAGATCTGTCTCTCCTCCTCTGGTCCAGGTCTGTCTCTCCTCCTCTGGTCCAGGTCTGTCTCTCCTCCTCTGGTCCAGGTCTGTCTCTCCTCCTCTGGTCCAGGTCTGTCTCTCCTCCTCTGGTCCAGGTCTGTCTCTCCTCCTCTGGTCCAGGTCTGTCTCTCCTCCTCTGGTCCAGGTCTGTCTCTCCTCCTCTGGTCCAGATCTGTCTCTCCTCCTCTGGTCCAGGTCTGTCTCTCCTCCTCTGGTCCAGATCTGTCTCTCCTCCTCTGGTCCAGGTCTGTCTCTCCTCCTCTGGTCCAGGTCTGTCTCTCCTCCTCTGGTCCAGGTCTGTCTCCTCCTCTGGTCCAGGTCTGTCTCTCCTCCTCTGGTCCAGATCTGTCTCTCCTCCTCTGGTCCAGGTCTGTCTCTCCTCCTCTGGTCCAGGTCTGTCTCTCCTCCTCTGGTCCAGGTCTGTCCTCCTCCTCTGGTCCAGGTCTGTCTCTCCTCCTCTGGTCCAGATCTGTCTCTCCTCCTCTGGTCCAGCCTGTCTGGATCACCTTAAGGAGACTTTGAACAAACAGATGTAAAGTTACATGCATGGCTTACAGACTTCTTTCCATGCAAACAACTTTTTATCTTCTTTTAAAAACAGGTCATAATCTTATTGTTATACTTAAGAAATGGCTGGATATCACAGTCCTTATACTGTATCAGTTTGATTGAGTATTATTGTGTAGGTCCTTTTTATTTTACTGTTACTTTGGATGTGTTTCTCATGAGTCAGTCAAATTAATTTGTTTTCATGCCATATTCATATGTATCACACACGTAAGGGGTAAGACACAAACCTATTGAACAAATGCAATGCAATGGATAAGCTTCATTTCCACTGAAGTCACAGATAACGTCATATATCATATTTAAACAAATCATTTCCTTGTCACTAAAGCATTGACTACGCTATTCATCGTCCTTAAATGCAGGAATTAAGTTACATGTTCTGTTCTACAGCCACGATAAGGCTGTTTCTCAAGTGTGAGGATAATACAATTAAAAGAGGCATTGGTAATAATATTAAAAACAACAATGTTTGGGTCGTTCGTCGGATAGGCGGTTAGCTGCAATACATAACTCCAGTTCAACAAACCATATTACAATATCTAAGGGAGCGTTATTATCTTGAAATGTGACGTTCATATTTTAAAGATACACACATTTCATTGTGAGGTTGATTTAATATACACTAAGCCTCTCTTCAACAATACGTTGACGTTAGCTAGTCTATTTTATGCTATAGTAGAGCATAGCGAATTTAAATGAACCTTAACAATGCATACAGTAACCTAAATAGCAAACTATCTAACGTACAAAGATGACCTTATTTTAGCAACCTCGCACAGAAGCCTTTTGGTATACAGTAGCATCCCACTTAATGTTTTACACTCTTGGATGCTACGCATAGCATCGTTAGCACAGATGGAGCTACGATTGCTCAAATGCTAACCCAACTCTAAACATTCATTAACGTTAGCTTAATAAAAACACCAGTAACATAACATAAAGTACGCAGGGTTGACTTACCGAAGAAACTGCATTCATGGACGGTCTGTTTCAACCGCAGATAAATCCTATATTTGCAGGACGAATAGTCCACCAGGAACCAACACAACAAACACTGCCGAGTTCAAGTAGTGTTCTCCTCATGAGCTGAGCCGCTGTAGCATCACGGAGCTAACGGAGCTAGGAGCAGCAGTCCCGTTGTCATGAAGGGGGAATCTAACTATATACAGAATATGTTTTTGTAGATCCAGGCTAGAAACATGTTCATTTTCTGATGTTAAGTTGGACATTTTAACAAAGGGTCTACGGGAATTGCTCCCATCTGCATCCATCGCCTACAGTTTGCAGCATTGGGCTTCACCGCACTGTCCCGGGGTTTGCCGCTTGGCTCTGATAGGCCAGAAGTCGGTTTGATTGCATTAGGGCTCGATTGCTTATCCTGTCTGAGTAGCCCGGATGAGGCTGCATCGCAATTTTTGATGTCGAATTTTACACACCGAATTTTTTTACATCGAATTTTAAACACCGAAATATTTGACGTCGAATTTTTTTCACTTGAATTTTTGGGATCTGAATTTGAACATTCGAATTTTTTTAACTTGAATTTTTACATTTTTATTTCACATAGATAAATTCGGAGCAAAAAAAATTCAGATTCATGATTTTCAAAGTAATTATTTTCAATGCTATAAATTCGGTGTCTAATAAAATTCAAATACTTCTGTCTCTTGTTTGCTTCCATAACACAACGACATGCTGAGTGCAGTGGGGTTTGAACCTATGCTCCCCTGATCCCAACGCACTACCCACTGCGCCACACGTCTCCCTAAATCTCATTTTAAGTCATTTGATGCTAAAAGTACTCTAGTTTTGAGTGATAATAGGCTTCTTTTGCATTAAACAGGCTTAACTAGATTGCTTGAAATGAGTCTTTTTAATCTTATTTTAAGATTGTATGTGCTATAATGACAGTCGGACAGCCTGACTTGTTTTAAGACATCTTATCAAGTGAAATGTGCTTGTTTTAAGTGCAAGCATGCTTATATCTAGAACGTTTGGCCTTAAATTTGACAGGGCGTTTTTGCAGTGATAATTAATACATTTATCAAAAAGTCTGGCTCTGAAATAGATTTGACCTACAGTTAACTGGAAAATGTCTTGAATAAAGGTACCATGAGGTGAGTTTATACCATTATTTAATTAAAGATTTGTTTCGTCTTTATTAGATGCACGGGTTTGCTGATAAACATGGAAGCGGACAGATGCTTCACGGAATCTAATAGCTGTGAAACTTTACATTCTGATATGTGACCTGCTCCATCCAAATCAGTCGCATTGACCCGAAGACACATTTTGAGTTGTATACACTGCTGGAAAGAGGAGAATCCTAGCTTTCTAATGATATCAGGATTGTTTTTGTACTCCAAACATTAAGCAAATATGTCACATTATATAAAGACTGTCACAGAGTCATCATTTTGAGAAAAAGGCCTTTAAAGTTTTCTCTTCTCTGGAATCCATCGATCTGATTGATTATTAGCAAATGATCAAAATACTACAAAGGGAAGATATTTTCGTTTGGATTACTGGTCTGGGGGAAGTTCGCGAGTGTGTGTGTGTTTGTGTATTTTTGCATTTGTGTGTATTGTGTTTGTTTCCCGGGGAAACTCTCAGGAGAAACACCGGCTGTTGTTATGCCTGCTGTGACGTCAAGTCACTCCGTTCTCCGCTTGTAATTATGCCGAAGCTTCAAAGTTGTATTTATCATCTGAATTTGCCGAAGCAAGTTTAATATTCTGAAAGCCAATACTTTGTTTAATTGAAATCAGATGAAAACAAACTGTAACGGACCCTGCCGTGTTATCTATGATTACTATACTCTTACATTCATAATTTCAGCGGAGGGAGGGGGGTGGCACTAAGGAAGAGCAGATTGGCGAGTGAGAGCTGTCATCTTCCCTTTACAAGCTTCAAAAATGTATTTATCGTGTGATTTTCGAATTCAAAGTTTCATACTCTGAAAGCCAAGACTTTGTTTATTTAAAATCAAACAAAACACCCGAACCCCTCACATATATATTTGACAATTAAGTCCGATCAATTGATGAGTTTCCTCCGCACTGTTGAGCTTTCTTGTCAGTTTTAATTTACACTTGAGTTTCTGAGCATCACTAACGGATGGTAATAGCTGGTTAGCTTGCTGGAAATGTTTCCGCTAGCAGAATGTTAGATAGCAGCCGGCAGTTAGCTTAGCAATCTGCCGGTATTCCCTTTATGTAGTCACTCCTGGCTTTATATCGAACATGAATTGCTCCTGCAGTCTCTACTGAGACAACAACATTAGTTTGACCTAATCTACATGGCTTTTAATAGACTGTTGACCCCCCAACCCTGGCCCATTTGGAGCTTGGGTAGACTCCAGCCCTTTGCAATACTGTACAGGGTGAACAAGTAAACATATTGATTGAATAATGGATAAATACAGTATACCTTCATAAACTGCACATTGTTCTACAACTCGTAACACTAGGGGATGGTGCCTTTAAATAAATGCAGTCACCCAAACATTACAGGGACACACACAGCTTGTAATGGCAGCATGTGCCACACTTCTATACCCAGACAAAGACAAACCCACAAACAAACACACACCCACAGTCACACCGACAAGATAACACACTTGATGTCCTCCCCCACACAATCACCACAGAGTAGCGGTCCTGTTCCTGAAGTGGATTAGTCTCCACAATGGCGTTCTTTATTCCCAGTGGAATGTGTCTTTTATTGGTGAGTCTAGCCCCCCCCCCCCCCATCACACCCTGCCCCTCAGTGAAAAAACCTTCAACTATTTTCACTTTCCAAAAACAAAATCATCAATCAAGGCAGGTGGGCGGCTCTCAGGGGGCCAGGAATGCCCCACTTAGCCGTCACATGGCATCGATTATTGTGTTCATCACGGGGGCAGAAGCGGGTTATGACAGAATACTGAGTCTATTGTCTCTGCAGGGAGAGAGACGCTGCTATTGATTAAGACATCCACAAACAAGAGCTGCAGATAGCCTGCTTATACGGTTTATTGGCATTCAAATTAAAGGTAAATTAGATAGATATATAGATACTGTAGATAGGTAGATAGATAGATTTTTAAACAATATATACATATTTTCAGGAAAGAAACTGTATCTAAAGAGCACTCTCTAATATACCAATTTACCAAACATATAGTCATATAGTGTACAATGAACATTATACAATTGTGTTCAGTACCAGAATCAGAATAGCTGTATTCGTCCCACAGAGGGGAAATGTACATTTGTTACAGCAGAAAAGAGCCGAAGACAGCTAAAGGTTAACTAAGAAAAATACATACAAAAATATTAAAGATAAATAATACAAAAATTACACAATTTACAAAATACACATCCTGTAACAGTTCTGAAGATATAGCAACCAGGTATATATTGCACAGTTATTAAAGGCATGTGTATCTTGCACATCATTTGTATTTCACAGCAAGGGGTGTTATAGCATAGTCTGCATTGATGTGTGTGTAGCTTGATTATATCCCGTGAATGAATGAATGGTAAGCCATTCTTGATGAGCATAGTGGCAGTGTGATCAGCCAGCTGAAATACATGTGCTATTGATGGAAGCATTCTAATTTTGGGGGGAATGGTGAATACATGTCTATTAAAGAACTGCACCTGGAGGGGGTGAGATGAAGCTGGGAATATTGTTTCTAATGAGCCGGCCGCAGCTATGGCCAAATTGCTCCTGTCATGAAAAGTACATTTGTCATGCTGCTCCACTAATGGCCTGGCTAACTGGAATATAAGGAAAAGGAAGTGCTTTCCAATTTGCTTGTCACACAGTTTGCTACAAATAACCTGCAGACATCAGGAGGAGAAAAACACATGTTTTCATCTGCATGAGAGTGACACCGTCGCTCCATTTACTAATGAAGCTGTTTTAAGATTCTATAGTGACACGAGGAGCTGAACACCCGTTGACGACTATGAACATGTTCCGGGTGCATCGTGGTTCAGTGCAACACTCACATAACACAGCTTAATAACAGGATAGAAGGCATGTAAGCAGCCTAGTTATCTAAGCAGCAAGTAAAAGGAGTGAATCTTGTTAGAGCATATTTTAGCCTCTGCATGCCCTACTGTGAGCAAGCTCTACCCACAATCCATCACTCTCACTTACTTGTCTTTTTGCTCATGAGTCACAAAGAGAGGATATAGAGAGTGAATGATTTGGCTGCAGATTATTGAATGTGAGAGCCAGCAGCTTGGATCATACATTGTGTTAATATTATAAGAGAGTGACTTCAAGATATATGCAGAGAATACAATATATATGTACACTATGCACTATAAAGCAACTCTACTATCTGTACCTATGTATTGTTCAAACATATCTGCTTTCAAAATTAAATAATATGTTTTGAAATAATACTGAATGAACACTTCCAAAAGAAGAAAACAAATGAAAAGTGCTATACATGATGGGAAGACAACAAAGAGGTTTCAGATGTTGAAGCCAAAACAACTCAGTGGACCAGAATTCATAATTACAACAACAGAAAGAACTAATAATAACTAAATGAAATATTTAAAAAGAGTAAGCCTAGTTAAAAATGAAGTGATTTATATAAAGATATATCTTTTTTTACAATTACAAGGCCTGTGCTGCTCCTCTTCTCACCCTCTGTCTGAAACCAGAGCCCAGTCTGCTCTGATTGTAAGCTGTTCTTAAAATGAGAGGTAGAAATGAAGTTGGTTTGAAGTGTCTGTGGCAAGAAATAAGAAAGCTGTCTGAACATTTATTGTACATGCACTTTCAGACAACCCCAACCCTATCATCATGTATTTATTAAGTCAAACACAAAGAGCAGGCCTTCAAAATCCAAAGGTACAAATACAAATGGGCAATTTCAGTGAAGCTTTATTTCATTTCATTTCAAACCTTTATTTAACCAGATTGGTCCCATTGAGATCATAGATCTCTTTTTCAAGGGAGACCTGCAGCAAATAGGTTCCACATGAAACATAAAACAATAAAGGACATCATACATTATATTTACAGGATACATTTACATAGTTATAGACATTTACAAGTGGCCATAGTATCAACGAGCATTTCATTTAGCCTAGCTTTAAAAACATGCAGAGGAATGAGATTGCTCCGTTTCAATTCTTGCTGAAGATTGTTCCAAGCAAGTGGAGCTGCACATAAAAGCTGTCTTACCTAAGACAGTCCTTGCTCTTGGCACATCTAACAATACTACATCATGCGATCTCAGACAATAGCTGCTTGCAACTCTCTGTGTTATCAGAGAGCAGATATAATACGGGAGTTTACCCAACAAAGCTTTATAAATAAACGTGTACCAATGACTGAGCCTCTTTACAGTAAGTGATGGCAGACCTGCCTTGGCATACAGGGTACAGTGATGTGTAAGTGCTTTACAATTTGTGACAAATCTCAGTGCACTGTGATAGGCGGCATCTAACTTGTTCAGGCAATGGGTAAGTACATTCATATACAACACATCACCATAGTCCAGCACAGGTAAAAAGGTCACAGTGACTAGCCTTTTCCTGGCCTCAAGCGAGAAACAGAACTTGTTCCTGTAGAAGAAACCTAGCCTAACCCTCAGCTTTTTAAGCAGGTTATTGACATGAAGTTTAAAAGAGAGACAATCATCAAGCCAGATACCAAGGTATTTATAACAGGTAACCACTTCAAGTACTTGTCCTTGCATAGTAACAATATCTAAAACAGGCTCTGGTGTCTTTTTAGCTTTAGAAAAGAGCATTACCTTGGTTTTATCAACATTTAAAAGAAGCTTAAGCTCAGCAAGCTGATTCTGAATAATGTTAAAAACAGCCTATCATTTAAAACCAGCCTCCTGAATGGAGGGACCTGCACAGTACATCAGGGTCTCATCCGCATAAACATTTAAAGTAGCTTCATCCACATTTTCACCTAAACTGTTGATATGGAGAATAATGATAATAATTATGATTCCGTGCACAACTACTTAAAGCTTCATTTAATCTGTTCATGTTTCCGGAACATCAAATGTCTGTGTTCACATGGTTAGCATGAGTTACAGAACAACACTTTTGAAGATATCAAATTTTGATGAATATAATTTTGATCTGATGTTATAAAAAACTGGAAATAGGATTCAAGGGTCACAGGATTAAACGACTACAGACCCATCGCCCTGACCTCTGTGGTTATGTCCTTTGAGCACCTTGTCCTGTCCCACATCAAATCCATCACCCCTCCTGGACCCCCTGCAGTTCGCCTACAGAGCCAACAGTTCTGTAGATGATGCTGTCAACATGGCCCTTCACTTCCTCCTCCAGCACCTGGACTCAGCAGGAACCTACGCCAGGATCCTGTTTGTGGACTTCAGCTCTGCCTTCAACACCATCATCCCGACTCTGCTGCAGGACAAGCTCTTCCAGCTGCACGTGCCCGACTCCACCTGCAGGTGGAACCCAGACTTCCTGTCTGACAGGAAGCAGCACGTGAGGCTGGGGAAACCAACACAGTCTCACTCCCTGATAGTCCAATAGCGACGCTTGGTCAGGGTCGTGCAGTTGGGACGCGCCGAGGCTCCTTCAGCTTCATAAACGGACGCAAAGAGCTTTCAATTCATTGCAATGTATTCCCATCGGCGGCGGTATTTGATGCTCAGGGAAGCACCGCATCCGTCCATGTCAGCGGCATTTAAAGGCAATGTGAGCGTCCATTCCCATTGGATAACGGAGGATTTTACACCCGGAAGTAAGTATTCTCTTTACTGTCTATTAATTTTACAGTGATATCTGCACTACTCATCAACTCAAACACACCAGATTATCTTTGTTGATTACACAACATTGATTGGTTTAAATTGTGTACAATGCTTTTGTATTTTCCCCCTATGATTCGGAGAAACAAATATTTTTTCAGAGTTTAGGATTGCAGAATCCTCAGCTATTGTTCCGCTTTCCTCGACAAACCCCGTGATTAGTTCTCAAGCTCTGTGATTGGTTGACCTCCAACTGCATTCCATATGAAAAAAAACGTTTCGTAAAAGATAAAATCATACTTTATTCAGAAGTGCTTGCTTTACTCTTTGAAATTCATTACATGAATGCATTGTAATAAATGGTTCGGCTGCATTAAATATTACACATCTGTCGTAGTTCTTTATTTAACTACAGAGATCGGGCCTCAGGATAGACCGGAAACTATTCTTTTACCGTTCTGTTTTAATTTCACAATAAAGTTAGTAGTAATATTTTGTTTGATATTATTGTTATTTATTAACTACTAGACCGCTGGGTTGTGTTAAGACCATCTTTTCTGTGTTGCTATGGGCTTTTTCCATCGCTTTTGTGTTACAAATATCAAAACAATAACAAAATATTGTCATAAATAAAAGTATAACTGTAAACTTGACTGTTTTTTAACACGCACCACGTACTGGTTAAAGCACGTTTAGAGTAATTACAATGCAGGTAGATTGTGTTGCTTTTTAAAATGCTTTTTTCTTAATATCTTTCATTTTTTTTAAGCACTTTGAATTGCCTTGTCTTGAAAGGTGCCATATAAATAAAGTTGCCTTGCCTAAAGTCTGTTGCATGTTTTGTTGAATGTGTTATTATTTGATGAAAACATTTACATATTAAGACTACACACAAAATAGGGGGAAAGTAGAAGATCAATGATATAAATATAGAATAGAATAGATGTCTAGATGACCCAAGTTGTTCATTCATTGCATAACTACACCATAGTTGTGTATATGATATGTGAATAAACCTTTGAAAATCTTGAAAGGGATGTGCAAAATAGCCATTATATACAATTTGTAATGAACAATTAGAGAATAACGAGTAATGAATATGCTTTATAGGGATCCGCAGATAAATGTTTAGTCTTCTCAAGCACCAACTATCAAATATCTCTCCTGATTGTTGGCACTTGACAATCACCTTCACTGAATTTTACTCAGGTGTAACTAAAGTCTGATTTAAGGGTTGTTTATATTTCACATCATTAATCCGAATCTGTAAAGTAACTAAAATAAATGTAGTGCAGTAAAAACACCACGTTAACCTTAAAGAAAGCCCTCAGGATTATAAAAGACCCCATCACCCCAGCCACAAACTGTTCTGTCTGCTGCCGTCTGGCAGGCGGTACCGCAGTATCCGGACTAAAACCACCAGACTCAGGGACAGTTTCATCCCACAGGCCAGAAGACTATTAAACACCTGAACTTTGAAACAACATCCACAACATTAACCTGGCTGCTACTTAAAAATGATGTATCTAATATATGTGACCCGCTCTATCGAAATCAGTCGGAAGTCGCAATGGCTCATTTAAAAATAAACGTGGATTTGCGTAAAAAAATAGTTTTTCGGGGATCGGGTGTTTTGTTTGATTTTAAATAAACAAAGTCTTGGATTTCAGAATATGAAACTTTTATTTCCAAAATCACACGATAAATACATTTTTGAAGCTTGTAAAGGGAAGAACACAGGCACCTCTCACTGGCCCCTATGCTCTTCCACAGCACCGCTCCCCCTCCCTCCGCTGAAATTATGAATGTAATGCACACAATGTACAACAATATCTGTTTTATTTTCTTAATACTGCCGATTTTTTTATTCCATATTTTATTCCATTCCATTGCAATGTAAATATATTTAACTATATTTAGTATTATTTTTTCTATTTTTTCTAGTTCTCTATCTGTGTTTTACCTGTTAACCCGAGCCTTTTTTTCAGGTCTCAGGCTCGAAAATGACATTCCCAGAACAAATGACCATATCTTCCCTTCTAAAAGGGTTAAATTAATAATCTTTTTTCTCAAAGTAATGATAAACCTGAGTTGGATGTAGAAAAGTCAGAATCAATATAGATGTTTTTAATGTTAAAGAAAATTCAGATTGAACATAGTAAAAAACTGTAAATTATAGTGTCTGTCCAAAAAAATGTTTTTATTACTTATAGTGAAAACTACCCTTGGATGATGGGATGGTAGACTACAAGCTTTAGGAATCCAAAGTATAACATATAATAAGTACCCTGTATCAAGATTGATGCAAAACAAGTGACATTTGATCTTTTTACAGAGGTTTAGCAAAAAAATCCCACGTATGGGGTCATTTGGGTGGATTTTCCACATCTCTGGCCCCCTTGGTCGATTTTGCTGATTGACACCTCTTTCTAACTGTCAGAGCCAATGAAATCGAGGGAAAGTTCCCCATACACACACAGCTTACCAAATAAGGAGTGAGAGAGACACGTAGAAAAACCGGAAGCTGTGCTAACCTCTGGTAGCTACCATTAGCAGCACATTTTTCTTCTCCGATTTTTGCATAAAAATTGAATTATGGATTATCAATAATTTTTTCAAAGTGACAGACACATTGCTATAACCTATGGATTAACCTTCAGCCGCGTTTTTTCTGGTTTTAATGCCATTGAACACGACTTTTGATCAGAATAACAGCTAAGGTGAGCATATCTCCGTGTTTTGCAACCTAAAGCTACTCGTGTGTTGTCTGTATTTGCTTCCCCTGTCACGAGTTATGATCGCTCAGTGATGATCCTTATATTTCTATAATCTGTGGACTCTCAGGATGTTATCTAAGCTTGTTTGTGCAGATCCAATAAGTATATTGATCAGTGTAGCTAGAGTTCTGTGCTAACGGCCTTAAGATTGTTTCGCTCGTAGCTAATTTAGAGGCTCGGCGCTAGCTTTGTGGGTTTAAAAAAAAAAAAAGATCAGTTAGCTGAGCTTCTTCCCGTTACATGGATACAAAACATTCATAGTTTATTGAATATTAAGATGCCCTCAGATGCTGTTTCCCCCCCGTGTTTCCACCCGGTTGGGTGCGATGTAGAAGAGGTTAACTACCTTCTACGCTGCGAACAATGTCTCAGACTAGTGTTGTCACGATACCAACATTTTGGTTTCGATTCTTTTTCGATACTTTTCTTTTATTATTTTCATAATCAATAAAATTGTAGTTTATCTGTTAAGTGTTTTCTTACAACATGGTCTCTCTATACTTGAGTTTATGTGATTTCTTTGATAGTTAACTTTATATTTTATTAACATGTAATAGTACAGTAATATAAATAATTATTGACAAAATGTACATTGCAGATGTTAGCCATATTGGTAAGTTAGCTAAAAAGATAGCCATATTAGACAGTTATCATTGCCATTAATTGCCTCGTCAAACTACGAGAACTTTTGTTTGTCACAAAATAAATTACACTTGTTTGACTTAGATTTGAGGGCATGGGCTTGAGCATGATGTAATTATGTTATCTATCACATTCGCTAACCTGTCTGTCTTTAAATTCTTTAAACAGCTCTGGATGCCGGTCGGCGAGGTACTTAGCCAAGTTTGATGTGTTGGCTCCCTTGGTTTACAGAGATCTAAAACATTTCTTACAGACAGGCCTCGTGGTGTCCGTAGGTTTGCCCTCACTGCCCAACCCAGTCTCATGGCATTTCGTGTTCACCAACACGATTTTTAATCTATTGATTCGTGTTCACCAACACGATTTCCCCCTTTTTGTCGTGTTGCACAGCACGATTTTAAAAGCAATGTATTTCTACTGGTAATGTGTTTTTCTCCGGTCGGGTCGTGGAAGACCGAAAGCTGTGTGGTTCATAAAAACATGTTCTTACTCAATATCAAGCCACAATTATTGCTTTTATTTTAAATCGTATAATTATAATTGACGGACGCCAAAAAAGCCAGAGATTATGGAATTAAACCAATAAATAAAAGCAAGGATAATTGTGTGTTATTGGTGAGTAAATAACAGTGTGTTATTTTGAAAAGAATAACAAATTAGAAGGAAAAAAAGATTTAAAAATACAGATTTCAGTATTCTGAGGCTCTGAGCCCCATTTATTTTCCTCACAGACGGAAACAAAAGTCCGAAATTATACGATTTAAAATAAAAGCAATAATTGTGGCTTGATATTGAGTAAGAACATGTTTTTATTAACCACACAGCTTCCGGTCTTCCACGACCCGACCGGAGAAAAAGAAGTGCTGCAGGCACGAAACACATTACCAGTAGAAATACATTGCTTTTAAAATCGTGCTGTGCAACACGAAAAAAAGGGGAAAATCGTGTTGGTGAACACGAATCAATAGATTAAAAATCGTGTTGGTGAACACGAAATTCCATGAGACTGGGTTGCACTGCCAGAGATATAGCTAAAATACTTCCAAAGTTCGCTTCTGGCGTCTTTTTTGTCAACAAGCCGAGGCCAGCGGCAGTTGCACTCCCACTTGCAGCCATGCTTCTCGCTTTCTCACATGCTCTGGCAGCTAGCGCGTGCACGAGAGAGGGGAGGCACTTAGAGCGTGCTTGAGAGGGGAGGGACTGCAGGCACGGCTGCAGAGCAGGGAGTGGAAGCAGAGCGCTGAATACACACAGCTCTTATTAAAACAGCGCTTTCTCACCGGATTACTTTCCCCCGTCTTTCTTAAAGTACCGATACTAATGAAACGGAGGAATCGTAACGTTTTTAACGGCAGGGTATCGCGGTACCTTTCAAGTATCGGTACACCGTGCAACACTATCTCAGACTACTGTTTACATGAATAACTGCATTGAATATATATAACAGGCCCCGCTATGCAGGGCGCAATGACAGATAATATTCCTGCAAAACAGGAGAAATTATGAACGACAAAATGATTTGCTGCTCATTTGGCGGATCTTGCCAGAATGGCAAGCCAACGGCAGCTCCGTCACCACATCAGTCCATTTGTGGCAGGGGCAAATCACAACAAACCCCTTTATGGTAGTGTTACCCTGTCATCTACTACCCCTTGTTGTCCATAGTTAAACAGTTTTTTTAAATGATGTTAAATACAAACATAACATTTAGATTGCACACTTTGTGTGGGTCACACAAAGACTAGACACTGAAAATGTATTCCAAAATTGCCATATAAAATGTACAGCATAGCTAAAGTATTTGCCAACATAGTGAACCCGGAAATGAATAGTACAGGTCCCCAGCACATAGAAACTGCTAGATGCTAACTTGCATATGTTGGGTAATTAGCACAATTAGCATACATTGCATTAATAAAATGAACGGCTTATAGCTTTTATTGTAAACAATAGTTACAAAATGACTTGGCTGATGTGGACACATTTTGAGTGGTTTTGGGGGTTATTGGACCAGAAAGTGGCCATGTTTATACTCTGGGTGGGCTGATTTTGACTACCATGAGTACTGTTGCGACCATTGGATATAGAGAGCACACAATGAAAATGATTGCCTCTAATGTGGACAATTATTTTTCAAATAAATAAGCAATCTGTGCAATTCAAATGATGCAGAGTCAAGTAAATCAGCCCAAAATTCTTCAAAATTAGTCGACCGGGAGTACAAATATGGCCACTCTTTAGTTAAAATAGCCATCTTTGATCCTGAAAATGTCAGAAATGTACTCAATTAACCCCGATTGACCAAATCTGTCATTCAATTTTGTAACTATTGTCCACATAGGATATAATGGTAATTCATGCAAATTGGCCAACATACGCAAGTGAGCCTCCGGCAGTTTCTAGTGCTACTATAGGGATTGTACTATACATTTCTAACAAACGTTTGAGGTACTAAACATTTCCGGGTTAGCAATATAACTCTATGAGCTGGCAATAGACTAAGCTGTAATAAAGTTGACTAAACCACTCAAAATTCTATAAAGGGGTGATCAGCAATCTTATATGTTCAAATGCTACTGTGGATGATAGCATAAGGCCTTGAGGCAATCAAATGTCAAACACAATATTTATGATTGATGATAGTAGAAAATTGGCCAGAATTGACCTGAACACATGACAATAAAAAATAAAGAGAAACATTATATTCATTGCCACGGAGGACCTCCTAAATCCCTGGGGGGGGGGCCCACTTAGTGCCTCAATCATTGTAATGGAGACCCTTTAGCTTTTTCCCAACCAAGAAGTTCTGAGAGGTGGGGGGCAGGATATAGTCACTCAGACGCTGTCACCAGTGATGATTTATACTTTTTCTCCCCGGGGCAACCGTCACACCAATCCATCCATCCATCTTTTCCTCCACCCAGATCCCCATCCTGCAACCCCAGGCCTCCCCTCCCTTTGTCTGTCCATCCATCCCTTCTGCGTAGGGCATGTATCCATGAATCCAGCTGATCCACCAATCAACCTATCCCATTTTCCTGCCTGCCATACTGAGATTTTTTTTTTTTTATAACAGCTAATTGTATATGAATAATCATTCATTGTAGTGGTTTATGCACTGGGGTTTTAGATTACTCTCATGTATTCTTAAATGTAAAATTACAGAGCGGCCTTAAAGAATCAAACAACTAGAGAAAAGTGGTTATGCAAACTATTAAAGCCAGAGTGAACATGTTTCATGCTCGTTAAAAATACTGCCAATAAAGTCAAATAAAATCCATTAATCCTCAGAGGCCGAATTATGAAGTAATAGGTTATTTGGGTTTTTTGGCTGTCTTTTGGCAGAAGTTGAAATACTGGAGGAAGAATTCATGGAATGTTCAGTATTTGTGTCTCAAAAAACGAAGTAAATCACCGATCATTTCAGAAATCATCAGTTGTTACCCCAACTAAAAAGCAATCTCAAATTAATTGAATACATTATTACCTTAACTTTAGCCCGTATGATCATGAAGAAAGCTTTGTTGAAGATAGATATAACATCAACACATTTATATAATTGACCTGATAGTTCACATGACTCAAATATATCTGTTAGATAATCTGCTATGCTATGTAGCCTATATAACAGAAGTGATAATGAAATGACAATGCTTAAAACCTGCTGTTACAGTGAGTAATTCTGAGGAAAATACAACATCTGAATGCATTAAACCAGCCAACTGTGTGTGTTATTGCTAATTAGTTTTACTTTAAATACGCTTTTTCTTCTTTCATAAATCATATTGTCCGACTACCATGCCGAAGATATTGACATGATAAGTACAGAATATGAAACAAATGAAAATAATTGAATAAAGAGCTTAGTTAAAAAAGAAGATGCCATCATAGATTGATTTAGGATTATGCAAAATGTAAGATACAGTAGGTCTTAGTTAGCCCATGCATCATTAGGCATCAGAATCCATGCTTCCATCCTTAGACCAGATTTCCATGCACCTCTCGATCCTGCTTTCTGTTCTCCTCTCAGTGAGAGCACAGCACCGGGGTCACTACCTGTTTCAGTTTGGTACCCACAGCGCAGCACCAGTGTCAATAACACTATGCTGTGTTATTGACACTGGTGCCGTGTTTGAAACCTGTCGGGAACAAAACTTCTGCATCCTCCTGTGTTAGGTAATATAAAACTAAGAGGATTAAAGAGGCAGTGAATGCAGAGTGAGAGTTGGGAAGAGAATCCAGGAGTCAGTAATGCTGACTGACACAGAGGGAGGGGAGCGGATGAATACAGAGAGCAGAAAGAGAGCATAGAGTTGTTGGACACAGAGAAGTAGAGTGTGCGAGAGTTTAAAGAGGGAGAGAGAGACAGAGGAGGGAGAGAGAAACAGACGAGGGCTCAGGCTGAGCTGACAGCTGTAATTGGAATCAAAATAGCAGAGAGTGACGTTGACTGACAGCAGCTTAAACCTCCCTGTGAAGCCACGCCCTCCCAGGCGGCCGCACTTCCTCAGACACACAGCGGCTTCATTTTATCCCAATGAAAACAGTATAGAAGAGAGACTACACACACCTCTACACACCTCCATGCTTTACTCTCTGCCCTCACTCTGTGACCTGACCACCCCTATGGAACACAGAAAGAACGTTTTGTGCTCGGATAAAACGAGTCACCTTCCAGCAAGAACGATTTTCACACCAACAAGCTAAACTTTCATCATTGCTTCCTGTTATCATGAAAGCAAATTGCAAACAAACACCAACACACTGCCCTGAATGCAAACAATATGTATATGAGAAAAAAAAATTGGTATGTATTTTTGCCTGATGAAATACTGTACGGAAGATGCGGGCCAAAGTTCTTGACTCAAAGTGATTTTCTTTTTGAATTCGGAGAAAAAACATTATTTTTACCAACAATTCTGGGATCACATTTTGAATTCTGTTTTTTATTCTCAGAATTCATTAAAAAAAAAAAAATCCTTTTTGAAAAAAAGTCTTTATCATAATTACGACTTTTTTTAAGTAAGATTTAACTTTTTTTTACCAATAATTCTGGGATCAAAGTCAGAATTCAGATTTTCTTTTCTCAGAATGTTGTTTGATATCTCAGAAGTAAAAACATCAATCTTGGTCAGATCTCACTTTGTTGTACCTGTGGACATAATCCTTTCCCCTAAAAACCTATGTTGTTTTAAAAAGTTGTTGGCATAATTTGCAACTTTTGAGCTACTCATCCCACACACACACACACACACACACACACACACACACACACACACACCACACACACACACACACACACACACACACACACACACACACACACACACACACACACACACACACACACACACACACACACACACACACACACCTGTTTCCTAAAATAGAAAGTGTTTTTGTAATTATGAAACCACCTAGATATGTGCTTCCATAGTTCGTTAGTTTCAGGCACAGTTTAAATGGTGCACCTAGAAAAATGTATTTACTGTTGAGCGAATCCATCCTGACTAAAGCTAGCAGCACATTATCCAAAAAAGGGTTGGCAAGTTGAATGTGTTCTGTTAGTGGGGTAATAGAGGAAGACTATTGCCATGGCAACAGCATTAACACACATGCACACAAAAATACATCATTGGATCTAATTAGCCGGAAAGCTGACAAGTAGATGCTAACGCTGCTAATGGCTGGATGTGAGGGGAACAGACGTTTTGGAAATGGCAGAGCTTCATCTGGTTGATCCACCTCGTGTTATCTGTCCTCCCGTCCTCCTCGTTCACTCTCAGCGTAGGCCATCCACTGGGGTAAACACGGATGTTATGAAAGCATTTTGAAAAGACTTAAGAGCCAGAATATCAGTTGAGGATGTGCGCTGACCTGTGCCAGCATACAGAGACGGCTATCACAGGAAGCAGCTTCAGTACATTAGCAGACCATTAGTACCTCAGAGACAGGAAAAACATATCTTGTTCTAGTATAGACCGGATGTATATTTTGTAAGTCTGCTGTTAAAAAACCTGATGCAACTTTTCTTAACATTTGTACCATACTGAGTATGTTGCAGTGTATGAAAGACAGCTAATATGATGCAAAAACATATGGCAGGCATGAAGAGTAGCGATACACGTCTAAACGTAAGGGTTTCCAATAAATGTTCCTAATGCACAACCAGCTCTTTTGGCTGATGATAAAGGGTGACTGTGGCTGTGAGGGAGTGCGGTCGTCTTGTTGGTTCGATCCCAGCCCATGCAGTCAACATGTCGATGTATCCTTGGGCGAGATACTTCACCCTGAGTGGCCCTGTGGCCAACGGTGTGTGAATGTTAGTTCCTAGAGCAAGGCACACTGCTCTGTATGAATGAGGTGTGAATGGGTGAATGACTTGTAGTATGTAAAGTGCTTTTAGGGGTCGAAAAGACTGGATAAAGCGCTATATAAGTACAGTCCATTTACCCTGATATGGAAATTGTATTGATTTGAAAAAAACGTAATTGCATGAAATATTGTTTTTGGCCTCAAGGAGACATGGAAAAGAAAAAATGTAAACCTGTAATCATTGTATGATTTCATCAGACATTTGTTTCCAATGTAAACAGATGTTTGCTCGAATGGGGTTGAGAAAGTTTGTGTGCTGAAAAATGTAACAGTTCAAAATTATTCCACTGAGCTTAAATAGGCCTTTTTTGGGGGTTTCCCTTTCCTGTAGTGCAGCGGTTTTCAAAATGTGAGGCGTGCCTCCCTGGGGGGGCGCCAGAGAGCTTCAGGGGAGGCGCAGCGGGAGAAAGAAATTACGAGAAAAAGATGAGTAAAGTGTCACTTGCACACCTTTGGCTGTCTGTGGAGACCGAGTTCCCCCACCTCGCCAAAAAGGCTGTAAAAGTGCTCATTCCCTTCACCTCCACCCAGGGGCGGACTGGCCATCTGTGTGTTCTGGAGAATCACAGAACGGCCGGTTGTCAGCGAGCCGTTGACGGCCGGCTCGGTTCGCTTACGGCCGGCACCGCCCTTTATTTTTTATGTTTTTAAACGGCATAATTTAAGTTGCGCAGACAGGCGACAGAGGTCCGTTCAGCGGGTCGTTCCACGCAGCGAGGCTCCCCCCCCCCCGTTGACAGTTCACTAGCGTGCTCTACCAATTTGTGTGGGCTGGGCTAGGTGAGATTCCAGGGCTGATTTTTAGTCCCAGTCGGCCCCTAGCTCCACCTACAGTGGGGCAAAAAACTATTTAGTTGTTAACTGTATTAATGGCACCTGTTTGAACTCGTTATCAGTATAAAAGACACCTGTCCACAACCTCAAACAGTCACACTCCAAACTCCACTATGGCCAAGACCAAAGAGCTGTCAAAGGACACCAGAAACAAAATTGTAGACCTGCACCAGGCTGGGAAGACTGAATCTGCAATAGGTAAGCAGCTTGGTGTGAAGAAATCAACTGTGGGAGCAATTATTAGAAAATGGAAGACATACAAGACCACTGATAATCTCCCTCGATCTGGGGCTCCACGCAAGATCTCACCCCGTGGGGTCAAAATGATCACAAGAACGGTGAGCAAAAATCCCAGAACCACACGGGGGGACCGAGTCAATGACCTGCAGAGAGCTGGGACCAAAGTAACTAAGGCTACCATCAGTAACACACTACGTCGCCAGGGACTCAAATCCTGCAGTGCCAGACGTGTCCCCCTGCTTAAGCCAGTACATGTCCAGGCCCGTCTAAAGTTTACTAGAGAGCATTTAGATGATCCAGAAGAGGATTGGGAGAATGTCATATGGTCAGATGAAACCAAAATATAACTTTTTGGTAAAAACTCAACTAGACGTGTTTGGAGGAGAAAGAATGCTGAGTTGCATCCAAAGAACACCATACCTACTGTGAAACATGGGGGTGGAAACATCATGCTTTGGGGCTGTTTCTCTGCAAAGGGACCAGGACGACTGATCCGTGTAAAGGAAAGAATGAATGGGGCCATGTATCGTGAGATTTTGAGTGACAACCTCCTTCCATCAGCAAGGGCATTGAAGATGAAACGTGGCTGGGTCTTTCAGCATGACAATGATCCCAAACACACCGCCCGGGCAACGAAGGAGTGGCTTCGTAAGAAGCATTTCAAGGTCCTGGAGTGGCCTAGCCAGTCTCCAGATCTCAACCCCATAGAAAATCTTTGGAGGGAGTTGAAAGTCTGTGTTGCCCAGCGACAGCCCCAAAACATCACTGCTCTAGAGGAGATCTGCATGGAGGAATGGGCCAAAATACCAGCAACAGTGTGTGAAAACCTTGTGAAGACTTACAGAAAACGTTTGACCTCTATCATTGCCAACAAAGGGTATATAACAAAGTATTGAGATGAACTTTTGTTATTGACCAAATACTTATTTTCCACCATAATTTGCAAATAAATTCTTTAAAAATCAGACAATGTGATTTTCTGGATTTTTTTCTTTCTCATTTTGTCTCTCATAGTTGAGGTATACCTAGGATGAAAATTACAGGCCTTTCTCATCTTTTTAAGTGGGAGAACTTGCACAATTGGTGGCTGACTAAATACTTTTTTGCCCCACTGTACCTGTGTGAGTGTGGGTTTTCCACATTGACTTTGATTAAAAGCAAGTACCGGTCAAGGCTGCAGCCAGAGGATGATCTGCGTTTATTCCCGTCTACATTGCATCCCCGCATCATCCGCCTGTGCGCATCAAAGACGCAGACTCATTGTTCCCACTAAAGTAGGGCTGAGTGTAATAAGGAGGCAAAGATGACGTTCAGTGTATTGCCGGGAAAATATAAGGATTTATCCACCATGTTGAAAATGTAAAAAAAACAAAGATAAAAAGGTTTAAAAAAGTTATTGTTTCATGTTTTAAGGAGGTGACGCTACTCAGCCAATCAAATCGGTGCAGTCAGTGAGTCAGCACGATATCAAATCAAATCAAGTTTTATTTATATAGCACATTTATAAACGATTTTTGGTCGAGCCAAAGTGCTGTACATATAATAAAAATAGCCTACAGTAGAGACACTTTACAGCAAATACAACAGCACAGATTGTTCAGAATATCAGTATGAGAAAAACGACACCCTCTGTCCTTAGACCCTCACATCGTACAAGGAAAAACTTCCAGAGAAAAACCCACAGTTTAAAGGGAAAAATGGGAGAAACCTCAGGGAGAGCAACAGAGGAGGGATCCCTCTCCCAGGACGGACAGACGTGCAATAGATGCCGTGTGTAAATCGAAGAGATAATACATTTTACAGCATATAGACCGAATATTAGGAAATGCATGTAATAATAATAATAATATATTAATTTTATATAGCGCTTTTCTGGACCCAAAGACGCTTGTGTCTGTAATAAGAAGATGAATCCACGAGGATGTCAGCTACAATCCTGTGGAAGCCATCAGGGAAGCAGCATGACGAGACCCAAGGCAGGACCGCAGAGACAGGTTCAGCCACGACCCGAAGTCCACGACTTAATCCAGAACTCAGGATAGAGGATCCAGGACCACAGCAAGAAGATCAGCCTCGACTCCGGATCCCGGCGTTAGATTCAAACACACACAGAGAGATGAGAGAAGAAGAGAGAAACAGTCGGAGTCATTTCAAATGGCGTGCTAAAAAAAGAGAAAGGTAGACAGCGAAAACAGAGCATTTAATGACATGTTCTCTTACTGGACCTGTTTGAAATGTAATTGAATACCCCTGCATTATAGCAACAACAACAATAATAATAATAATAGCAATAATAAT
The DNA here is from genome assembly GCF_902827175.1 of Gymnodraco acuticeps. Classification (NCBI taxonomy): domain Eukaryota; kingdom Metazoa; phylum Chordata; class Actinopteri; order Perciformes; family Bathydraconidae; genus Gymnodraco; species Gymnodraco acuticeps. The sequence continues at coordinate 1,268,621 of NW_022990274.1, forward strand.
TGGGAGGGGGGGCGCGGCTGTTCTTATGTTCTCTGAGGGGAGGCTCACCTTCCCACACTTTGAAAACCCCTACATGTAGTGTGTTATATAAACTTGTATGCATGCTAATGGTCTGCAAATGCTAACATCCCAAGGTTCAAAGGCTCCCGGTTCCTCAAAGAAGCGACAATGCATTTGGCTTCTCATTTGTGTCAAATATCCTCTTTAATGCAGTTGCAAAACAGATGTTGATGAGTTAACTTTCATATTTAGGCATAGTAATTTTCCTATTGCAGTGTCTCTAGCCAACGCTGTATTCACTTAGATGACATCACACTAGTTTCAGGCCCATTTAAGTGTGGCCAATTTCTTCTCACAGCATGCGCCATATTTTCCTGTCATGGAAAAATATGGCAGAAAGCTTCTTTGAGGACCCTCCATGTGCACCCTAACAGAGGGAGGGGCTTCACAGGATCCAACACTTCTGCAATCAACACTGTGTTATGAATTATGTTGTCCAAACTGCTTCACCTCCGACATTTTCTTTCTTTAATCCCTACAAAGAAAAGTACATCGCTCATTTTCTTGGAACAGTCTTCACACAGTAATAACCATAATTAACATGCCATTGTTGGTTATTTAGGTTTGATTGCCATGGCAACGGATTCACCTAAACTGGCTGGAGTAGGCAGTTCTCCACCCATGCTGCCACACAGTAATCTGTGTGGAGGAGAGGGAGGAGAAAAGAGAAAGAATGTCTGAAGAAGGGAGAGAGTCGGACACAGGCAGGGATAAAAGGGAAAAAGAAAGATAAAGTAAAAAAAGAAAGAGGGAGAGACAAAGAGGGGGCTCTATAGAATGCAATGGGGGACAAGGAGAAGCACTCCATGTTTGATTCTCTGGGATTTAAACTAGTTTTTTGCAAGCTCTATCCAAATCAGTCCCATCAATCCAAAACACATTTTCAGTTATATACACTTTTGGAAAGAGGGGAGTTTAAACTTTACAATGATACCATTACTGATTTAGTTTTTATCAAATATTCCTCAATGTTCAACAGTCAGCAATTTATTTAAGGAGATCCATCTATGGTAGGCTATATATATGCTAACTCATATTAAGCTATTAGAGGATGTGTTTTCTACTTGAATGAGGAATAGTTGGGCGTAAGAAGGTTCGTTCTTGTGTGTGTGTGTATTTCTTGAGGAAACACACACACTGCCTGTTGTAATACCTGTGCCATTAAATTGCTCGTTATCGTACCTTTCCAGGCTTCAACAACATTTTTATATTCCAAGCCAACACTTTGTTTTTATAAATAATCAGATGAAAACCCCCAGTCTCAGACCCTGCCGTGTAACTATCATCATTCAAGATTCCAGGGAGATATACTGTAGATAGGGAGGGGGATTTCATTGAGAGGGGGACGGTGATCGCTGAAGTTGTCATCCCGTATTTACAAGCATCAAAAATGTATCGAGCAGGTCACATATGCATATCTTAACCTGTATGCAGAAGGAATCAATTTACAGTAACAAGTATCAGACATTATGATGCAAGAGATCATAGATGAAAAGGTGTGATATGTTGAATAGTTTGCAGTAGGGATGCTCCGATCGCCAATTTCGGGGCCGATCGCCGGAATCAGTATCGGCCGATACCGATCGCCGATCCGATCGAGTGGGCGGGGCCTATGGGGATCTTCCATTTCAACAAGTCCTCCAACTCATACGACCAAATGGGCCGATTGTTCAGGCCCTTATTACGAACAAATATGTTGTTTGTTCAAGCGCTTAATACATCCTATAATCACTTTTTAAAGTTTTCGCCCTCTAGTGCTCCCGTTGAATGCTAAAGTTACAGATGGTCGTTTATTCACAAATAACCCTCTCTGTAAAATCCTAAATTGTAGGATAGTTTGGCCATTAAAATGCTTTTTGATTAGATTTCTAGCGAGAAGTGTAGATTGTACTTTTAGAATCCACGTCCAGTCGATATGTAGGATCTATAGTTTGATAGATATTACGAAGATGATTTGAGGTATGCGGCAGCCTCCATGTAAAGTTACGGGTTGAAAACAGTATTCGACGTTTTCATAATAAAACCAATGATCAAATGATTTAACAACACGTTCTCACTCCCAACCCGTCACATATTGACGGTCGGTCAGGGCCCCTCCCCGTCACCATATTACGCACGGGGTACCCCTTGAGAGTCTGTTTTCAACGGGCAGGGAGTCCCATTGACTTGCATAGAGCTCCCTGAACGTTGGTAATAGAGGAGTTGGGATCGCGGCGAAATGCTCTCCGCAGATCCATTCTCACAGCGTTTATCAACCTTTTTCTGACTCAATATCAAGCCACACTTATTCTTTTTACATAATGTAGGACTTTTGTTGCCGTCAGTTATGGGGAGAGTAGGGGCTCAGAAAACTGAAATCTGTATTGTTTCATCGTTTTTTCCTTCTAATGTTGTATTATTTTCTAAACCACACACTGTTATTTACTCAACAATAACACACAATTATCTTTGTGTTTATTTATTTGTTTGATTAATAAACACAAGTTGGAGTCCGTCAGGACCGAGGGTCGGAGCAGCTCATAGTAGTTGCTTTAGAGAATTTTACACCCGGAAGTAAGAATAATAAATAATTATTATATTAATATTGACAATAACAACCGACCATCGGGGAGCGTTCTCATGGCGTCTATTATCAACGCTATGGGAGGTCTATGAAGGTCTATGGGACGCCCTGCCCGTTGAAAACAGACTCTCAAGGGGTACCCTGTCCGTAATAGAGTGACAGGGAGGGGCCCTGACCATCCGTCAACATGTGATGGGTTGGGAGTGAGAACGTGTTGGATTTAACAGTGATATCTGCAGTACTCATCAACTAAAAAACATCAGTTTATCCTTGTTAATTATACGACATTAATTGGTTTAAATTGTGTACAATGCTTTTGTGTTTTTCCCATAGGTTTTTCTCTTTCGATTCTGAGAGACATCTTTCTTTTTTCAGAGGTTTGATTGATCGATTGTTTTAGCCGCAATGCATGTCGGGATATTTTGTTTATGCGATATGAAATCGAAAATCTTTTTTTTTTAAATAAAATAATACTTTATTCCGAGTGTTCTTGCTTTTCTCTTTGGAAGTCATCACATAACGGCATTGTAATACACGGTTCGGCTGCATTAAATATTACATATCTGCCGTAGATATTTATTTATAGAGCCTTGATCAGAAGACCTTTTGACAAACTGTAAGAAATGCCGCCAAAACTGAATATGTGACGTGGATCATAAAAATATCAGCAATTAAACAACATCTTCCATTTATTTTCACACAATACGTCTCCTTGCAGTATCAGTAGTAATTCGGCTGACTTAGAGCTGTTTGACGCTCAGCGTAACCTTGACACACTGCCACTCCAACATCCAATCACAGGGCTTGATGACTAATCACGGGGTTTGTAAAGCAAGGCGGATGTTGTAGTCCCAAACGATAGCTGGGGATTCTGGGTAGTGTAGTGTCTTCGGAAACTGTAGTGTCTGAACTCCGAAAAAACTATTTGTTTCTCCGAATCGAAGGTTAAAAACACAAAAGCGTTGTTCACAATTTAAACCAATCAATATTGTGTAATTAACAAGGATAAACTGATGTTTTTTTTGTGGATGAGTAATGCAGATATCACTGTGTAATAATTTGACAGTGAGGGGAATATATCCGGTTTTATTACGAAAACTTCGAGACCGGAAAAACTGTTTTCACCCACGCTAACTTTACATTGAAGCTGCATACACGTTATCCTGGTGAGACCTCAAATCATCTTCGTAATATCTATCAAACTATAGATCCTACACATCCACTGGACGTGGATTCTAAGAGTACAATATGCACTTCTCGCCAGAAATCGAATCAAAAAGCATTTTAATGGCCAAAGTATTCCACAATTTAGGATTTTCCAGAGGGTTATTTGTGAATAAACGTCCCTCCGGAGCGTTTGCAATGTATGGGCCGGGAGCATGTTGTTTCTTACACGACCACTAGAGCACCTAGTGGTCGTGTAAGAAACAACATACACTTTAAAACGTGTCTCTGGGTCGTAATAAGGGCATGAACAATCGACCTATATGGTCGTTTTTTGTAGGAGGACAGGCTGTTCCATTTCCATTTCAAACTCAGTTAATGGGGCTCATTCACTGGAGCTTCCACAAACAACAACCAACATAATTATTACATTCAAATGAAGTACATTATTCAAGTTTACATTAACTTTGGAGAATAACACGGGAGAAATGAGCGGAAGCGCTCTCTTTTCCTCTCTCCCCCTCTCTCTCTCTCCTGACAGCCTGTCAGTATCTCATGCAGCTCACTGATCCAGTAATGAGTGACCCGACAGTGAAGAATATATTTATAACTAGTTTAGCTTGTTCCAGAGGTAGATAAAATAGCTAAAGTGTGTTAGGTCTAACTCTTAGTGTGTGTTTTGCTCCGCTCACCGGTCCGTCACAGCGGGTGGAGCTGCAGGATTTCTGCTTCACACACGTTGCATACCGCTATTTTATTGCCATTTTCGGTCACCTAAAAAACTGGCGAGCTTGTTTTGCCGCACACAGAGAAAAATGTCATGTACTTTACATCATGCGATCGGCTCTCGCAATCGGCATTTTTAGAGAGCACCGATCGATCGGTAGAGAGTGAGTATCGGCCGATATCGATCAGCGGCCGACCGATCGGAGCATCCCTAGTTTACAGGTTGCAAGTTAATACTTGTGTCTGTTGCTTGGGGTTCATAACAAATATGAAAATGAAATAACAGAAAGAACAAAGGTTAACAAACTCCAAACATAATAAAGATCTCTTGACTTGGAAATTATAAATACTGACACACTGTGATCCACACTTCTCTCCCTTTCCTCTCACCACTTATTATTTTCACACAGTCTTCTATTTATACTTGTATCCATCAACATATCAGAGGAGAGGTGAGAGAGACGGAGTTGATAGGAAGAGAAAGAGTGAGAGTGGCATCGTGCATTTCAATCAATGACAGCCTCTCTGCTTCTGCTGCTGAGAAAGTTTTGAAAGGAGGCAAAAGGTGCAAGGGGAGTTGAACTTTTTGTTGTATCTTCTGTTCACTGCTGGCAGCATCAGCACCATGTCAGACTGGCAGAGCTAACATGCTAACACACTGAGTGAAGCCACACTGGCACACTAACACACCCTGTACATCTGTCACCTCCGGAACCTCTTCTTGTTGTTTTGAATGTTTTATTTCCATCTGATTCTGTTGCCAGTATAGTTTATTTTATTTTCATACCCCGCATGTTTCAGATCAATCGTATAATATACTTTATTTGAAAAGTAAATGAGAACAGATAGTATGCTTCCTAAAAACATGTTGGCCCGTGTCTGCCTAGCACCTCCTCTGGCAGAAATATGCTGGCCCGGTTTCTGTTTTTAATTCAGACGATTCTTTTTTTTCTCTTTACTTTAAATGTAGACCTTGTTTCTGTGTGTATGGTAAAAGTGGATATGTGTTTTCCATACAAGTTCAATTCAAGTGTGTGTGTTTGTGTTAAAAATGTCATACTTTGAAATGGGAAATTGTTTTGATTTATTTTGATCTATGGGGAGTAACAGATTACAATTCCTTAAAAAAAAGGAATAATTAATGACTGATTACTCTACATATCTTTTTTCAAGTAACTGGGTCTCTTTGAATATTGAATACCTCTGATGTAGAGTGAGTGTAGAGGGAGAGAGACACTGAAATCCAGTCTTCTGTGGACAACTATGAGTTTCCATTCTTGCATTTGCACCCTGTAGATGGTGGGGGAGTCAGATGGGCCACAGGGCGAAGTGAATAAATCATGAGCTCTCTGATCGCTTCAAGAAGAACATTTATCCCGCTGAAGAAATACAAAAACAGAGAAAAACACTGCCCTCTCGAAGCTGTATGTACTTGTTAATTATTCCTCTCTCTCACACACAACATAACTCATAGCTGTGGGCCTCTACAGTCCATTCACCCCTCCTGGCTCATTTGTGCTGGAACTGCTCCAACATGCCCGACTGACCGGGGGAACGACAACTGAAATGCAAGCCAGCGTGTCAGGTAGGGTGGAATTGATTCCCATAAACAAGGCATGACATGAGCTAAATGAGATACTGATGTGCGGGAGTTAGCTAGCCGGGGTTCTTCACATCATCTGGGCTGCAGGTTGCAAGTACATTTTATATCTGTTGAGATTTACTTTAGCCCGAAGTGTTCTGCATTCATGGTTTTCATGCTGTTTAACCTACGCAGCTTTCATTTGCCTCACAGATAGTTATATCTCCCTCTTTGCTTTTTCCTGACACGCTTGTGTATGCACGTAGGTGTGTGTCTTGAGTCAAGACAGAAAAAGTGAAAGATCTAAATAGGTGAAGAAGAATTTGTATGCAGCAAAGTGTGATACAGTGTAACTTTCGGTCAATGAAAACATTGACAAAATATATTTATTGATGACCTTCTTTCGCACACACACAATTAAATTAAACACTATACCAACTTGAAGAAAGTTGAATTAAGTATTTCCATCAAACAAAGAAAATAACAACAAGATAAATAATGTCAAAGATGCACGAATGGACACATTCATTAATTAGTTTAATTCACTGTTAATCAACAAAACTCTTCTTCAGTATTTGATTGAACTGCTTGACCAACTGCACTATCAAGTGTTGTGTTGGGTTTTAGTATTTCAGGAATTAACATAATTGATGGGTTAAACTCATCCACAGTCCAAGGGAAAATCTGACAAATATTGCTTAACAAAGGGTGTGCCATTGTGTCTTGATGATTTCAGGATTAATGCAAAGTTGGTAACCATCTTCTTTTTAAGATTTTACAAAACATTATTAGTGTATTAATATTATCTTAGATCAGTGGTTCCCAACCTTTTTTCCCAAGAGCCCCCCCAAATGACTCCTGTTGGAAGTTGCACCCCCCCCCCCCCACACACACAATGGGGGGGGGGGGGGGGGGGGGGGGCGCTGCAGCGGTAATTAAAGTTCAAAAGTCTCAAAAATGCTACAACTACTGTCACAAACTACACTGTAAAATGTTTGACAGTAAATTACTGGCTACTAGTTGCATGGATTTTATGGTAATTGACTGTGAATATTTACTGTATATATTTTACAGTAAATTAGAATACAAGTACAACTAAATACTGTGACTTTACAGTTGCCATGCCCATGGAATTACTGTGATATAGCAGTACAGAGCTGTGATATTATGGTACCTTGCTGTACATAAATTACAGTAATTACCTGTATGTTCACACTATTACTGTAGAAGTAATGCAACACAGTAGCCAGTAATTTACTGTAAATATAAAAATGTAAATAATACGATAATATATTGTAAATGTGACTAGTTCACTGGGATTTTACCATAACAATTCAATCAGCTCAATCAACAAAGAAAAACAAAGAAAATGCCCATTTTAACTTTGTATTACTCCATTGAAGTGCAAAGTACATTTCACAGTGTCTTGGACATGTTGTTACGGCCCCAACCTCTACTCCGCGTAGTGGCTCGTGCTGAGACCCGCAACATGAAAGAATACACGCAATAACCGGTACTTGGTAACGAGCATTTCGTGATAATCAGCCGTTTGCTCACACAAGCGAAATGGGAAACAAAAAGAGGTCTGGAGGACTGGCCAAAAGGAACAAAGAGAAGGAGGGAACCCGAGCCAGCCACACCACGGGCCATAGGCCATAGGACCCAGAACTCCCCCCCCTCTAAAACCCTATGGGGAAACAAAATAAAGCCGCGAAAACTGGACTACCAGGTCCTCCAGGCTAAACATAAACACACCTGCAAAAATATGGCCTACAGCTCAAAATGGCAAAGAGGTATTTTAAGGAGAGTGTCTCCCGGCGTTAGGATAGGCGAGACATCCTTCTCCTCCAGCTTCTCTTTATATGTACACGGCTGAGTGGAATTTGAAACACCTGGGCAGAGGCGGAGCCAGGGGCAGACCAGGTGCACTTGGGCAGAGGCGGAGCCAGGGGCAGACCAGGTGCACTTGGGCAGAGGCGGAGCCAGGGGCAGACCAGGTGCACTTGGGCAGAGGCGGAGCCTGGGGCAGACCAGGTGCACCTGCAGCAGGGAGACAGAAAAGAAAACAAGGAGGGGAGCACGTAACATGTCTACAGACATCCACTCGAATTCAACAAGTTTTCTGAAGAATGTGCTGACATGGGGGTTTAAATGGCCATGCCTCTTTTTGGCTTTGTCTCAGGATTAATGCCCAAGAAGCACCTGAAAACAATAAGCCAAGACAACCATTTCAATTTTACATTGATTTATATGTTGCATCGTTTATTTTAAGGCACATGCAGCGGTGCCCCTTTCAATTTAAGTAAAACCTGCACCAAAGAAATAAATTAGTATTTAAAGCCAAGCAAGAGCGATGAAAGCAAGAAAATCACAATTTGTTGTGTTATCACAGGATGGTCTGAATACAGTATTTTACTGTGAAATAATACACTAACATGTTATGAAATCCTAGTAATCATTTATCCTGTACATTCACAGTAATTAACTGTGCCTGTATTGATTTCACTGAGAAATTCAAAATTACAATATTATATTGTGAACATTACAGGTAAAGACTGTAAAGTGGTAAAACAGTAATTTATTGTAAAATATTACAGCTAAATATTGTGAAATCATGGTAATATTTTACAGTGTAGATGAAACACCACGCTGCTCCTCCGCTCCCTTCACTGGCTTCCGGTAACTGCTAGAATCCACTTCAAGACAATGGTACTTGCGTACCATGCTGCGAATGGATCTGGCCCTTCCTACATCCAGGACATGGTTAAACTGTACACCCCAGCACGTGCACTACGCTCTGCATCAGCCAAACAGCTCGCTGCACCCTCACTGCGAGGGGGACCCAAGTTCCCATCAGCAAAAACACGTGGGTTTGCTATCCTGGCTCCAAGATGGTGGAATGAGCTCCCCATTGACATCAGGACAGCAGAAAGCTTACACATCTTCCGGCGCAGACTGAAAACTCATCTCTTTCGACTCCACTTCGAGCAATAGAACTATTAACAAAGCACTTATATACTAATAAAGGACTGGCTTATCTAAAGCCAGTTGAGTAGCACTTGAAATGTTTTAGCTCTATGAAACCTGATGTACTTATATGATTCTGTTTTCTTCAAGTTTGTATCTTGTTGGTCGAACGCACTTATTGTAAGGATAAAAAGGGTCAGCTAAATACAATGTAATGTTATGTAATTAATGTGAAGTATTTTGTTAAAGGAGGATGGAAGCGTAATTAATTAAGGAGCACTATTGAAGTGACTTTGATGGTTATTGGACTCAGGATTAATTACATCTGGATTCCCGCTCAATGAAGAAATTAAAGGACGGCGCGGAAGTGGTAACAATTCACAAAGGGATTAAACTGTTTAAAACACATGCTCAAAGTAAACCGGATTTTGCCGATGTGGATTCAAAAGTCGTACATAATCTACAAAATGGAGGAGACCGATCTGATCGGAGCAACTGTGACAAATAGTCCACTCGAAACCGTCATGGACAATGACTATGTTTTAAAAATGCACTCATCCAGAAAAGCCCGGTTTGGACACTTTACGGGCAGAAGAAACATTTCTATTAAAGAAAGAATTATACATTTCTGTCTTTTTATGCCTTTAATAGCTACTAACTTGAATTGTTATTCAAATTAATTAATCAATTATTTTGTATATGTTATTGTAATGTAGAGACAAGGCTTTTAGTGACAATCATGTATTGCTTTACAATTATATGTAAAAAAAAAAAAAAAGTCTAAATATGATATTTGGCCTCAAATCATCTGAGACCTGGCGCCCCCCAGGTTGGGAACCACTGTCTTAGATAATGCAATGATATCTTCCTCCTCTCAAGCTATACCTGTGACAGTGACATGAAGTCCTATAATGCAAAGCGAGGATATTGATAGCAGGTGTAATGTTCAGTCTGCAATTTGAATGACAACTTTATTTACTGAGGTGTGAGTCTGTACTTTTCACCGCCCCAAGTGATTGCTGGAGATTCACAGCAGTCTGGTATAGAAAGGTAACAGTGCCTCTTCAGCTAAACTTACAATAGACATTGACAACACCTACAGTACACATCAAAAAGGCAATACTTCTAGCCGCAGTACAGCAAGTACACTTGAGTAAAGTAAACTGAATGCTGGTCCAGTTTTCTTGAAAAGTCAAACCAATTTGAAAATACAGGCCTCACCCCGCAGCTCTCCTCTTAACAAGCACTATTCTTTGAAACACCTTGCTAACATCAAATATTTTTGGGTTAGTTTGTACATTTTCTTTTGGTTGCTTGGCATTGGAAGCAGTTGTTGCCAATGTTGCAGGATATTCTTTCTTTGTCAGGCATTGATCACCTGAAGGGACATGTGCATTGGAATGTATTTGTTTAAGATTTGATAGGCACACTCTCTGCAATAGGGAGTGCAGAACATGTATTTTCTCTTAGACAATTTGAATTACAATATGCTGAAAGCTCAATGTGGAATTTATGTCCAATGACACAAAACAAGCCGTCTAGCCTAAATTAATAGGTAAATATTATCAATATGAGATGCCAGAATTAACACTGTTGTCATAGAACAGTATAAAAGCACATGTCATTTATGAATATACATGTTGAAAAGGCAGTGTCATGGGGTGAGAAAAAGAGAGGCGGTAGATCTAGGTCTAATTCATGGATACAATGCCAGCTTACACATCCATCATGGAAAGCAATTAAATAAACCTCAACTTGACACAAAGAGGGACAAGAATCAGCAACGGATCCACTTTATCTCAAGTCCAGTTGTTTACAGCCATGTATTCCTTGATTTACAGAGAGTTCCAAGACTTGGAAACAACATTTAGCTAACACAACTTTGAATGTTAATGTTATTGGAGCTATAAATAAGGGCCTTCCGGTTGCGCTGCTAAAAGCTTAGTGTTTATTATTGCTGCTGTGCGAAGGGGTTTCACATAGAAATAAATCTGTACCATAGCACTACGAAACAGCTATCAGCTCTATATCTCTCTAAATGACTCTAGCAATTAGCATTAACACAAATGCTATCTTTGATTTGAGCTTCTTACAGTTCCATACAGGCTATTACTTTTAGCCTGTTATACATATACTGTAACCATATCTCTCTCAAAGAGAGTTTTAAACATTGTTCTTTATCTTACATGACTTCTAATTTGGACAGACAAGATCAATCAACTTGAATTCACTTTATCTCATGTCCAGTTTGCACTTGGAAACAACTTTAAGCACATTGATTGTTTTGGAGCCATACATATAAATCAGTGCATTCAGGTTGCACTGCTAAAAGCTTAGTGTTTATTATTGGTGCCGTGCCAAGCAGTTTCAAGGAAGAAATGTGAACAATTGCAGAAGAAACAGCTATCCGCGGTATATCTCTGTAAATGTCTGAAGCAATTAGCATTACCAGAAAGGCAAGCATTGTTTTGAGCGTCTTGAAGTTCCCTACAGGCAAAGGAGTAGCTACTCGAGCCTGTTATACATATTGTATACTTTAACCCTTTCTCTCCCACATAGAGATTTAGATATTATTCTTAAATGAGTTCATCAGTAAAATACAAATGTCTGTACTGCATTTAGCTAGCTCAGAACACAATGTAATTAAGAGAGGTGGTTAATAATTCCATGTGTAAATATGTTGATTTAAACATGAAACAAACAGCATGCATAGCATTTCACAAACACAAGGTTGTAAAAAGGGCACGTTAATTTGCCAGAGCTGAGCAATTAGGTGGAACACAACGCTAATTATATCTCTCTGGTCCTTTGGGATATGATAATGCACTATGCGGAGAAGCATTACACGGGTAGGCACTACACATTCATGCTTTCAAGTGATTGTTAATCATTCATTTAATTTTTTTTTAACCATGTCCAACTGGGAATGGAGAACAACAGTAGGCTACCCAGCATGCACTCTGTGAGAGAGATCCAGCGACAGGATGAATAAAGCTGCTCCATCGAAAAGACAAATGTAGGGGTAAATACATGTGTTATATGGCAGAGTGTGTGTGCATTTGTGAATATGTATTAACTTGCATTTTCAGACATGTGTGATCATGACCACCCAGCCTGTCTAAATGAAATATGGGCAGACGGGAACTGTCACTCAGAAGGGGCTCACTACAAAATAAACTGAAAAAAGAGGAGGGGCCAGGGCACATCACAAGTTAAAGTGACATGACCTTGTCCGACAAATAGTTATGATGGCGGATTTTAGTGCTGCAAACCAAAACACTAGGGGGGCCTGTCCAAATCAGGTGGTGATGAAAACCGTCCTCACTTAAAGTGCTTTTGAAAGCCAAGGCCAAGGGGTCTAAATACTGCAGCTAATATAATTACACCAGGTTCACACAGGTCCTGCCCCAGGCTTTGGGTCAGCCTCCCAGCCCAGAGAATGTCTCTATTCCTGGCCTGCAGAGGCCCCAGAAAGTCCTCAAGCCCCCTCCAGGCTTTCACTTTTCCATTTAACCCAGATACCAGGGGGTTTGGGGAGGGGGGAGGTATAGAGCTTCTAGTACTGGGAGAGTAATGAAAAGCGCTATAGAGTGAAATGTAGGGGGCGGAGTGAAGGGATCCCAGCCGGGAGGTTCCTCAGGATCAGGACCCATTGGCTGACCCCTTAACCCAAGCCCATGCAGATTAGTCCCAAGGGCCTGGGGTTCCAAATGGATGGTAAGCAGGGGGGTGTGCTGCTGTGGCTCAACTAAGCAGAAAGAAAGTGTCTGGATTTTAAAAAAGGGATTTCATTTTGAGAGGCGACTACTCAGTTGTTAGATGCTAGCAACAGAAAAAAAGGAAAAAGCAAGGGATGAGAGAGACCAATTTGGGATTTTGGGTCTACAAATAAATGATAATGAATGGTTCTGTGATCAAATGTCATGACACATCATAGACCTATAAGATTGGGACATTATCCAGTAGAGTCTTTCTTTTAACCTGTTCAACCCGGAGGCCCCTTCGAAACTGTGTCTCAGGGCTTCTTAACATTTAAAAACCTATTAATGTGTCATACCCACTTAACGGGAAGAAACTCAGCTAACTGACGATATGAACCATTTTTACTGAAACAAAACACAAGTCTCACAAGAAGCGTCTAAATGAGCCCTGAGCGAAAACATGCTAACGCACTTAGCATAGAACTCTAGGTATAAATACCCTTATTACATATCTGATCTGCTCAAACAAGATATCCATTAGCAAGCTGAGATTCCACAGATTCCAGAAATATAAGTATCATCACTGAGCGATCAGAACTCGTAACACGGCCAATTTGTCTTACCCTTTGCTAGGGGGGCCTGTCCAAATCAGACTACTGTAATGGTGGACTACTGTAATGGTGTCTTCACAGGTCTCACTAAAAACTCTATTAGAAAGCTGCAGCTGATTCAGAACGCCGCTGCTCGAGTCCTCACTAACACTAAGAAAATGGATCACATCACTCCTGTTCTGAAGTCTTTACACTGGCTTCCTGTGTGTCAAAGAATAGATTTCAAAATACTGCTGCTGGTTTATAAATCACTGAATGGTTTAGGCCCAAAATACATTTCTGACCTCCTGCTAAATTATGAACCATCCAGATCTCTCAGGTCTTCAGGGACTGGTCAGCTTTCTGTCCCCAGAGTCAGAACTAAACACGGTAAAGCAGCGTTCAGTTATTATGCTCCAAATATCTGGAACAAACTCCCAGAAAACTGCAGGTCCGCTGCAACTCTGACTACTTTTAAATCCAGGCTGAAGACTTTTCTTTTTGCCGCTGCTTTTAATTGAAACTGAGCCGTTGTGTTCATCAGTAAAGTGGAACTTCTGTGTGAACTATTTATATCTTAAACTGCACTATAACTTTTTATTCATGTAAAATAAATAATTCATGTATTTTTTCTTTTAATGTTTCTTTTATTATCTTTTACTGTTTTTAAATACCATGTTCTTAATGTCTTTCATTTTTGTAAAGCACCTTGAATTGCCTTGTGTTGAAAGGTGCTTTATAAATAAACTTGCCTTGCCTTGCCTTTGCTGTTTCTGATCAAAAGTTGTGTTCTATGGCAGTGCTTCTCAAAAATGTTTCAGTAATGTACCCCCTTTGAAACATTTTCTCATCCAAGTACCCCCTGACCGATCCCGAACATTTTTGATCGAAAAAGCCTATATAAATAATTACAATATAGTGATGTTCCCTCAGTGTGTGATTTATTAACTCCTTCATGGTATGCATTACAACCATAGACTGTATATATAAATGGACGTAGGGTCCGTGACGTCACCCATAGGATTCTGCAGAGTTGCCGTGAAGCCCTTAGTATTCGGAGTCGGCCACTAACGGCTCGACGGTGTCGTCAGAGTCTAACTCCCGCCTTCTCCCGCCTTCTCCAAATAAGGGCAAAGAGGCGGAGCTGAGGCGGAGCCGAGGTGGGACCTGCTGCCACCGAGCGTGACGTTCGAGTCCTAGCTCAGGCTAATAAGCTAAGCTAACATGCTCTCAGTATCAATCGAATGTAAAACATGATTGATGAAAGTAGTAAATCGGTCAGATTTTACCCGAAGACAACAGGAGGGTTAATGCCATATTCACTTAGTAATGCATGAACAACTTTTACAAATATTTCTATATAGTCTGTGTTGGTAAATGTCATCTAGGTTGCACATTTCCTGCTGAAATACATGCATACCAAGTCACTGCGTGGCACTTTGGTTTTGATAAAACAGTGTAGTTCCACTATATAAACGTTACATTCATAATCAAATGAGACAATCTGCAAGATAATTAGCTATTTGGTATTATTCTTAATGCTTGTCATTCACACGTTAATAAAATAAAATAAGTACCGATACATAGCAGAATAATTGTGGCGGTGTTCAGCTTAATAAGCCTTGCTCAACATCATTTATTTAGCTAATACTACAGCGGGCTGCAGGCGAACCAAGTCCGCGTTACGATGCATTCCTTGATCTCCAGTTATAACACCGGACTCCGCCGCTGGCCGAAGCTAACGGAGCCCCAGGGTGCTAGCTACGGCCGCCGGGACGCGCTAGCGAGCTAGCACCCTGCAGCCCCGTTAGCTTCGGCGGCGTGGACTCCGGCGGCCCACCCCTTTTAACATTTGCTCCCGTTTAGCATTATGGGCGTCATAGCCATATAGTATAAAAGTCTTACCCAAGGCTGAATCATAAACTAAACTGTATATATGTATAAAGGGTTACGTCCTTAGCTGGCTAATAAGCTACATAACAGGCTAAGCTAACAAGCACACAAACACCTGCTAACGGGGTTAACATGTATAATATTATCATTTTACTCACCGAAAAAAGCTGAAAGTAGACTTCTTGGAAGATCTGTTAGTACATTCAAGCGCACAGCACGACATTTTAAGTATCTGGTATTTGTAACAATATTCCCTAACAGGCACGATCACCACGAACACAGCTAAAGGATCAAGTACAGTAACTACAACTAACTAACATTGTAGCCTCTATGGTTGTAGCCTAGCAGATTGGACAAGTTGCTGTTAGCTGACAGTGAGGCACGTATCTGTCAATCAAAGTGACCACGCCCTAATGTATGCACAAACTTTAAGACCTAATATAAATATAAAGGGTCGCGTTAGAAAACAATTCACTCACAGATCCATAATCATGAAGGTGGAATCTAACTATATCGATAATAAAATGTATGGAGCCAGGGGTAGAAACATGTTTTTTTCTGCTGTAAAATCGGGCATTTTAACATGGGGGTCTATGGAAATTGCTCCTTTCTGCAGCCATCGCCTATCGGCCAATATATGAACTGCAGTGTGTGGCACTTCCGTATTGGCTTCCCGGCTCTACCCCACAGTGTGCCGCTTGATTACAACAAACTAAGGATATTTTCATTTTATGCATGAAAAAAAAATAACATAACACTTTTATAAAACAGATTTTGCCAAGGAGTTTTTCAATTTAAGTAATATGTTATTGTGAAAAACTATAAAATACAATACACACATTTTACATGTTTATATGAGGACCCCCTTGGTGGTTCTAGGAATGTTTTATATAAAATTGTGTTTTCTATTTAACTTATTTGACTAAGATTATGTTTTTAATTAACCTTTTTATTTTTTTTATTTTTATAAATCTCACGTACCCCCTGCAGTACCCCAACGTACCCGCAGGGGTCCGCGTACCCCCATTTGAGAATCACTGTTCTATGGCATCAAAATGATAAAAACGCTGCTGAAGGTTAATCCAATGTGTCTGTGTCACTTGTGTGTCTTGTGCAAGCAGCAAACTGTGGGTTAGAGCCGGGAAGCCAATACGGAAGTGCCACACACTACAGTTCATATATTGGCCGATAGGCGATGGCTGCAGAAAGGAGCAATTTCCATAGACCCCCATGTTAAAATGCCCAACTTTACAGCAGAAAAAAACATGTTTCTACCCCTGGCTCCATACATTTTATTATCGATATAGTTAGATTCCACCTTCATGATTATGGATCTGTGAGTGAATTGTTTTCTAACGCGACCCTTTTATTTATATTAGGTCTTAAAGTTTGTACATAAATTAGGGCGTGGTCACATTGAGTGACGGCTCTGTCAAGTGCCTGCCGCTGTTAGCTTCTTGTCTCTCTGCTAGCTGCTCCGTGAAGCTAGATACAGGGACTCTGCCTGCTCAGCTCATCCAGGAAACACAACTTGTAGCCGGCCGTGGTTGTTTGTTCTTCATGCTTATATATCGGACAATTGTGACTCGCTCTGCGGTTAAAACAGACGGTGCATGAATGCGGTTTTGCGGTAAGTGAAATTCTAGTGCTTTATTTATGTGTTAATGATTTTAATCAGCCACGTAATGAATGGTAAGGCTTGGGTTAGCATGTAAGCTAGTGGTAGCTACATCGGTGCTAACGATTGTAATCGTAGCCTCCAAGTTAAAATCATAGACTGTATATAAAGGTTAAAACGAAATAGACAAGTGTTAAGTGGGATAATACTGTTGAACAAACGGCTTCTGTTTGAGGTTGATAAAATAAGGTTACATTCTTGTAACTTAGAGATATTTTATTATGTAGGTAGAACTGTATGCATCTAAGGTTAATTTAAATTGGCTACGCTCAAGTATGTAGACAAGCTAATGTCGAAGTAGTGTATGTCTGTGAAATCAACCTCACAATAAGATGTGTGTATATTACAATGATTACTTAAATATTACAATATGGTTGGTTGAGCTGGAGTTCATTATTGAGCTTACACGTTAACGTCACAGTCATCTGAAGAACGAACCCAAACCTTGTTGTTTTTATTAATTGCATTACCAAATGGGTATCAAATAAACAGTAAGCATTGGTAACACAACTTCCAAAGTTACAGTAAAATAAAAAGGACCCTGACTCGGACAATACACAATCCAACATGTTCAACAGAAGAGAATCAGTTATATTGTTTGTACACATGGTACTTTACATATATATATATATATATATATATATATATATATCTGTTTGTTTAAGGTGTCCAGGTGATGCAGACAGGCTGGACCAGAGAGTGAGAGACAGAACTGGACTCCTCACAGCAGTGAACTTCAGCTCAGGTACAAAGACTATTTTTTCATACTGTACAAAGAATCAAGAAAGATATTGGTTTAAATAAATGAAGTATTTACTTGAATACACTGATATACATTCCATTAAACAATACTAAATACTAGATCACCTACACATCAGTTAAGTTGAGGGGTTTTTCCATGCAAAAAGTTACATTTAGATATTTAGCAATATGACTTTGTCAGCTTTCTAATTTAATGTATTGAAGGCAAAGATATGTAACGCATAGTGAGAACTGCTACTATTTATCTCTCAATATTGTCTGAAAAAAACGTGGTAAAAGTTATTCTTTCAGTGAGACAACAGAGCAAGCTTCTACAGCTGCACTACGTTTTGATAACAGTTAAATATTATTTTGATAATAACATATATTTCAATGTTGATGAACTTCATACTGTTCATTCATAATCTGATTGTCTTTGTAGCTCATTGTTGAAATAAAATAAAAACATTACAATTACAAAATAATTATATCTACAGCCCCTAAACACACAAACACACCGCTTTCATAAATAACACACTTGGTCTGCAATAATATGTTTTATGTTTCCTGTCATTTTTGTTAGGAAAGGACATGACTGAAAGACACGACATTTTCTCCTGCTCTGAGGGTCAAGAAGAACATCAAAGAGGAACATTAAAAGCTGATGTTATGAGATGTTAAGACCAGTACAGGACATTCACTAAGAAACTACTTTTATTGTAAAAACACAGTCAGCTGATCGAATGCAGCTATTTCCACATCTACACTCCATCAGCTGATTATTTCTATTTGCCTCACTTTATGAGCTTCACAACATGTACCTTGTTTTGCAAAGTCACAAATAAATGGGGCCAATCTTCAGACAGATGTGAATGTGTAATCTAACATTTTCAGTAAGAATAATGGACAAAAGGAGTGCAAATACAAATACAATTTATTGAAATGTGAACCAAAAGTTAATCAAATGTTTTAAATAAAAATCACATATGGACAAAAGGTGTAAACCTATTAAATGTAAAAGTAAACACATTTAGTCAAATAAAGTGACCGACTAGGCCTGTGCGGTTGGTATCAGCTTTGCCCAGCATGGGCTCCTCCATCAGGCCTGGTCCTCCTCGCAGAGGAAAGACCCTCAGTCCTCTCCAAACCAACAGACAGGACGTCCATCACACGGAGGTTTCTCCCTGAAGTCTCTGCTGCTCTCTGGACACCATGCTGTCTCAATCCGTCCACACTGAATATGAGATTGGGAAAATGAAAATAATAAATGCTTTAGACAATAAGAAACATAAAGTTGACTGTTGAGTTGCTCAGTTTTTTTAGATTGTCAATACTATTACTGTATAACTAATATCTCAGGTTAAGAGGCACATTCAAATAAAGATTGGCCTTTAAATACATTTTGTCTTTTGAATTGTTTGTCTAAAGTCAAGGATCTATAACTGGTACTTAGTTTTAATGATACAGTCTGGTTATTATGCTGTTTGGAGGAGGCCTCACAGGTAAGAGCGCTAACTAGCTACCATCACATGTACCTTAGCTTGACTTAAATGTATTAAACGTATAGTTAAGTGATATCAAAATATAAATAACTAATGTCATGTAAACATATTAATATTTGCTTGATTCCAGTGTTGAATTTAGCACAATTGCATACAAACGTTAAGGGGTTTTAAGATTCTGAAGTATTATGTTAAAACTCGATAACTTAGATTATTATTTATAGTTTTGCTGAATAGTTTCATGTCCGCTTACCTTAGAAACGTAAAATGCGACGGCAGCGTGCAGATGGGGAGCATGTTAGCTTAGCTTGGTAGCTTCAGCTAGCTCTGGCACTTCCAGCTCGGTGGCAGGAGGTCCCGCCTCGGCTCCGCCTCTTTGCCCTTATTTGGAGCAGGCTGGAGAAGGCGGGAGTTGAACTCTGGCGTCACTGTCGAGCCGTTAGTGGCCGACTCCGCCTACTAAGGGCTTCACGGCAACTCTGCAGAATCCTATGGGTGACGTCACGGACCCTACGTCCATTTATATATACAGTCTATGGTCTTGTGTCATGTTTTTTTTTGGACGGACACTATAATTTAAATAGTTTTATAATAAATAATAAATAGTTCAATCTGAATTTACTTTAAAATAAAAACATTTATATTGATTCTGACTTTTCTACATCCAACTCACAGGTTTATCATTGCTTTGAGAAAAAAGATGATTCATTGACCCCTTTTAGAAGGGAAGATAGTCATTTGTTCTGGCAATGTCATTTTCGAGCCTGAGACCTGAAAAACAGGCTCAGGGCTTAACAGGTTAAGTACAGCTAAGGTATTGTTGAAAGAAAAGCAATGAATAGGAATACAGAAGTAGAAAAAAAAACTGATCAAACATTCCTTGGCTGAGAACCAGCCTGTGACTCTGGGGGTTTGAAACTACTGCTTGACTTGTCTGATGACTCAAACAGAGAAAGAGATGAATGATCACTAATAATGCCCTGATATGGTAAAAAATACTTAAGGTCGCATGAATGACACATGAGCTACCTTTTTTCTCTCTCTCCTCTTTTACATCCTCCCTCTCCCCTCTCCCTCACAGGAACATCTCTACCTGATCAGGATTCGATCAGCGAGATCTCACAGCCCATCAGCTGGGGTTCCCTGAGGAATTTCCTCCGGACTGATATCCTGTTGATGTGCACTTGGCTCCCATTGATTTCCCATTCCCTGACACCCCTTCCCCCACGGTACCAGCCTCCACCACACAAAGCCCACCCAGTTAGCCCGTGAAGGACTTTGCTTGCTAATCTGTTTTAAACCTATTGATCGTATGGTATTTGTATTGTTTTGGATATATTCTCAATATGTAACTCTCTTTACCTGTCTTTTAATGTATGACCCCATCCCTCCATGTCCCCGCTTTCCTTAGGTATGGGAAATAATGGAAATATGCCAGTTACATTAAAACACCAGCAGGCCTTCACTGTGACAGCGACAGTCAAAACAGCTTAGATAACATAAGAAATGAAACCCTGAAAACATCACTCTCCTTGTTGACAAACGGCACCACTTCTTCTATTTGTCCTTTGTGTATCAAAGTCATTAATGTTCACACGGCTGAGGCTGACATGAGTTTGAAAAAATGAATTCTCAAACAGTCTGTGGCTGACAAGTGGCATTATTAAGTGATAATGGAGTTCAAAGGTCAGCTTGCATATGGCCAGATGCTCTAAGTCACCCAATAGTAAACCAGTGGATAATGACAGCATTATGCAGGGCTTGTTTGCACAATGCTACCCACAATCCCACAAGGGATTTCGCTGAATAAAGGCATCACTTTGCAGTGCAAATAATACAATGGACACCAGTATTATCTGGGTTTAAGCTTATGAGGAATTTTTCATTCAGAACACATGCATCAGTATCAGGTGCCTGTTCTAATGCCCTGCCAAATAAATGTTGTGATCAAACTCATCCTAAAATATATTTTAACCGGACACTTATACATTTATTTTTAAAATGATTGCTTTATTTAAACACCATTTATCTGCCTCTGCTTTGAGTCGCAGTGACAGCTTTTAGTGTATGTACTGTATGTATGTGTGTGATGAAAATGACAGAAAAAGCTGCATCAAAGTCAAATTATTATCCACACAAATAGTATTGATTTGTGGGTCCACCACTTCCGTCCAGAGTGAAATATATAAATATTGGGCGGATTGCAATGCAATTTTGTTCAGACTTTCACGGTCCTCGGAGAATGAGTCCTGATGACTTTGATGATTCTTTGACTTTTCCACCAGCGCCAACACCATTTTTGCATTTTCGATGATGTTTGAAATGTCTCGCCATTTTTAGAATGGTTAAAATAAAGTGCTTCTCCCCTTGGGGGGCAGGTGGTGCAGGGTAACACACAAGTCGTGTCTTAAATACTGGTATGGTCTGAAACTGTCTGTTTGGATGATCATATTTCCATTGAATTAGGTTAATGGTAAAGTCACATGATATCTCTTACCACTTTCTTTACTTTCAACACCACATTTGAGTTGTTTCATCTCCCAACAATACTTAAGTAGTATTTTAAACCTGTGATTAATCGTGATTAATTACAGATTATTGATGCAATTTTTTATCGATTGACACCACTCATTAAAAGATATTTAAGTATGGCCTCAGCTAGCAATTATCTACACTATGGATTGTTCTGTTTGTCATTTCTTTTATGAATGTCCTAAAAATGTAGTCTATGAAATATCAAATTAAACATGAATAATGCTCATATATGTTTAAAAATAAAATCTGACCAGAGGCCAAAACAATAGCCACAATTTACTCCTGAATTTCCATCCACCTCCTGTTGAAGGTATTCAATACTTATAGTGATGATGACTTTCTGTATCATTATATTATTGGTGAATTTGATTATGTTCATAAAAGACAGGTATTTTGTCCACAAAACATGCGCCTTACTAAGCTGCTAGTGTGGAATTACACTCCCAGTCCTTTTCAAAGATGAGCCAGAGTACCTGTTCTAATATCCATGGTAAGTTATTGCTTCAGCTGAACACCATTCATCTGTGTAGAGTTGTACGGACAGATGAGGGGAATGAAGGAGTAATAGCATCATGCCAATTATTTGATATCTCCATTGCTGTTGACAAAGTGAAAAAGAAAGTAATTAAGAATGTGAGTGGGCCTGTAGCAGAATGCAGGAGAGGACAAACACTGGGGATATTCCTCTCAGGTCTCATGTAATCCTCAGAACATGAAATATTTAAAAAAAAATGCAGACGGAGAGCCGTAGCAGGAAATGACAGGCGATAAACAGGCTCCATTAGCCATCATTAAACCGCCCGCCGTGGGAACAGGATACCATTTCCAAATGCTGCTGAGCCCCGCAGAGAATAAAGAGCTCAACATGATTATAGATATCTCATAAGTAGATGTGTCATATCTGTCCAATCACTGTCTGGAGGGGGTTTCTGAATGTTCTGTCTCTGGTCATTTTGCAGGCAAATCTCTGTACATTTTGTCTGTTTGATGAAAATCACCAGTGGTGGAGGACAACAATGTACTGCCTAAAGGGGCCTTTTAGTAAATGTTTTAGCATTTAGTATTAAAGGGGACCTATCATGCAAAATGCACTTTTTAATGTCTTTTATACATATAGATGTGTCCCCGGTGTGTCAGGGAACTCACGCAGCTTAAGGAAATGAAACCCTCTCTCTTTTCCTCCGTACCAAAATCTCTAAAAACGGGGGAACAACGGAGCTGATCCAGATTTGCGGCGATTTGACGTCATATCGGCGGTGGACCCAGAGCACTATCAGAAACAATGCCCGACTGTTTTGGACGTAATATGGTCGGTGTTTACATTAGCATCGCTAACACTCAGAGCTAACCTGTACTGGAGAGCATGTGTGTGAAGATAAAAGGAACTCACCTTGTGGTATCACCGGCAAGAGAGAAAGCCTTTGAGCTCCATACTGTACAGAAATAATCCTTGATAATCCATGATATGGCGTTTCATCACGTCAGTATCTACCGGTAGAATCTCCCGCATGAGCAGGCATAAACTCCTCCCCTCTTTTTTATCAATTTCCTTTTTTTTAAAAAAGCTTTATACCCTGAATCAGCACTTTTGAAACAGGAAGTGAAATAGAGGGATATGAGGCATGGCTAGAATGGGTGATCTGTTTGGTATTTTGAGCAACACACTTCATAGACATGTTTTTTGTATATTTGTATATATCTGAGACCTACAGTATGCTATTGCCTAAAGATAGCATGATGGGTGACCTTTAATATTTTCAACCATTGACCTGTATATTAGTGTTAGTAAGTGTGTGTTGGAAGTTGTGTGTGTGTGTGGGAGGGGGTTCTGGAGATGGAAACCGCTTCTCATTTTTCACTGTAACTCTTTGTTTTGCTGAAGCTGTGCTGGGGATATGACTGTGCACTCCTTTATCGTATCTGAAGAGGGAAAGAAAAATCACCCCACCGAGAACAATAGCTGCTGAAAAGTGACGGGGAGGCAGAGAGGGAAGAGAAAGAGGGGGTGTGTGTGAAATGGCAGTCCCTGAGATAGATGACAAGAAATTCCATCTCTCAGCGTGCTTTTCCCTTATTCTTGCATTCTCTCTGCATCTGTTGGAAAATATGACCCAGCTAAAAGCCTTCACACATGCTCCCTCCCCAGCTTTTTGTTTGTGTAATTGCTAAAGTGCAATGCTCGGAGAGGGAGAAAACAAATGATAATGTGAATAACCTCCGAGAGATAATGATTATAAATGATTCTTCAGTTGGAGCCGATTCTTGTTCAAAATAGCGCAATTAAAACTAAATCTGTGCAACAGTAAGATGGAAACAACCTCAAATCTGTTTCTGCGTTTCATTTCTTCTGACTTCTGCAATTTGCATAACGTTGAGATTTTTATTTCTTCAATCTTTCATAATGCACATTTAATTCAAAGCTTGTTCTTCTGTCCTTAATGTCTTAATGATCACAAAAAGGCAACCATAATTTAGGAATTCTAAGACCATTTGGAGGCCTTTGCAATATAAAACCGTTTGTTTTAGCAGGCAGCACGTGGGAAGACCCTGACATTATATAACATATCCAAAAGTTGTTCTATCTTCTTAGTTTTTGTATTTGTTCTAGATCTTTCTTCGTGTGAATATGTTCTGAAAACAATAAATCAACTTGGTTTAATATAGCGATGGCCGAGACTGCTGTGCAAAATGGCACTTAAACAGTCATAAGGCGCATTCACACCGCAGTACTTTTCCCACAAAGGTTCATGTGAACTTAGTTCATGAGAACTCTTTAGTTCTCATGAACTAAGTACAGACCGCGTTCACACGGGAATAAGTCCCTGGGGGTGGATTAGGCAAATGAAGCCGCTGACATCACTTCTTCTTCTTCTGCTTTGGGTTTACTGGCAGGCCGCAAACCACTTCACGGCGTATACTGCCGCCCAAAGTCCCCGGCCGGAAGTCCCTGGAGTTGGGGACTGGCTTCAGTAGAAGCTGCTGGGACTCCCAGCAGCTTCTACTGAAGCCTTCCGAGTAAATCGCCAGAACGCCGACACCTCCTCATCTCCACCGCTCCCATGTTTTATTTTGTGTTGCCATAAGTTAGTCTCTCTGCGTTTCTGCGCTGGGCTAATGCTAATAATGCTAATGCGAGGATAATAAAATGGCGGCTTCACAAAACTTTTTGGGAGTTTTACGGGGCGTGGTTTGCAATCCGCCCAGCCAATCAGAAATAGGAACCTTTTTCTCCCACGAAAGTCCCTGCTCTCTAGCAGGGACGGAAAAGGGGGTGAAAAGGTTCTCATGAACTAAATGTACTTCCGGTGTCAGTACCAGATATGTTCGGGCTACCAGATATGTTCGGGTGTATTTCCGTCGCATCCGTCTTCCGTCATATCCGTCATATACTCACCTCCCTCTGCTCCCAGCGCTCTGCTGCCACACACCGGCCGTCTGCGGAACTGCAGCCGGAGGAACTCGGGACAGCTTGTTATGTGTGGGGTGCTATGGTGGGGTCCCATGTACTTGTGCACATAAATAATGTTTCTAATTATTTACAATTAAAACATATATATATTCTGCGTTACTTTAGCCAACACTTTTATAAGGCCACTAGATTAGATAATTACGAAATGTGTATATAGAATACATATATTTCAGGTTGTTATTTTGTCATTATGTTTAATGTTTTATTGACCTTTTAGCAGTGGCGAGCCGTGACTTTTCTACCTAGGCCCTCTGACCCCACCCCCCTCTTCCCTCGAAAAAAAAAAGAAAAAGTTTTTACGTCACAGCCTATAGTATACTTCAGCGGAATATCAAAACAGCGGCCCGGGGTGCAAAACGCATCAATGACAGCGACCCTCTACCACACAAAACAACACCATTTATATAAACACCTATCATGACAGGGCACCCACAGTAACAATTACAAATGAATTAAGTCGGCACGGCGGCCCACATTGAAAATCACTTTGACTTACCTTTGATGATCAAATCACCTAAACACAAAGTCCATCCTCCTGTCTTTTTGGATGAAGAACTTGATGGCGTCGTCATGCAGGTGATCCTTTGCTTTTAAAGCAATCAGCAATTCCTTCTCGATCAAAATTAAGGCCAAGTCTGACAGTCGGACTTGCCCAGTCGTGGACCTCGAGTAGCTTTTTATGCGCTTCAGCGCAGAGAAGGACCTCTCCACAGAGGCAGTGGACACAGGTATTGTCAGGATGATGCATGAGAGGGTGTACACCTGTTTCATGCTTTCACTCAGTCCTTTTTTGAGGAGAAACTGATGAATGTCGGCTGGGCTTTTCCCCAAAATGTCAGACATGCCGTACATCACGGCGAGTTCCGTGTGCAGTCGAGGCTGGTCGAAATATCCGCCATAGCTCTCCATCAAACTGTTCAAGGCAGCAGTTGGGAAATAGTTACAGTAATGCCCGAACTGTTGCGGGTCCAGAAGGGCAAGGAATTCCAGCTTTTTGTGGTCACTGAAGCGGTTGGAAATCTGGGTTAGCAGGCTGTCAATTACGCTGCAGTGGAGCTCCCTGTACCGTGCACGAACGTCTCCTTGAGCTCCACGGCCGCGCGGAGGACCAACCAAAGCCTGGGTTTCATCGTAGACGCTGTCAAAGTTCCCCTTCTCCTGTTCAATTTGTCGCTGTAGCTGATCCACTCTGGCCAGGCAGAACTGCATATCAAAACCTTTGTTCTGAAGTATTTCAAAAACAACATCCGAGTAGGAGAAGATAGCGTGGAAGGTTTTCAACCAAAAGCTGAAATCGAAGCTGGTAAGGAGGGTGATGTATCCATCAGAGCAATGAACAGTTTCGTCATCAAACTCTGTGTGATGGTCTACGATGTGCTCGAACACCTACGAGAGTAATGCTTAGTTTAGAAAAAACAACTTATAGACCTCCAGTAAACACTAAGATTAGCTTTCCATTTAATGTAATACTAGCATAGTTCTTTACCTTCATGTTTTTATGAGTGGGTAGTTTCCAACACTAAATCATTTCTTTATTATTGTTAATATTTCCATTACGTTCATTGTTATTATT
Source organism: Gymnodraco acuticeps (assembly GCF_902827175.1). Lineage (NCBI taxonomy): Eukaryota > Metazoa > Chordata > Actinopteri > Perciformes > Bathydraconidae > Gymnodraco > Gymnodraco acuticeps. Next base: position 1,295,365 of record NW_022990274.1, read on the forward strand.
ATCTTACCTCTCTCAATTCCCTGGTCTTATCTGCCACTGTGCACACCAAGCAAGAATGAAAGCACCAGCGAGTAGGAGCTGCCCGTGGAAGCCTATGCTGGCAAATATCATCCAGTAGCTTGGTGCGCTTTGCTGAGCGGCTGAAAAAGGTGGCCAAGCCAGAGAGGTGGGAGAAGAAGACCTTACACTCTCTTATCTTGGAAGCTCCATTTGACAAAACGAGATTTAAGATGTGAGCATAGCAGTGAATGAAAAGGGCCTGTGGAATTGTTTCCTTAACTTTCGCTTGCACCCCATTCAATCCAGAGGCCATAACAGCTGCTCCATCGTAGCACTGCGCGACCACTTTGTCAATACAGCCACTCTCCCTCAGGAACTCCAGCAGCCGTGTAGCTATGGCCTCTGCTCGTTTGTCCTCTGTCACATCTTCGTACTTGAAGAAACGCTCTTTTATCCCATCGTCAGTGACATATCGAAGCACATATGACATCTGCGCCACGTTGCTAATGTCTGTCGTTTCATCCAACATGACCGCGACAAAAGGTGCCTTCCTCAGCTCCTCTTTCATGCTATCCGTCATTACACTAGCGACAGCGCTGATCAGGTCATTCTGAATCCTTGAAGATGTGCCGGTAAATACTGTTGATGTGGCGAGGTGTGTGTGCAGGTCGCTGTCATATTCTGCCACTAAATCCAGCAACTCTATGTAATTCCCCTTGTTTGATGAAGTTACACTCTCATCGTGACCTCGGAACGGCAACTCCTGCTTGCCCAAGTACACCACACAATTTATCAGGCGTTTCAAAATTCCTCGGTTCCTCTTCACCTTTTCATTATGAAGGATGACACCCCGGCGTTGTTGCTCATTCAGCTGGAGCTCTATCCTGGTGTCCCCAAATGTTTTAAGCCGAATAGTAGCTCTGAGGTGACCTGAAGCATTCTGATGGCGATGTGCAGATTTGGATAAACTTCCTAAATCAGAATATCCATCTCTGGCCCATGACCCACTGTCCGCTCCAAAAAGCAAGCAATCCCAGCAGTACAGCTTTTGTTCCCTGGTTGATCCGGTCATCCAGTTGTATCTGGCGTAATTGCCGATATTAAAATGCCTCTCGAACCGTTTGGTTTTTTGAACCAAATTAAGCTGTGGTGTTGGTCGCCCTTTGGTAATTAACTCCAATTTATCCGTGTAACTCATTCTTGAAAAAGACTCGGTTAGTAGTTTCGCAACGATGTCATCACTATCACTAACGTGAGCCATCGTGAATGAACGTATGCTAATTCCGCCTAGCTTGACCCGTTGATATATCACATGCATAAACTTGGCAGCGCAGCGGGCGGAACTTGTCATAAAGTCCGCGATAATAAAGCCCTCCCATTTAGAGGGAAGATATGATTGGTCAATTGTACTGTCACTTGACATTACTCTCTCGTTGTTTTACTATAGCGGTCCCTCTGTGAATCGCATAGAGGGCCAGACGAGCTTTTTTCATGTAACCCTTCACATTCAAACAGAAACTGAACAGGCAGATTCGAAGGATTTATTTCTTTGGAAATTTTATTTTAAATACAATTAAATCAAGTTTTTTCGGTAAAAATATAACAAAAATAATATTTAAAAAATATATATTTAAAAAAAATAATATATTTTTTAAATGTTTTTAAATATTATTTTTTAGAATATCTTAGGCCCTCAGAGAGGGCCTAGAGGGCCCTGACGGCTCGCCACTGCCTTTTAGTATTTTTATATAGTATCTGAACTTTGGAGAGGAGTTGGGAGACACACAACACATCTACAGATCAAGGCGAAGCGAATGGAAGTACTCTCATACTCCTAGCGTGAAAATGTTTGTGAAAACGTGTGCAAAGTCTCCGAAAATCCTAAAAATAAGCTCATATTTGAATTCATCATAAAAAAACACATCATTCAGTAAAAACAAGGCCCCACTGATCATCTACTCTCTGAGACGATTCCAGGGATGTCTGGCTTGAGTTTCGACCACCAGGGAAAGTGGACAAAAGTGCCCGAGATCAGCCTCTTAATTTACCCAGGGCTTAGTGCTTGGCTTTGGGCATGAAAATTCAGGAAACTCCCCTGAGTATTTTATTAACTATCTGAACTTTGGAGAGGAGTTGGGGAACACACGACACATCAAATCACATCTACAGATCAAGACGAAGCGATTGGAAGTACTCCTAGCGTGTGAAAATGTTTGTGAAAAACGTGTGCAAAGTCTCCTAAAACGGAGCAGTGGCTGTGAAGCTAGCTTTGCAGCTAGCGGTTAGTTGTTATTGTTTGAAGTTGTTGCTATGGAAACAACATGACGGAGAACAAATTAATATCTTCTACATATAATAACGGACAAAGTAAAGAATGAAGTGTAGGCTATGCCTGTTTGAAGTTGTTGCTAAGGAAACAACATGACGGAGAAAAAGTATAATCTTCTACATATAATAACGGACAAAGTAAAGAATGAAGTGTCGGCTATGTTTAAATGTTCGGAATTTGACCGTGATGGCCCTCTTGAGTTGCCGTAAAATATGACGAATATGACGGATGACGGATGCGACGGAAATACACCCGAACATATCTGGTAGCCCGAACATATCTGGTACTGACACCGGCTCTTTTGGGTGTGAACGCAACATTTCGGAACTATATCGGAACTAAAGTGGGAAAAGTACTGCGGTGTGAACGCACCTATTTTATTTACAAGTGCAATTTCAATGGGAAAAAGTAGCAAATTATTCAGAATGGCAAAATATGAAACTAGGTCAAATAATATCTAAGCTATGTTCCCTTTAGATTATTTTGATTTCATCAAAACAACTCAGTTAGAATAAACATAACTTTCCCAACAATTCACAATTTATTTTCCTAATGTCTTGTTGAACTAGGAAGAACAGTTTAGTAAGGAAAACAAATATATTACATTACATTACATTACATTGCATTTAGCTGACGCTTTTGTCCAAAGCGACTTACAATAAGTACATTCGACCAGGAAGACACAACCTTGAAGAAAACAGAATCATATAAGTATATCAGGTTTCATAGAGCCAAACATTTCAAGTGCTACTCAACTGGCTTTAGGTAATCCAGTCCTTTATTAGTATAAAAGTGCTTCGTTAATCGTTCTAACGCTCGAAGTGGAGTCGAAAGAGATGAGTTTTCAGTTTGCGCCGGAAGATGTGCAAGCTATCTGCCGTCCTGATGTCAATGGGGAGCTCATTCCACCATCTTGGAGCCAGGATAGCAAACCCATATATATATATATATATATTGTTCAGGAGCATGCATGAAGCACAAAGACAGAGGCTATTCTTATTGGAACATAATCAAGTTGAATACAAAACAAATGTCCTTTATTAGAATAAACTTTGGGCATAATATTGTACATCTTCCCTCTGCTATCCAAAGCACATTTTATATTAAGTGTTTTATGTGCACGCTACCAGAATTCTGAATAACCTAAAACATTTATCATAACTATAATATATCATTAATCTATTCACTGTGATCTTACATTAATATAAACAGAGACAGAGAATATTAGGGTAGTACAGAAAATAGCATTAACGCTCTAAGGGACATACAATAAAAAGTGATCCTTTTTTCATACTCTTATTGTTTGATATAAACACAAAGGATAAATAAATACCCTAAAGTATATGTTTAAGTGTCACTTTTAAAATACTGTTGTTAATATTTTAAATGTATTTGTTCTGTTCACTTGTTATTGTACTGCTGTGGAGTTACAGACCCTGTATTTATATTTGGTATAAATGAAGGAAAAAGCTTTTCTGTTCATAGCTGACTTCATGTTTGCCTCTTCCCTCTGAGTGTGGTGTGAGACAGCTTAATGCTCTCCACCCTCTGTAGTGTGGAACCAGAAGAGGGAGTATTGTTTCACTGGCAGAAAGTCTTCATGACTTCCACTGGTCTTTCCAACTTTCCATGCACACAATCCCTCATTAAGCCCAGCTCTCCAAACGTCACAGCGTGCCAGTGGACCCCTCTGTTTCCAAACTGTGATGAGAGTGCTGATCTGGATCAGTTCTCTTCATCCTTCAAACATGCAGGAATTAAAGGGCCGGTCTGCAGGCAGGGGCTGTAGTCCTTTGGATCATACATTCACTGTGATCTTGAAAGACTTTTTGAAGGAGAATTTACCTTTGTACTATGCAGACTAACCAAAGATGGAGAGATTGGAAAGAAAAACAGTATTGAACTTGAATGTTTCACTTTGCGATCCATACTAGTTTTGTGATCCTGTCGTGGTGCGCCCATAATAAGTTTAAAATCACAATATAGATAAAGAGTTGCAGTAATGGCCATATTTACAATTTGATGGATGTTTAAATAGTCTGCAGCAAGGCTTAGAATGAGCTAATCAAGAAAAAAAACGACTAGTTGAATATGGGCAAATAAATTGTATATAATAAATAAATAAAAATAGTACCTCACAAGGTCCCTTTAGCTTTTATGATTATTTTACCCAGATATGTGAAGAGGATAGGCTCAGCGTATAACTGTGAGAAGAGGACACACAAACGCTGTATGTAAGTGTCTCAAAGTTGCTAAGGTGAACTATGAAAACAGACCGTTGCTAAGGGACTATGTGCAGTCATATCAATCTGCAGAAAATCAGCTGTGGAAAATAGTTTTTGAATATTTCTTTTTATATTTCAGGAGAGCAGGACACATTGGATCCATGATGGCTTAACTGTCCCCAGTAAAGAAAAGAGAATAAGAAAATGAAAGAGGTTAAAGGGCAGAGTGCTGTATATCAGATAAATCAACAGAAGAAGACGGACAGGAAGCAAACACTAAAGGGAACACAGTATGGGCTCTGGCAGTGTTTAACTGGTAATGGAAAAGAACATGTGAACAGACGTTGACAGTCACAGAAAACCTCGATCAGTGCTGCCGTCATTTTAAGTTTTGTTGATGTTGCTGCAGTTCTAGTCGCTGGTACGCCGTGGAACATACTGTATTTTATTAGTATGCAGTTGTAATAAGAGGGATAATGAGCAGCGGGGCGGTCATTAATGAAAAAATAACACCTTTAGTTGGTTTTCTTATTCATTAATGACCGCCTCGCTGCACATTATTCCCTACAACAGCAACAGTTAGCACGGCCACTCATCATTGTCTGATTCTCACTAATAGTGAAGCACAGCTGAGGCGGATGGTAATGTCGTTATAGTTAATAGGTTATCTAATTTAAATGTTGACCTCATGATTTGGGCTCCATGTGTGCCATGTTTCCATTTTAAATGTTTACCAGGCCTGTTTTCTCTCTGTAAGATTCGTATCTATTTTTCCATTTCTGTGCTCTTCTTCCAATAGTTTCTCTGTAGCCTTGGTGGCATGGTCATTATCTACGGAGGACAGACAAATAAACACAGAGGCCAGATTGACCGTGATGTCACACACAGGCCTTGAGGACCGTGCAGAGGGAGAGCAGCAGATGAAAAACCATCCAGAGTGCAGAGCGCTGTGAGATATAGGCCTACTTTCCAATCATTCAGGCGGGGCCTTTCCTAAAGCCCGTGAAAAATTGTACGCCATAAAAGAGAAACATGGCTTCTTCTTTTGCCGGCTTTGTTTACATCGTTTCCTCAGTGGCTATAAAGCACAGAGAGCGATGTTTCTGTCAGAGCAGTGATGGTATGTCGGGGAGCGGCGGATAGTGGTGAGGGAAAACACATTACAACAACAAATAGGTAGTGACACGCATGTGTGCAGACGAGCGCGTGCACACATGAACACCCGCTGCGCAGACACTTAGGAACATGCCCCAACTCCCAGAGACACACATTTACTTTCCTGTGCCCTCACACACACAGGAACAGTCGGACCGTCTGTCAGTGTGTCAGGCTTAGTGAGCTCCGCGGTGTGTGACCGCCTCAGCCACTTCACACTGTGTTTGCAGTGCTTATCTGAGTCAGGGGCCGGGTCAGGAGGGGTCACTGCTCTTGTTTGCCATGCTGATAGACTGGCTGATGAAAGGCTCCCAGCTCAGGAGCCACACGCGCCGGGACCAAACACTCAATGGTCTGCTACTCTGCATGTCTCCATCCGGCTGTACATCACACACAGGGGGCTCTCTTTAAATCGTGTCAATACTTTCACAGCATTTAGACATCAAGTCATTTGATACATTTTACATAAATATTGAGAAGTTAAAATCATTTCTTCTAACCTTTTCACACTTACCTTGTTTGTTTGGAAGTGGATTAGGGCCATACAGTGTATGTGAGTATTATATTTGAAATCTGAGCAAATGTGTTTTTTATTAGTTCTGAAAATAAAAAGTTCCGAACTTTTTTAGAATTCTGATTTTATTCTCAGAATTCTGACGTTAATCCACTTCTGTGTGTTTGGTACGGACTTTCAGACTTTTTTGTTTAATCAGAACTAAAGTTACAGGTGTGAAAAGTTTGAACATCCCTTCAATAAAACAAAAAAGGGGGTGGTCTAAGTCCCAGTGACATTGTGGGAAAGCATTTTTTGGGAAGTTTTGGAAGGCCAGCGTCATAAGCGGTGCTCCTTTGGTCCTTGTTTATCAGCTGCTGGGTTAAGTGGTTACCACAGTTCGAGAAAACTACAATTATTATGCGATAAAGGAGAGTCTGTCTATCCAATAAATCAGTCCGTTCACCTGCTCATGTAGGTGATTAATAGAGTTCCTAAGTGTGCTCTTATATTGAAATACAACACCTAAACCAACCAGATCAATTCTATTTAATTTAACAAAAGCACCCTCAGCTGTGAAAAGGCCCTTATTTGTCAATAACATGGCTTCTCTTCTGTATAACTTTGCTTGGTGTAATATGTAAGACAACAAAGCAATGTATAGAAGAAGCCAATATATTCACTATCGGAAATGTAGGTGATTGATTTAAAAATATTTTAATTGAAGTAAAAGTGATTTTGGTGTTTCTGCTAAAATAGATATTCATATTTTCTGTTTATTGTCGTTTTTTTATTTGTTTTGCTTTAGCTGTCATCGATTGTGAAGCTACCTTAACTGGATTTCAAAGGGTTTCCTATAGCTTCATGATGTGTGTCACACTATGCATATGTTCTCCCTTTAGACATCATTACAGTCAGTCTTGCCAGAAGCAGCTCTGTTTAAGAGCTGAATCAGTGTTCACTGGAGGCTATGATGACATTCTAATCTATTTTACATGCAATCAATTTCACATATATGCACTAAAACCCACTGGAGACACACCCCCCCCCCCCCCCCCCCCCCCCCCCCCTTCTCACTATTTCCCACCTCTCCCTCTATCTTCAGGGGAATCTCAGTCTCTCTATCCATCAGCGCGGCTGTAGTGTCTCTGTCTCCTCCTGTGTTAGCAATAACAGCACCGACAGCGCTAACACCGGCCAACCAAAGCCCCGGCTCGTTCAATCACCCTGATATGAATCTGCTTAAAAACTCAGCCATCGAGCACTCAGCCAAATCCATCAGTGGGGCTTAAGATTGGCGGCGCACACGGTGCAGATAAGACGTTCTCTGTGGTGGAGTTCTGTGATGAGGAGCAGAGTTACAGCCTGTGGATGGCTATCTGAAAGTTAAAGCAGTGGTAACGGATGATGACAAAACACTCCCAGCTTCGGTTTGTTTCTGCTGCTGTGGGAGTTCTGTGTAATTGGGGCAGCGGATGTTTTTTAAGGCATCATATGATATTTGTCTTGACTGTAAGAGGACTGAGAGCTAACTTGGACGCCTGCCCCTGAAGGCTGCTGTTTCTTTTTGTTCGTGTGTCCCCTTGACTCTTTTACCCTTTCACAGGAGCAAAAAAGGGAGAGTTTTTGCCTCTGCACCTCTTTTCACCCTCTGTCTGAAACCAGAGTCCAGTATACTCTGATTGGTTAGCTGGCCAGCTCTGTGAGATTGGTCAACCTCTTAGAGATGTCCCGCCCCTTAGCCTATCACGTGCAATGTGTTGGGGCGCTGGCCAAATTAAACATAGTAACATAGTGAGATCACTGTGTAACACTGTTACACAGTGATGTCACTATGTTACGAAAGAAACAAAGGAGTCTAATGGAGGCATTTCAGGCAGGGTGGGGGGGAGTGAGTTGGAGAGAAACTCACTCTGGAGGGAACACAGGGATTTTAGCCTTTGTAGACCATTTACATGCACAGAAACCTAAATGAAACAATGCAGGAAAGGGAGAACCCAAAAAGCATAATAAAGCCTCTGTGTGTGTGTATGATAATAATAATGTATATGGTAATGAGAATCAGCATTTTCAGCTCAACACACACTGCTTTAAAAGCTCATGGACAGTTAGCTTATAGAGTGTGTGGGTTCTGAGAAATGAAGCCTCCACAGATGGGCGGGTCAGGAGAGCAGGGGCCTGCTGGGCGTCGCAGCCAGGGGCTTGATTAAACACCGGCCCCACTGCAGGGGCCCCCAGAGGGGTCCACATAGGGCTCCACAGAGGGGTCCGCAGAGGGAGAGGGGTCTGCAGAGGGATCCACAGAAGGGCAAGAGAGGGGTCCACAGAGGGGTCCACATCAAGGAGCTTCTCACTCTGAAAAGAAAAAACTGAAAGTTTGTATGGAGAGGGTCAGCCGAGGAGAAGGGAGAGCAGGGGAGGGGTGAAAACTGCCTCTGAGAAAGTAACACGTGAAATATCAGGAAGTGAGGTATAAAGTTAACTTCATCAGAAAAGATCTCAGCCGTAGATAAAGTGATAGAAGACAGAGATAAGGACGCCAGAACAAGTGATAAAAACAATAATAATTAGCGACAACCCCCTTTTAAATGGCTTTATTCTTTATTTATTTGTATATTGTTTCATTTATTTTATACATGTTTACTTATTGTTTATTTTACAGTTTTATTAGCAACATTCCATTTTAAGTTAGTATTTTAAGCGTCCTCATTATTATTCTTTATTGAGTTTGTATAATTCTTATTTTATTTGTTCTTTTAGTTTTTTGTAATTGTTTTATTTATTTCATACGTTTTTATATTTGATTGTATCATTACATTTTGTCTTATATTTTCCTTTATTTTACCAAAAGCCATCATATTTTTGTATTGTATTTAATACATCTTATCATACCATTTACCTCCTTGTGTCCCTTAACGGTGATATCATGATGCTGCTGCATGTGTGCAAAAAGGTTTCATCTTCTGACTTGAAGTGAGTTTCAATGTGTGCCATGCTGAAGAAGCACCTTGAGCTGCACCTGGTGACCAAAACACGTCATACCAAAAATGAGATTTCATGTCTCCTCTCTCACATCCTCAACACTTTGATCCAGGCCACATCTCTCTGCTGCCCGCCCCCCCCCCCCCTCAGGTTTCCCTCAGCGCGGTAAATAAACATCTCTTCCTCTCCTGTCGTCGGCCATAGCATTAAAGAAGATGGGAAATTATTCAGTTGCCCATCTATCTTTCACTCCCAAAATTAATAACAGAGCAGGGCTGTTATCGGTTCTCTCCCCCCCCCCCCCCCCCAAATACATCCAGAACCCTCACATGATTTCACTTTCCCTAATCTCTCTGCTCTGATTCCTTTGTGGCGGACCGCTGCCGATCACATTCTTCTTCTGAGAGAGGGCAATCTGCTATATTTAATAATTCACAAAGCAATCTACTGTTATGCTTGTCACAAGGCTCAGGACCCAAACGCACAACACCAGAGGCAGGTCAGGATTAACAAAGTATTTCATAAAAAGGCAAAAACACAAAACGCTCACTAGGAGGATCAAAACTGAGAAACTATAAGATCAAAAACGCTAAACAAAACATCTACTAGGATTATCAAAAATGTAACACAAAGAGTCTATCAAAAATATACTTAGCAAGGTCAAGGAATGACTGGCAGACTTGGTGAGACAAGACAAACTGGCACAGGACAAGGGGAGACGCATACTATGGCCGTTTCTCAATGTTGAGTAAACCTGCTGCAGAGCCACTATTTCAAGTATACTACGTCATCGAGTGGCGCCGAAGGACTGTTTGAATGCATGTTTAATGCCCAGCATTCGGGGCCACTCGATGACGTAGTATACTTGAAATAGTGGCTCTGCAGCAGGTATACTCGACATTGAGAAACGGCCTATATATACACACAAGGTAAGGGGACACAGGTGGCAACAATTAAGGGAGGAGCTGACAATCACACTGGAGGGAAAACACACAAGGGCAGGAAGGGCTCTGAAATGAGAGGGAAAGGTTACTACAAAATTACACCGCATTACACCGCATTGCGTGGTGGAGTCACGCACTCCGCTACATTTACGTGTCGGCACCACGCAAACAACCCCAATAGGCGCATTCACACCGCAGTACTTTTCCCACAAAGGTTCATGAGAACTTAGTTCATGAGAACTCTTTAGTTACATTACATTACATTGCATTTAGCTGACGCTTTTATCCAAAGCGACTTACAATAAGTACATTCGACCAGGAAGACACAACCTTGAAGAAAACAGAATCATATAAGTACATCAGGTTTCATAGAGCCAAACATTTCAAGTGCTACTCAACTGGCTTTAGAAAAGCCAGTCCTTTATTAGTATATAAGTGCTTTGTTAATAGTTCTATCGCTCGAAGTGGAGTCGAAAGAGATGAGTTTTCAGTCTGCGCCGGAAGATGTGCAAGCTATCTGCTGTCCTGATGACAATGGGGAGCTCATTCCACCATCTTGGAGCCAGGATAGCAAACGCACGTGTTTTTGCTGATGGGAACTTGGGTCCCTCTCGCAGTGCGGGTGCAGCGAGTCGTTTGGCTGATGCAGAGCGTAGTGCACGCGCTGGGGTGTACGGTTTAACCATGTCCTGGATGTAGGAAGGGCCAGATCCATTTGCAGCATGGTACGCAAGTACCAGTGTCTTGAAGTTCTCATGAACTAAGTACAGATCGCCTTCATGAAGCCGCTGACGTCACTTCTTCTTCTTCTGCTTTGGGTTTACTGGCAGGCTGCAAACAACTTCACGGCGTATACTGCCGCCCGAAGTCCCCGGCCGGAAGTCCCCGGAGTTGGGGACTGGCTTCAGTAGAAGCTGCTGGGACTCCCAGCAGCTTCTACTGAAGCCTTCCGAGTAAATCGCCAGAACGCGGGGCGTTTTACGGGGCGTGGTTTGCAATCCGCCCAGCCAATCAGACATAGGAACCTTTTTCTCCCACGAAAGTCCCTGCTCTCTAACAGAGACGGAAAAGGGGGTGAAAGGGTTCTCATGAACTCATTTTAGTCCGGCTCTTTTTGGTGTGAACGCAACATTTCGGAACTATATCGGAACTAAAGTGGGAAAAGTACTGTGGTGTGAACGCGCCTAAGGTAAAGTGAATGAGGCTCCTTTGAGCTTTTATTCTATAAAACGTTTTTAAAATCTACTTTATAGCTTGTAGTAACTCACGGGAGGCTTCTTTTATTTTATTTGTATTCATAATCATTTTTATTTTTCGTCAGAATGTAAAAATTACATTAGTTACGAATTTTTGTTCTCAAAAAACAGTGCATTGTGTGTAATACAACTGTGATTTTTATTAAATTAGTTAGTTTTTAAGGAAGGCCAGAGCTTCAGCTGTGTCAAATAGATTGTTCCCTTTAGTTAACGTTATTTAAAAGATAATGATCATGTCCCCTTTATTGTATTACGAGCGTCCATTCCCATTGGATAACGGAGAATTTTACACCCGGAAGTAAGTATTCTCCTTACTGTCGATTGATTTTAGTGATATCTGCACTACTCATCAACTCAAAAACACCAGATTATCCTTGTTGATTACACAACATGGATTGTTTTAATTGTGTACAATGCTTTTGTATTTTCCCCCTTTGATTCGGAGAAACAAATATTTTCCTCAGCTATCGTTTGGGACTACACCATGTGCTTAGCTTGACAACAAGTCAACAAGAAGTATACAAGTGTGCTTGCTACGGAGTGGTTTGTGGAAACTGCTGTTTGGGAACAAAAACAAATATGTTTGCACGCATAGACATATTTACAGTTTTACAGTTTTTACAATATCCATGTCCATGAGGAAGATTCACTTCATTTGAGACAGCAAAGACCGACTTTAAGAAAAAACTGTATTCAGGATCTTGCCGTAAAAAATACTTTTTGAAGGGAAGCAGAATGAGCTTTGCACAATGTTATGCTTCCAGATAAATGTTTTCTGGGTTGGATAAGGAATTCTTTATTGAAAGCCAATGACTTCTAACATCTTTCTAATTAAGGAGCCGTAGAGCTTGGCCACGCCAAGGAAAACAGATTAAGAGCCGTTTGTACTTGTGTTGGAGATAAACTCCCTCTGGGACACAGGGATGTTATCCTTTGCAGACCGTATGCACAAAAACCTTTATTACACGCTAGGAAAATTGCATAAAGCGTAATATTTCCTCTTTAACACAAACTATTTGAGATTTTATGAAGTTATGAAGAGTCAAAATTAGAATATGAAACATTCTGATGCATTTTGTTGTGCATGCTCCAACAATGTGTAACTTCTAAGGACAGAGTTGGGCAGTATTTCACTGAAGTCTCTGATATTCAATAAAGCATTGTGTAACTCATTTGGCTACTATTGTGTCAAGCACATGCTCAAATATGACCTTTATGAGCAATATTTGTTTAAGGTTTAAAATTCTCGTAGAATCCGCCAACTTCAGAGGAATGCAATGCTAAATAGCTAGAGTGCCCCTTTAAACCACTTAAAGTAAACCCTGCACTCACTACTCCAACTCAGAGATGTAGGAACAGGAGAGTTTTCTGCTCAGCTTCTCGTGAGTCAGCAGCAGGTGCACTGGGCAGGTGAGCTATGTGAAGTAGGGCAGTGCTAAAAAAGGAGAGTGCACAATCAGCAAAATCCTTCAGTGGGAAAACACAAGGACAGCACTCTCTTCTTCTTCATTTTCATTTCACATCTCTTGGCTTCCTCATTTTTGCTCTCCAGACTCAGCAAAGCTTGATCGACATGTCACTGACTTCTGTGCACCGTGTGACAATCACAGCATTCATATGGCTCCCTTTATTAGCTCTTAGAGTGAGATGCCCCCGCCATAGGAGCACAGGGAGGAGGCGAGCGCTATGAAATGATGAGGAGCAGTTAACTCTCATTGTAACAGACAGGCAGGCGGGATTATGAAGGCTTCTCAAAACCCTTTGTTTGCAAATTTGTTATTCACTTCATTGTTTCCCAAACATCTGTCTCCCTCCTTCCTTTACAAATTGTTTGTTAATTAAGGAGCTGTGTGTGTGTGTGTGTGTGTGTGTGTGTGTGTGTGTGTGTGTGTGTGTGTGTGTGTGTGTGTGTGTGTGTGTGTGTGTGTGTGCTGGCAGAGATATTCAGACAATACAAATAGGAAAGGGTTAACAGTGTACTTCTGTTATGCTTGACCACATGGGGATCTGCTTCAGAGGAAGGGAAGGAAAGTGTTGGTGTTGCAGTTTTCAGGTGGGGGAGGGGGGGGGGTGTTGAAAAGACAGAGGGAAGGGAAATGAGTTATTGTTTTGGGGGTGTGATAAAGAAAGTGAGACAGAAGTGAGATGAAAAGTGTTTAGTTGGATCTCAAAGCAGGGAAGAAAGTGCATGTGGGGTGAGGCAGCTGTGTGTGTGGTGTGTGTGTGTGTGTGTGTGTGTGTGTGTGTGTGTGTGTGTGTGTGTGTGTGTGTGTGCGTGTGTGTGTGTGTGTGTGTGTGTGTGTGTGTGTGTAACTAGGTGTGTAAGTAGGTGTATTCAGGGACTGTGTGAGCATGCTGAGAGTATGTTTGAGTGTTACTCGTTGGCTTTTAATTAAATGTTTTACGTCATTAAATGGTAACAAAATAGTTTTTAGGTTAGTTGAAAGCATAACTAAAAAATATTAGGTTCAACTTAATATTATTGCTTTCAACTAACCTGATACAATGATGTGTAATTTGTTGACATCAAGACAACCTTCCAGTCTTTTTGTGCATGAATTTGTATGTCTTTCTTTTTGCATGGGTTTTTTAAGTTCTCACAACTGCACTCGCTAGCACATTAGCAAGGGAGGGGAGGCTGTCACAAGAGGAATGCTGGGACATCCATCTCTATCTCCCAGCGCTGAGATACAATATTTGGAGCTACCGGTGCGCACGCACACAACACACACACACACACACACACACATGAATATACATGTATTTGCAACATTAAAAAACGCTGGTGAGTGGAGTGGCCTGGTGATGGAGCCCGGTGCCTCCCCTGTAGTTAAACAGCATTCAGCAGAACTTATGCAAGTGCCAATCACTCCAAATGAAAAGTGCTAATTAAACCCTCACGCTCAAATGCATAATTAGACCTCTGACTTGGCAGCGGAGCGTAAACCATTGAGGCTGGAGAGACGAGGGCCAATGCAGATTTGGTTGTTTTTGGTTTTTGTGCTTGTAGACTTAGGTGCACACAATGTCTATATTATGTATTTAAGTGTTTTCAACTGAAACACAAACCACATATTGCTGCTATCAAAGAACGGTTCTTACTTCTTTACAAATTAAATCTAATTAAAAGACTAAAACCAACAATGAACGTTTCCGTTAGAAAAACATTGTGCGGGTCAACCAACGTGATCGGTAAGATTTCAAATAGCTGGACAAATGGGAAATATTCGGTTCAAATGTTGAAAGGTGCTGTGAAGACGTATTTTGTAGGCCAAACCTGGAAGGTAAAGTCACTTGTTAGCACCAGATATTCACCAATGGGGTATTTCCTTCCGATTTTATGCCGTAAAACTAAATATGAAAATATATTAATCTTTGAAGATGAAGCCTATGGTTTTGGCTTATTTTTTAAACTGCTGTCAATAAAAAAAAAATCCGGCAGAATCTGCACTACAAATGAATACATGTGGGTGATGTATTCAGTATCTGCACACAGATGCTTTATTTTAATAAACCCTCGTTCACTTCAACAAAATCCCTGAAGCATTTGAAGACAGCAGGGCTGATAACGGAGACGTTGGCTCACAAGGGCGCATCACAGCCTATTTCCACCTTTTTCATAACGCAATCGCTGTCGTACATCTAAACTATGTGACCATTTACAAGAGAGAATCAACAGTAACTATTATTACAAATTCAAATGTTCCTCAGAATACATTTTCCAAAGTGTCGTTCCAGTGGCTCTATGTTTGCCGTCCTCACAGTGATGGCATCTTGCTGCTTGTGCCATCCATGATCCAAGTCTGTTTTCCAGTCAAGCCACACACTGATCATTGAATCCCTCACACACCATCCTGCTACCTTAAGCAGGTGTAATAATAAAGGTGTAATAATCCGCTGTACCTCGGTTCGGGGTTCACGGTTCTGTACGGTTCGGTACAACAAGAAAAAGCAAAAAAAAGTCCCAAATGCATAATTCCAGGTTTGTTGTTATTTATGTTTGAACAGTAGTGCAAGTTTCAGTTTAAGAATAAGGAACTCTGACATTTTGAATAATTAACTTTATTACACAGTTAAAAACAAACCACAAACAGTACCACACACACTCAGATGGCCATATTATCTATAATGGCTGATGTCAAACAAAAAGGTTCAACAAGCTGTAAAACTAAAAATAATGTCTTGAAAATATTACAAAATAAATAATAAGAAAGTGTTTCAATCACTTTAAATCACAATCAATAAAAGCTGGGGTCCTCCACTATTGCATATAGCCGTTGAAAAACATATGCCAAAAGCTTCCGTTATTTATTTTGGTATCATGTCTCTTGGCTTCTTAAAGACAGCGGGGATCAGCTGTGAATGATGCTGTCTTTTGAAGGGCTCCGGTGAGTGGCGAATCTGGGTGAGCCCCTTCTGAGTGATTTAGCATGTTTGGCGGTTCGTGTTACCATTAGAATAAAGCAATCAGTATGTCGAAGGGGGCGGGACGGGTGGGACTTCTGCAATGAACCTGCAGCAACCTCCGTGCTCCCTCACCGCTGCCTCGCTCATCATTTGCCGAGGCAGGAGATATATCACTACCTCTTCCTCCAAAAAGGGAAGAAGTAAGAGGAAAGCGAATGACAAAAGAAGAAGAGAGAGACAAAGACAAGAAGAAAAAAGATAAGACGTACGAAGAAGCCTCCTACTCCTCCTCTCCTCCCCTCCTCTTCCTCTCCTCCTCCTCCCTCCTCCTCCTCCTCCTCCTCCTCCATCTCCCTTTATAATGCACTCTAACTGCGAGGGGGGGTTATTGCCTCTTGTTCAAGGCTGTTAGAATTATTTGGGTTTACCTAATATTCCAATTATACAGCTGCATATTTGATGGTCATTGATTGGTATTTTTTGAAAAGTGCTTCTCAAGGGCATGACTGCAGCTCAGGCTTTTCAGAGCTAGCAGAATATATCAAGCTGTTGAAAATATATTTTGATTATGACTTAAATTGTGTTACAAATGCTAGTTACCTATAAAACACTGTTATAAGCAACCTAATCTGAATAAAACAACTATAGTAAATACTTATAATTTAGAAGCCATATTCAAAAAGTATGTTATATTAAGGAATATAAAAACATTGCTCAGACTCCTGAAAGTTATAACTTTGGTCCACTTTGGACTGAGCTCGAACCCTGAAATGTTAGATAAATTGGCCCCTAAACCATCTAAGGCTTTATTCTTACAGAACCTTATTTTGTCAATTGTACTTGTACTGTGTATTTGTAATGTTCCACTGTTCCAATTGAGTGAAAGGAGAGCCACTGGAGTTCTTGGAGTGTTTCTCTTCGTCTTGTTAAACATCTTTCCAAAAAAGTGGAGAAGTGATCTGACAAAACTCAATCCAGGCTCCATAAACTCCTCCTTTTCTGTCTGTTCATGTCATCATGACAAGTTGTTTGATTGGAAGAATATGAACAGTTACTTGAAACAGAAGCCCTTTGACCCCCTGCACCCCCAGGCCTGTTCCCATTCAGTAATCAATGCATGAGTATGCTATTGTAAATTATTCACTACCCAGAGGCAGATGGTGATGAAAATTAGACCTTTAGTAAAAGCAAATCCTTTTCTGTTGATTTGCATCCAAATGTTAACCTTCTGGGTGAAGCATTGGGCTCTGAAATCTCTGAATACACATTTTGGCACAAAAACAGATTTTAACATGCAAAATATAACCACATTAATTCAATCTTTTAAGCATGGACAGAATGTTAAATGTGTTGTAATCACACATACTGAAGTGTTGAGGTATGGATTGATAAGAACAAAGATCCTGTACAAGCCTGAACACGCTCCAGGCTCTTTAATTGGAATGATAGAGTAGCCAACATGGCCAACAGCACTGGCCCTCTTCCAAACTCTAACCACTAAAGGTATGTTTCCTCTGGCGCTTGGCATTGATTCATGAGCAGGTTTCCAGTCTGCACTTACGGCCTCTCTAACACCGAGGCTTAGGTCCGGCTAAGCAAGACATATCTGTTGCTCCTTCACTGCCTGGAAACCCGGGAGACAGTGAATAGAGAAATGATCTATTTCAAATCATAATGAAGCCAGCACACAATTTCTATTCAATTGCATTTTTTGGGCCAGATCAGGGAAATTCAAGCTCCTCCATTCATTCCCTGTGAACAGGCAGCACATACCAATACAAATGAGCCAATTTACAGCAATAGCAGGAAAACTGAAAACAAGAGGGTGCATTACAGACGAGGGATAAAAAACCAAGGATCTGGGATCTATTTGTACATGCAGTGTTGGCCAAAGAAAACAATCACCCGCTTCCATTTTGGATTCTTTAACTCCAGACTTTACACTGCACGACTCGCTGACCTTTCTCTGGTAACCGTTGGCTGCAGGCGGACATTATTTGACAGCAGATGGGCTGAGAAACTACCTGTGGATATAGAGAAGTGGAGAGGCTGTTTCTTTGCTTCTCGCATTTACCTTCATACGTGCGAGGTGACTTATAAGCCTCTCAGACCACAGGGCCAATTTCAGGTGCAATTTCCTGGCTGGCCGCTGCGCTCAGAGCCTGGAGCCGGGCGCTTTAATGCAAAAGTAAATAGAGCAAGGCTTGAACTCTTGTCCATTTAGCCTCACATGTGGTCACATTTCAGGAGAAAAGGAGAATATGGATCGATTTCTCAGAACATATGATTATTTTAGTAGAAATGTTTAGGTACCATTGAGCCAGAGTGCAGCCTTTTTGTTTTCCAATCAGGATCAACCCTTATAATATATAAGGGGTAGGCAACCTTTACCATCCAAAGTGCCAATGTTCCCTCTCTTCCATCAAATAAAATGTGTCTGGAGCTGCAAAACATATTTGATAGCACCAGATGGCAAAAGTACACATATACTTTACTCCAGTAGAAGTACAGATACTCGTGTTAAAAAATACTCTGATATAAGTAGAAGTACTGACTAAACTTCTTTACTCAAGTCAAAGTACAGAAGTATGGGCTTCGAAATGTACTTAAGTAAAAAGTAGCCATAACTAGCAGCTGTTTTAAAGAGTACCTGACCTCCCTTTATATTAATAGAACAATAATGTAATTGTTAGCTAATGAATGTTTCCATGCTGAACAACGGCAACATGACAACGTTGCCATTGGTCCCTCTTCTTTAGAGAAGACCAGGAAATGATGGATACACGGATCGTGTTCAAATCAATAGGCACGCAATGACTCTAAAGAATAATGATCACGCACCAAACACACATTCAGACTAAAGGAACCAGCTGTTTGTAAAATGTGAGAAGTAGAAAGTACAGGTATTTGTGTTCAACATGTAAGAAGTAGAAAGTACAGGTATTTGTGTTCAACATGTAAGAAGTAGAAAGTACAGGTATTTGAGTTCAACATGTAAGAAGTAGAAAGTACAGGTATTTGTGTTCAACATGTAAGAAGTAGAAAGTACAGGTATTTGTGTTCAACATGTAAGAAGTAGAAAGTACAGGTATTTGTGTTCAACATGTAAGAAGTAGAAAGTACAGGTATTTGAGTTCAACATGTAAGAAGTAGAAAGTACAGGTATTTGTGTTCAACATGTAAGAAGTAGAAAGTACAGGTATTTGAGTTCAACATGTAAGAAGTAGAAAGTACAGGTATTTGGGTTCAACATGTAAGAAGTAGAAAGTACAGGTATTTGTGTTCAACATGTAAGAAGTAGAAAGTACAGGTATTTGAGTTCAACATGTAAGAAGTAGAAAGTACAGGTATTTGGGTTCAACATGTAAGAAGTAGAAAGTACAGGTATTTGGGTTCAACATGTAAGAAGTAGGAAGTACAGGTATTTGTGTTCAACATGTAAGAAGTAGAAAGTACAGGTATTTGAGTTCAACATGTAAGAAGTAGAAAGTACAGGTATTTGGGTTCAACATGTAAGAAGTAGAAAGTACAGGTATTTGGGTTCAACATGTAAGAAGTAGGAAGTACAGGTATGTGTGTTCAACATGTAAGAAGTAGAAAGTACAGGTATTTGGGTTCAACATGTAAGAAGTAGAAAGTACAGGTATTTGGGTTCAACATGTAAGAAGTAGGAAGTACAGGTATTTGTGTTCAACATGTAAGAAGTAGAAAGTACAGGTATTTGAGTTCAACATGTAAGAAGTAGAAAGTACAGGTATTTGGGTTCAACATGTAAGAAGTAGAAAGTACAGGTATTTGGGTTCAACATGTAAGAAGTAGAAAGTACAGGTATTTGGGTTCAACATGTAAGAAGTAGAAAGTACAGGTATTTGGGTTCAACATGTAAGAAGTAGGAAGTACAGGTATTTGTGTTCAACATGTAAGAAGTAGAAAGTACAGGTATTTGTGTTCAACATGTAAGAAGTAGAAAGTTCATGTATTTGTGTTCAACATGTAAGAAGTAGAAAGTACAGGTATTTGTGTTCAACATGTAAGAAGTAGAAAGTACAGGTATTTGTGTTCAACATGTAAGAATTAAAAGTAAAAAGTCGTAGTGGAGTAAAGTACTGATACCAGAAAAATGTACTTAAGTAAGTATTTGTACTCCACTACTTCCCACCTCTGGATAGCACAAATGATAAAGTTATATATAATTATACCATATGTGTAAAATCTTATTGCATTTATACAATTATAGAACAATAATAAAGAGAGCTATTGACTTTTTTTGGTATTTGTATTTGCCCTATTATGATCCTTGGGGTGTTCCATTCCATTCCATTGCATTTAGCTGACACTCCTGTAGTGTGTTCTATAGGTTTTAGTGCAATGGTCTGCAAAGGCTGAAATCCTAGTGTTCCCTCCAGGGCGAGTTTCTCTACTTCGAGACAAGGCAACCAGAAGAGGTAAAATGCTTAGTTTATTTCCAGGTTTGAGAATTAGTTTCTGCACCACTCTATTGTCAAAGCTCCAGGGAGCCCCTGCAGATGGACGGAGCCACATTTAGGGTTTTAGGTTTGCCAACCCTTGGTCCAGGGGCGGTTCTAGGGGGGGGGGGCTCCGTAACACTGACCAGGGACCCCCCTGTGGCCCCCCACCAAAACAAGGTTACAATATTACGATTTATTGGTACTAAATCAAATCAGAGACCCAGATGTACAGTGGAAACTGTTCATTACCTTATATAAATACTAAATACTAAAACAAATACCTTTACAAAAACAAATACCAATTACTGCATGTTATGTTTATTTTACACAATTACTTTATACTGTCTTTGTCTTTTGAACCTGCTTGTATTGTGCCCCTCTCATGAAATAACTGGCCCCAGCCTGGCCCCCTCAGAAAAATTGGTCTAGAAGCGCCACTGCCTTGGTCTATACCATTCAAAAGCAAACCGTTCCAGGACTCTTCTAAGGCTTGTTGTATTTAGCACCTGCACGTTTGTTTTGCATGACTCTGCCGGCTCATTTCCTCGTCCTCATGGTCAAGGTCTGAGGGAATATCATACAAATGAGATGCAGGGGCAGTTAACTTGACAAGGCCGGACCTCACTGTTACATCTCACCTTTAATTTGGTCTGACACATGAGCCAGTTGTTGCTTGAAAGCCAACAGCAGTATTTTATAAGTCATTTCCAAGTCAGGTCTCAAGCCCATGCTGCTGGGGGCCGGCCCCGGGCCCCTCAGCTGACCTGCTGATCAGCCTGCGGCTCCCTGAGGAGGAATCAGCCTTTCCAGAGTGCTGTGTCAGCAGTTCTGTTGGGGGGGGGGGGGGGATGTCCTAGCTCTGCAAATCAAAATACAATTTTCCAATCCCTGTGACCAAAAGCATTTTATACGTCAGTCAGTCTCAATTAATATTCAGCCCACTCTCCCCAGAATGAATTGTTCCACACTGGGATTCAGGCCACAGTTTGCTAAAATGGTATGTAAAAGAGGTATAAATAAGATGTCACGAGACAATGTAATGCTTTGAGGAATGCTGCTACTTCCACTTATAATCTGTTGCTACATTTAAAATATACATATAATGCAAATGGGCACATTTAGGACAGTATACTTTATGATCACCCCACAATCTTTGGTCTGGTCTTGTGACTCAAAAATAACACTGTTTTGCCGTTGAGTACTGGTTATATACAAAACGCTGATGTAGAACTGTGGCTTTAATTTAAATTATACTATAAAATCAATAGAGAATGACAATTAAATAACATTTGCATAAACTTAGAACAATAAATAACTTATTTGTAAAAACTAGAACATACCGTCAATAAAGTATAAAACCTTATAACTATTCGGTCGGGGAGCCAAAGGTTATGGAGGAATTTCCTGTCCAGTTCATTTGTTCCCTCCGTGGCTTAATTAAACCCATTAGGGACCCCGGGGCCATAGGAGCTGAGGGCCTCTGTTCACACCACCGCCATCAGCCCTCCCTTCCTCTGATTCGTTCCATCTCCTGCCTCCAAACTCTGCTGCAGAAACTCTCCTCGCTACTCTCTCATCCACTCTGGACTCGCTCTGTCCTCTCACATCTCGGCAGGCTCGTCAGTCCCCTCCTGCTCCCTGGCTAAATGATGCACTGCGTGCTAATAGAACCGTCCTTAGGGCAGCAGAGCGGAAACGGTGGAAATCCAAACACCGTGACGACCTCCTAACCTATCAGGCTCTCCTCTCCTCTTTCTCTGCTTCGATCTCTCAGGCAAAAAGCACTTTCTTTCAAGATAAGATCCAATCTTCCTATTCCAATCCTAAAAAACTATTTTCCATCTTCTCCACCCTCTTGGACCCTCCAAAAGCTCCTCCCCCCTCCTCACTTCTGTCAAGCGACTTTGTTACCCACTTTGAAAAAAAGGTTGATGATATTCGCTCTTCTTTTTCTGACTCACCTTTACTCACCGCTGGGTCACCAGACCCTCCTTCCACCCACACACTAACCTCCTTTTCCCCTCTCTCTCCAAGTGAGGTTCTTACCCTCATTACCTCTGCCCGCCCTACCACCTGTCCTCTGGACCCCATCCCTTCAAACCTCCTTCAGACTATCGCTCCTGATATTCTACCGTTTCTCACCCATTTCATCAACACTTCTCTAACTTCTGGTCACTTTCCAAACAGTCTCAAGGAGGCAAAAGTAAACCCTCTCCTAAAGAAACCCACTCTCAACCCGTCTGATGTTATAAACTACAGGCCTGTCTCTCTCCTCCCGTTCCTGTCTAAATCACTTGAACGCGCTGTCTTTAAACAACTCTCCTGTTATCTCAATCAGAACAACCTTCTGGATCCGCACCAGTCTGGTTTCAAGGCAGGTCACTCCACAGAAACTGCTCTCATTGCTGTCACGGAGGAACTGCACACTGCCAAAGCAGCCTCCCTCTCCTCTGTCATCATCCTGTTGGACCTGTCTGCTGCATTCGACACGGTGAATCATCAGATCCTCCTTCGCACTCTCCAAAAACTTGGAGTTTCAGGCTCTGCACTTTCCCTCCTCACCTCATACCTGAAAGACCGTACCTACAGGGTGACATGGAGAGGGTCTGAGTCCGACCCTTGTCAATTAACTACGGGGGTCCCTCAGGGCTCTGTTCTTGGTCCCCTCCTCTTCTCCCTGTACACAAACTCGCTCGGATCAGTCATTAGCCCGCATGGTTTTTCTTACCACTGCTACGCTGATGACACCCAATTAATTCTGTCCTTTCCCCGCTCAGAGACCCAGGTCGTTGCACGCATCTCTGCTTGTCTAGCTGACATCTCTCAGTGGATGTCTGCTCACCACCTCAAGCTCAACCTTGACAAGACTGAGCTGCTCTTCCTCCCGGGAAAAGATTGTCCCACTCTTGACCTAACAATCAACATCGGCACCTCAGTTGTTTCCCCGACTCAGACTGCAAGGAATCTGGGTGTGACCCTAGATAACAACCTGTCCTTCACTGCAAACATCGCTGCTACAACCCGTTGCTGCAGATACACGCTTTACAACATCAGGAAGATACGTCCCCAGCTGACTCAGAAAGCGACTCAGGTTCTGGTCCAGGCTCTAGTCATCTCACGCCTAGACTACTGCAACTCCCTCCTGGCTGGTCTACCTGCATGTGCCATCCGACCTCTGCAGCTCATCCAGAATGCAGCGGCTCGTCTGGTCTTCAACCTTCCTAAATTCTCCCACACCACTCCGCTCCTCCGCTCCCTTCACTGGCTTCCGGTAACTGCTAGAATCCACTTCAAGACACTGGTACTTGCTTACCATGCTGCGAATGGATCTGGCCCTTCCTACATCCAGGACATGGTTAAACCGTACACCCCAGCGCGTGCACTACGCTCTGCATCAGCCAAACGACTCATTGCGCCCTCGCTGCGAGGGGGACCCAAGTTCCCATCGGAGAAAACACGTGGGTTTGCTGTCCTGGCTCCAAGATGGTGGAATGAGCTCCCCATTGACATCAGGACAGCAGATAGCTTGCACATCTTCCGGCGCAAACTGAAAACTCATCTCTTTCGACTCCACTTCGAGCGTTAGAACTATTAACGAAGCACTTTTATACTAATAAAGGACTGGCTTACCTAAAGCCAGTTGAGTAGCACTTGAAATGTTTGGCTATATGAAACCTGATGTACTTATATGATTCTGTTTTCTTCAAGGTTGTGTGTTCCTGGTCGAATGTACTTATTGTAAGTCGCTTTGGATAAAAGCGTCAGCTAAATGTAATGTAATTCTCACTTAACATCATGCGCACATATAATCTTTATATTATACATCTATGTAATCACAAAAAACATTTATGGAAGGCAACTAAGTACTACTACTCTAGAACTACAATTTGAGGTACTTTACAGTAATTTGTTTTTAATCAGGTTACATTATCTTATACTGTGAATAGGTAACTGATTACAGTTTTTCTTTTTCTGTGAGGCAGGGGGCGTGGCTGGTATTCGCCTGGATGCAGATGAGGCACACTTGTTCCCAATCACCAACCTGCTCCATAAAAGCCCAGTCCTCACTCCACTACTCTGCCAGATGATTCCATGCAGTTGGATGAACCAGCATAGAGCCTTCTGTTCCAGATCTTCAGTTTTTTGAGTGAACTCCAGAGTTTTTCCCTTAGACAACTCTTTCTTATATTGCTGCTAACCAGCCAGCTTTCTGCCTTCACTGCCTGCCTTTTTGTTTAAGTGTTTAATTAAACACCTTGAAATCCTAACATGAGTCAGTCTCTGCTTTTAGTTCCTTTAAATATCACAGTGTTACAGAAATGTCAATTATAACATATTCTATGTATCCAGCTGTTATTCGATCTTGAAACATATGGCAGACACTTGGCAGCTGTAAACAACTTAAGGACATTAAGTAACTTTTGGACGCACAGACACAAACTCACAAGAGGAAAAGCTCATACACACAGGATAGAGACAAAGAGAACGATCATGTTAATTTTTTATTAAGAGATTCTTAATACTCTGAGTTTAGGAAAAGTAAAGATTGTTTAGACTGCACTCTGTTTAACAATCTTAATCTTGTAGTGCCATTACAGTTTTAAGAAAAAAGGATTAATAAACATTCATCACAGAATACATAATGATGCTTAATAACTATATTATGAACAGTATAAGTACACTCAATGCTTACACAGTAAATAGTCCCGTAAAGAAGCCTTCACTGAATAATAATCCTCGTCAGCCTTCAGTAAAAAGTGTTTCATTATCACCTGTCTGCATGCTTCTGTATGCTGAGGTAAAGGGTGTTAAGGTAAAAGCACTCTTTCTTTCACGCTCAGAACTGTCTCTTCTAATTAGTGCTTGAGAATCTCAGGGTGTAAAGTGTTCATTAAAAATGACATCTACCATGTTTACTTATATTCAGTAAAACACACAGACTGTGCAAATTGACAGGGAAGTAATTCAGGATGAATGAAGGACCTTTTTAATTAGCTTATTAGTGGCATAAAAGCAGGGTTCATATACATATGTTTAACATGGATACATGACACTGAATGAAGGCATGTGAACGATTGCATCATGACATAAAAATTACAGGCAGCAGCTCCTAGAAATGCTGAAATATATTGCTGTTATTTTTATTTTCCTCCTATCTTCCCCCTCCACCAAGGTTATTATTATTATTATTATAAATCCTATTTCAAATCTTTAATTACCCAATCCACATTTTTTATAATTATTATGGTTTTAATTATTATTTAATATCTGTTATCATTTTTTAAATCTACATTTTTTTCTCAAAATATTAACCCCATAGTGAGATTTACAAATCCGTCACTTCCGGGCAAAAATAACGTCTCCGCCCACTTTTGGGGGAAAACAACGCTGTCAGTTGAACGGCGGTCAATACAAATTCTGAAGTTTTTGCCAATCCGATCAGAAATGTAAGAAAACCGGAGATTTTTGGATCTTCAAAGAGCCCGATTCCAATGGCCAGACAGGCAAACAATTGCATTAAGCCATTAGAAATCGACGATCGGGCTCGATATATGGTTAAATATAGCAGTAGGCGATTGATTTTCATAGATGAGAGTAACATCTACGTGACTTTACGGCCCCGCCCACTTTTGGGGGAAACAACGCTGTAATTTGAACGGCGATCGAGCCTGAAGCCACAGAGATCTTCTTTTACTGTCCTTTCTTATTAGAGGAAGTACAGAAACACTGAACTCTTGATTATTTTTTATGTTTGAGGTGCAATAAACGACACAGCAGCTTTTTGGCATGTTAAAACTATTATGTTCTGCCTCGCTCATGAGAGTAACGGCCCCTACACACGGCGGCGTGCGTTGCCGCTTCAACGCTTCTGCCCATTCACTTTGAATGGGGTGACGTCACGATTCGCCGAACTGCATTGTGGGAGCAAAGCGTAGCTTCTCTCGCGGTGCTCGCTGCAAAAGTAGAGCAATGTTCTACTTTTGCCGCCTCGACGGAGGCGTCAGCCAATCAAATCCCGCGTATGCAAATCTGACAGTACAAGCGCTAGCCAATCAAACCGCGTGTATGTTGGGAGAGCCAGACCGCAGTTATTTCCCATATGTCAAAAAATGGAGGAGGAAATTATCGTGGCGTTAGGGAATCACCCGGTACTATATGACCAGTCCCTCTTTACATACAGGGATACAAACCAGAGGAGCCAGGCATGGGGGGAGGTGGCAGAGACAGTGGGTGAAACTGGTAGGTTTTCGCCTGTTTGGGGAGTTTATAGCCAGTGTACTTCGTTTGAATGGACAGCTCGCAAGCATAGACAGTATATTTAGCCAGCATGGATGTAGCATGAATGCTTTGCTTTGTATGTCCGGGGCGGGACATTCATGTGATTGGTTGTTGGTCGCGTTGTTCGTAAAAAATCCCCAAGCTAAAGACACGCCCACCGCCAAGCGGTAACGCACGCCGCCGTGTGTAGGGGCCGTAACAGCTGGAGAAATTACAGCCTCGCCTACTGATTTTAATTTAACCATATATCGAGCCTGATTGTCGATTTCCAATGATCTAATGTAATTGTTTGCCTGTCTGGCCATCGTAATCGAGCTCTTTGAAGATCGAAAAATCCACGGTTTTCCAAAAAAATTTATCGGATTGGCAAAAACTTCAGAATTTGTATTGACCGCCATTCAAATGACAGCGTTGTTTTCCCCCAAAAGTGGGATGGGGCCATAATTTTTGCCCGGAAGTGACGTAGGTGTTACTCTCATCTATACATCCACACTTTTATTATTATTCTTTTAACTTTTTTTGTATTATCTTTAGATATATTATTATATGGAAAAGTAATTGAATATTTCTTTTTTTTATATTATTTTAGAACAATACTAGTTGTTGTGGTAGTTCTGTGGTCATTTTTCCTAACTTAGGTAGCCTAGTTTTACTACAGTAGCTGAGATGTGCATGCCACAGTGAGGCTGCATATGCATAAATAACAAGGGCCTGAATCTGAAATCCAGTGATCATTTTTGATTTTGTGGATGACCAGTAGTAATCGAGTGGGAACAGGAAGTGGTATGTGGCCTTACACAAACACAGCCTGCAATATCGTATGCATGGAAAATGAAATGTGCTCAGGCAAGTTGAGTCTTCCAGCAGACTTAAGCTTGACTGCAGCGCTGCATTACTTCTGCTCATACATTTCTCACAGCCGCTGAATATAAATAGAACATTTGGATGGCGCAGTGGCCACTACTACCGCTACTTCTGGGATCTACTCCTGGAGTTAGATTTCCATCCTCTGTCTGCTTTCACCCCGGCTTTTTTAATCCTGAGTGTGGAGACATTCTTGTCAGTTTCCTGGTTTCTGGCTGCAGAGCGGATGCTGTCTATTGTGAGTATCAAGGCGTGGTGCGGTGGCCAGAAGTGACAATCATCGCAGAGACCCTGCTCCATTGTGCCAGCCTTCCTCGTGTTCCATGTGTCACCCTCTCTTTAATAACAGCCCTCCCTCCCACACCCACTTTACATTTCATTTGTTCACCTCTGCAGAGTAGAAGCTGTTCAACCTAATAGTCTAGTTGCCAGCTCATAGAGTCCTATTGTGAACCCGGAAAATTAGTACCCAAACGTTTTATGTTAGAAATGTATATTACGGGTCCCCAGCACATAGAAACTGCCGGATACTAACCTTCATATGTTGAGCAATTTGCAAAATTAGCATAAGTTGTGCAAGGTTCTCCAAAGTTGTCCTGAAATTAACTTATTAAATAAACGAAACGAAAATGCAAACATTGAATCTGGACTTGAAATGATTCTGATTAGGCCTAGCCTACATTGCAAATAAGCAGACAGCGCTGCTTTTCTCACACACACACACACACACACACACACACACACACACACACACACACACACACACACATACACCACTGATTAGCATTAGGGGTGCACCGAATGGGAAATTCTTGGCCGAAACCGATACCGAAAATAGGAAACAGTTGGCCGAAAACCGAATGCCGAAAATGATTAATAGAAATATATATATATAATGTATACATTTTTTACCAATGTTGTTCAGCTACCTGATTATGGAAATAGACATGATTATGGCAAAACTTAACTTAAATAATAATCACTATTATGGGTCCATAAAACATTTATTCAGCACTTTTGAATGCATACAGTACATTTATATATGTCATGTATTATTGCTAAAAAACATTATATCGCAGTCTTAGTGTCGCCAACTCGTTTCTAATATGCAAAGACAACAAATGCGTCTATGATGTATTTTCGATCAGACGAGATCTCTCTCCCCCGTCTGTGTGCGAGGGGGCGGGGCAGTTTACACACACGCAGCTGCTACATGCAGCGGAGCACACTGCGGAGATGGCGGAGAGAACGCGCTCCGAGGTGTGGTTAAACGTTACCCGTCTCGATGTGGAGAATACTTGTTACCATAAGTGCAATAAGAGTTTAGCATGTAAGCACGAGCAATTTGTCTAAACATTTAGCAAAAGTGCACCGCATGCAGACGGAGGAATGTACCGGGTTCGACTGTCTTTCTAGCAGCTATGTAGCTCCATCACGAGTAACGTTTCCACGTCAGGTGTTATGTATGCTAGCAGCAACACATGGAGTTAACTACATGATACAAACATGGGTTAATGATTACAGGTAACTGAGTTATTTAGTTTGTTAAAATTTCAGCTATTCTGTTTACAGTCTGTCATCAGATTATTTAATACGATTTGTTAAAGGCTCAGGGCAATCTCGATGACAAAGGTCAATGTCGTTCCCCCCCCCTGTGAGCCAGCCGCGAGCATGGTCGCCGCGTCTTTATTACGTCATCACAACAACACGTTAGGTTACCAACGTAAGCCTGTTCTGACATTCGGTGATATTTTTTCGGTGCTAAAACCCTTTCGGCCGAAAGCCGAAAGGGCCTTTTTAACCATTTTCGGCCGATAATTTTCGGTGGCCGAATATTCGGTGCATCCCTAATTAGCATGCAATTGCATTATATCCAATGCAGACAATAGTTTAAAAATTGCTTTTTGGACAATTTCGGGGATCAGGATCAACAATGCAGTTTCAACCAGAAAGGGCCATATTTGTACTCCTGGTGGGCTGATTTTGACTATCATGAGTAGTGTTGTGAACGTTGAATATAGAGAGCACAAGATGATAATTATTACCTCAACTGTGGACAATTATTTTTCTAATAAATAAGCAATCTGTCCAATCCAAATGAGTCCCGTAAATCTTCAATATCAACCAAAACATATTCAAAATCAGCCCCTTGGGACTACAAATATGGCCACTTCCTGCTAACTAACACAATTTAAGGCTAATTCACGCAACTTGTGGTAATTATGCAAATTGCCCAACATATGCAAATTAGAATCTGGCAGTTTTCTATGTGCGGAGGACCCGTTTTATACATTTCTGACATAAAACTTTGGAGTACTCAACATTTTCGGGTTCACAATAAGACTCTATGAGCTGGCAACTGGACATTAACAGGCTCTCCAGCCACAGAACGCGCTCCTCCTCACACTTCCTGAGGTAAATACGTCCCCATCTGAGTCAAAAGATAATCAGAGCTTTTGTCTAGTGATTGGCAGGACAGAACACCCCTCCCTCCATCCCCCCGATGCACACATCCGTCTCTTCCTCGCGGCCCCTGCACTGAGTAAACACATTCTCACAGTCCACATCCAAACAGCAGGAAGAGTGTCGTAAAAAGTGGTGGAACGCTGGAAGTGAAAAACTGCACTTTCAAATGGAAAAAAGGGGAGAAATACTCAAGTCTTGCCAAGTTTAAAGAAAGAACGCGTACTTCCAGATGGAGCTGTAAAGGGTCGGACTAGAAGTGAACCCCTGATAGTGAATCAGGCTGGGATTCTTCTCCTTACTCAGGTGTGCAGTGAAACCTGATATTATCACATGTGGCTAAGTAGGATACGGTGTGTGTGAGAGCTAGTGAGTGAGGATATTGTGCATTTCTTCAGAGGGCTGTTTGGCGTTAAGACTTCAGAAGCTTTTCCAAATTCTTTATTGTCAACAAATCATCTGCCCTGTCTGTGGCACTCAGCCACAAACCACTGGTTCCTTCTGGCGGCTCACAAATAGTTTATTTTCTTTCAAAGCTGGGCACTATAGTTTATTCCAACAACACACAAAGTACACATTGTGCAATATAGGGCGCTGCAAATGCATACAGTACATATTTTGGTATGTATAGACATGTGTTGCTCTAGTGAGTAAAGGGCTGCAGTACAGTGTATAGAGTGAAGCAATCATGGTGTATTTTTGTAGGCCGACCCGAAAGATAGCATCGCAAGGGCTCCCTCGACAAAGAGCAATTTTTGTTGGAGGAATTTTCCATTGGATTTCAGTATTGTTGTAAGAAAAATAAGCCTTGTGGCTTGTTTATGAAACTCAACACGTTTTGTTCTGCAGGATAATATATACCATATACCTTGCTGTTTTTTTTCCATCTCTAGTTTCCCTCCCGGGGCTGTCAGGAGTAGCAACCACTTTGCAGAACATAAAACAAAAAGATATTCCAATTAATATATTATCCCACTAAATATGAATATTGCCACGAGGGATCATTGATCCAAAATGATCAAGAAATAAGGTTTCCCCATTCTTTGGAATGGACTTGTTTGTTTCTTTAGTTCAAGATATTTCATTATATCTCTCATTAAGTTAAAATGCTATGTTGCCGGGGTTTTTTTCTCCAAATGAGTAGGATTAACCTGTGAAACCCCATCCCTGTTTTTCAGGTCTCAGGGTCGAAAATGACATTTCCAGAACAAATTACCATAACTAGACTTCTAAAAGGGGAAAATTAATAATCTTTTTTCTCAAAGTAATGATAAACCTGTGAATTGGATGTAGAAGAGTCAGAATCAATATAGATGTTTTTTTATTTTAAGGAAAATTCAGATTGAACATAGTAAAAAACTGTAAATTATAGTGTCCGTCCAAAAATAATTGTTTACTTATGGTGAAAACTAACCTTGGATGATGGGTTAGTAGACTAAAAGCTTTAGGAATCAAAAGTACAACATATAATAAGTACCCTGTATCAAGATTGATGCAAAACAAGTGACATTTGACCTTTTTAGAGAGGTTTAGCAAAGAAAACTCCACCTCTGAGGTGATTTGGGTGGAAATGGGTGTTTTTTTGCCGTTTCTCTGGAACCCATTGGTCGATTTTGATGATTGACATCTCTTTTTAACCGTTATAGCCAATATAATCTAAGGGGATTTTCCACATACACACACATATTACCAAAAAAAAGTGGAGGCTATGAGAATGCAGTTTCCCCAAATTGAAACCTGTCTCACGCTCTGAAATTTGAAAATGGAAAAGCAGGTTTATTTTTTATGAATGATCAGAAATCATTTCAAAGTGACACAGACACATTGGATTAACCTATGGATTAACTTCAGCAGCATTTGTTATCATTTTAATGCCATTGAAGACAACTTTTGATCAGACAACGACCAAGGTAAGACATATTCTCGTTTTGGCTACCTCGTGCCACGTGTTTTGATGTCTGTTTTTGTTAATAATGTCGCAAGTTCTTATCATGATGATATACATACTTATCAATTCTGTGTATTCTGACAATGTTAATCGATATGTTGGATGTGCAGTTACGATAAGTAATAAGGGTGTTATGAGCAGTGCTTGAATTGGAATGAAAAAGGTGCCAGTACTCTAAAATCAGCAACTTTTTCAAGTCAATTTTATATATACAGCCCACAAACAAGAATTTGGCTACTATAATGCTGATGGGTTTGTCTCTTTACTACTGTATATTTTAGAAAGGTTCACTGTACTTAACATTTTTTATGATAGGCAGCGGATATGGCTAAAGCTCAGTATGGTCAATATTAACTGAAAATATAGCAATCAAAGTCTAGATCTTCTGCTGAAGACACATGAAGCAGAGACCTTTCAGGTGAGAGCCCCTCTGGTGGTGTTCAACATTAATGACAAGGAAACAAAGCTCTGGTCAGAAGCATTTTTTATAAAAAGCTTTAACAAAATTAAGTATTTCTGTACATTTTGAATGCAATCTAACTTTCCAACTCAGAAAACGAAAAACGAAAAAGTGCCAAAAGTCTTCTCACTGGGTGAGCTGCTTTGCAATATACTTCACATTGTTAGAAAAGGCTCCAGAAGGCCTTGGGGACATCAGTATCAGGGGCTGGAGCTGGACAGGCTCTTTCATCAGCACTTCTCCTTCCCTTTGCCAGCCAGGACCTCACATACTGTTCCGGATTGAACTGTCCTAGTGATGGTCCATTACATTTAATGAAAACCAGGCTGGACAGTCGGCTGACAGAGAGAGCATTCCTTTTTGCAGTAAGGATATCGTTCATGCAGCTGAATGCCCGCTCACACTCACTAGTGGAGACAGCGATGGTTCGGACTGCTTTCAGTAGAGGCTCCATGGCAGCAGGTGTACGGGATGCCCTGGTTTCCTTGTATTCGCGAAAGCCCTGAACAGTCTCTCTTCTGTCCACTTTCAGCACTTCGCACAAACGTAGCACCTCTACGTCCCCATACTGTACGTCTAACTCCTCTTCAGGCCAACTTCCAGGATGGATAACTTTCATGTCCTGGATTAGCTGATTGTCCCGGGCCTCCCGGCCATGTCATGGGATTTCTCTTGTGCTGACATGAGAGGAGGTTGTGGAAGTCATTCTGTGTCTCAGATTCTCTACCATACTGCGGAAAAACTGACCTGCATGAATCTGTACAAGCCTGCCATTCTCACGCAGGGCAACACCCTTGAAGGACTTCTCAGCTAGAGCTGTATGAACTGTAGTCATGTGTGGGCCAGGCATGGTGACCATGGATTCAAAAACTCGTATTTCTCGAGTTAAGAGCCTATCTGCTGTAGGCAGTGTCATCTCTCTTTTTTGGAGTTGCCGAGAGAGGTCGCTGAGCTCTGTGAGCGCATCGTACATCAGTCCCAGATTGCTGACAAACGTTGCAGATGTGAGCACATCATCCAGGCCCTTGTACTTTGCTCTGTCTCTGGAATCCCTGCTCGTGTCGTTTGCAGCATTTGTGAAGTGATCATGAAGCACTCGGTAGTTTTCCCAGACTGCTCTGACGCTCCTTTCACTTGAAGCCACCCAGCGGATGGACAAAACACGCCCTATCACCAGGAGACGCTGTCCGACTGCTTGCGCACACTGCGCTAACTGCCTCTGATTTTTGGGGGAGGCATGGAACAAGGAATAGAGTTTGTCAAAAAAGATCTGGAAATGATTGAGCCCTGAGACCTCCTTGACCACATCCCCAACTGCCAGCTCTAGACGATGATTGGAGCAGTGCCACACAAACAGGCTTGGGAATTTACTACACAACTGGGTAGCAACGCCTGTTCTCTTCCCTAGCATGACTGAAGCCCCATCACATGCAAAAGAAACGAAACACTGACCTAAAAAGTCCTCGTTAAAATCTCTTCCAAGACACTCCATTAACGCCTTTGTGATGTCATCAGCCGTTGTTCCATCCAACTCGATCAGCTCCCAAAAAAACGTTTCGGGCTCAGCATCAGCTAATGCTGAGCGTAGACACACAACAAGCACCGTTTTACCACTAATAGTGGTAGATTCATCGACCAAAACACAGAGTTTTCTTTGGTTTTCTGTAATGTCTTTTGCCATTTTTTTCTTCAGCTCATGAGCTATATGGTCGATGATTTCGCCACAGGTTTTATTGGAGTGCAAAACCCTGCCCACGTTCAGCCCATTCAGTTTCTGTACATTCAAATCAATTGGCATGTCTGTGAATGGCCGGCTATGTTTGCCAATTTTATATGCCGTTCGAAAAACTCTGATAGTGGTGTCTAATTCAGATTTATGCATAGACTGCACTTGATGTTGAATAGTTTCACGTGAAGCAGATGTAAGGATGTCAGCAGCTTTTACATGGGCTTGTGATTCTTTATGTTCTTTGATTTTTTTTTCTCAGGCTAGCTTGTTGTTTGCCCTTGTCAACACCGAAATGAGACACTGCACACTCACCCCATTCAGTTGACAGTTTCAGTCCTTGTCCAGTGTGTATTCCCAAATATTTGACATCTCTGCATATCCGACATCCTAGCTTCTTATCTTTAAGAAGGAGCCATGCATTGGTCTTTGTTACGTGCCAGGCAGGCTGTGCAAAAATATTGCACCTGGTCCGTTGTCCAGCAGTCAGGTGCATCGCTTTGCCCGGTGTTGGTGGTGGCAGTTGCGCCAGCAGCAGCTAACGTTAGAGGCTCTGGAGGAGGCGGCGGAGCTAGTGCTAATGCTAATGCACTAGAACTTGGAGCAGGAGGATCAACCAAAGAAAGCTCCCCATCAGACACAATTTCCAACACAGGCACAGCATTCTCTGTATTTGAAGTTTCTTCCGGCGACAACCGCTGTCTTTTTGCACTTTTATTAATCCAAGCTAACATTTTAGAAATGCTAATTTGTGACGTGACTTGCTTTCCTTCTCTCGGGGGCGTGCCTGCTCTGTTCTATCACTCTACATAGCCACCCACTGGGTGGGAGTTGCACTGCATAAACACAACACACGTGCATCTAGGTATGTAAATTGTAAAGCATTAAAACATGGTTTTACTAACAGTTTTCAGTATGTTGTTACTTCGGCATTATTATTATTATTATTTTGAAACGTGTATTACTATTAAATCACGGTCAAATAGGTTAATTTTGACATAGTCGTTTCCACCACAGTATTTACATGGAGAAGATAAGCCCCGCCCCCTCTCCAGCACGTTCTGTTTGAATGACAGGAGTAAACAGCTGACAGCCGCTGTGAAACTCCAGCGGTTAGAGCGATGAGAATGTCCGTTCGGCACCTCATGACGCATCTACTGAGTACCGGGCGGCTGTATATATATATATGGATGTATAATACTATACTATACTATAATAGTGTTGAGTATTGGCACGGTGCATGAGTACCGGAGTACCGCCAGCATGCCGGTACTGAGCAAGAAGTGCCGGTACTCCATGGGTCAGAACCAGAAGTGCCGGTACTGCGTACCGGTGAGTACCGGCCCAATTCCAGCACTGGTTATGAGTGAGTTTCTGTGCAAACGGCGTTAGCATTTTTTCGCTCGTGGCTAATTCGAAAAAAAAAGATCAGTTAACTGAGTTTCTTCCTGTTACATGGATATAAAACATTCATAGTTTATTAACCAGTTAAGCCCGAAGGTCCCCCCAGTGGACCCCTCCCACAGTTTTTTTTTTTCTCACATGTCTCAGGGCTTCTTAACATTTATGAAACTATTAATGTTTCATACCCTTTTAAAGGTAAGAAACTCCGCTAACTGACAATAAGAACAATTGTTAGCTAAGAAAAACACAAAAGTAATACCAAGCCTTTGAATTAGCATTGAGCGAAAAAATGCTAACTAATGCTAACGCTTTTTTACACACAACACACGGTAGAAATGCCCTTATTACTATCTTAACTGCACAAACAAGATATACGATTTAAAGCTGAGACTCCACAGATTCCACACATGTAATGTCATCACTGTCCGACCTCGAATTCCTGGATCTATCAGCCAGAAAAGAGAAAGTAAACAACATCCGGTTCCAAAAATATTACAATAATTACGTCTTACCTTTTTTGATTTGTGATCAAAAGTTGTGTTCAACGGAATAAAAACGCATCTCAAGGTTAATCCAATGTCTTTGTGTCACGTATAATTTTTTACTGATAATCAATCATCATATTTATGGCAATATACTCGGTATAAAGTATTGCCGTCCAGGCTTGCACTTTCAGATATGCTTCGTTTGCTTCTCTATTACGTCCGCTATGGTAATGTTTACGTAGATTTGGGAACTGCCCATCGATTCTATTGGTTCTGATGGTTAAGAAAAAGGTGTAAATCACACGAATCGACCAATGGGTTCCAGAGATATGGTCCTGCGCAAATTATAAAGAATGGCAGCCAACTTAAGTACATTACGCAGCCGACTTCATTTATTGTTTACAGCGTAAAGAAGCAGGAATTGCAGGACCCAGAGCGCACGGAGCACAGAGCGGACAGCAGATAACGGAATTGCAATTGTATTGCTTATAGATTATCAGAACATTTCAAAGGGGACACAGCCCCATTGGATATTAATCTATGGATTAACTACATCATCGTTTTTATCGTTGTAATGCCATTGAAGACCAGTTTAGACCAGACAACGAGGAAGGTAAGTCATTGTTAGCCTAGCGCATTAGCGCTAGCGCCATTTGTTTTGATGTACGTTTTTGTTGATAACGTCGCGAGTTTGTATCTTTCAGTGTTGGGCTGTTCAGGTGGGCACCGTTAGATTCTGTGTCTCCTTGCGATCATAAACAATGTGTTGGATGTGCAGCTAGGATAAGTAATAAGGGAGCGAGGAGTGATTTTCGGTGCTGTAATAGGTTAGCATTTTTCGCTCGGGGCTAATTCAGAGGCTCACTGTAAGAGTAAGCCTATGTTTTATTTTTATTTATTTTTTATTTTTTTTTATTTTTTTCACAACAGTTGTATTTGGATGGAATGAATACCTATAGTGATAATTCAAAGTAATAAAATGATTTTTACAGTGAAAAAGTTCAGATTACCCAGAGGTGAGTCCGCTTAGACTTTATTTTTCTAAATCTCTCTAAAAAGGTCAAATTTCACTTGTTTTGCATCAATCTTGATACAGGGTACTTATTATATGTTATAGTTTGGATTCCTAAAGCTTTTAGTCTACTAACCCATCATGCAAGGGTGGTTTTCACGATAAGTAAATTTTTTTTTTTAGGTGGACATTAGAATTTACATGTTTTTACTATGTTCCATCTGAATTTACTTTAAAATAAAAACATCTATATTGATTCTGACACTTCTACATCCAACTCACAGATGTAACCTTGCTTTGAGAAAAATAATTATTCATTTACCTCTTTTAGAAGTGAAGATATATCATTTGTTGTGTTAGTGGCATTTTCGAGCCTGAAACCTGAAAAACAGGCTCAGGGCTTAACTGGTTAAATATTAAGAAGCCCTCAGACGCTGTTTCCTGCAGATGATGCGTTTTTCCCCTCGGTACCGGGGGGATGGGGTTCAACAGGTTAATCTACGAGCCAGTAGTAGAGTGACGAATGATATCTTCGTCATCGTTATGTTCCCCTCTGCTTTTTATTGTATCGTCCATTATTCCTAGAATTTCCGTCAAAGGGTTCAAATGAATATCCTTATACAAGACTCTTGACAGTGTTTGAAAAATGTAATTCCTGTAATTAAGTATCCTTGGACAGCTCCAAAACATATGACCCAGTGATGCCGGAGGAGATACACAACAATTATCTAATCCAATCCAACTGTATTTATATAGCACATTTAAAAACAGAGTTGACCAAAGTGCTGGACATCAATATATAAATATATATATATACATAAAGGACATAAAACTGCACTTATCTTTTGTGAGATTAAGTTCAAAATAAAGTACAGTGTGTGTGTGTTCATTGTACTAAGGAAACATGTCACCCAGTGCAACTGTGTGACTCATTGATGTGTTCATTAGCTTTAGACAACAATGGAGCTCTATGGCACAGAGGAAGAAGATATATCAGAATTTAGATATACAGTACACACAACACTCAGTAACTAGTATGATCAATGAATTATTCTCCCTTTTTACTGTATGTCTTTTGTTGACATAGAAAACAAAGAGTGTCCACAATGTAATCCTATAATCAGTGTTAAGTTAGAGTTGTATTTGTGTAGCATTGTCATTGAGTTTCCTCCCAAGTGTAGAAGTACACGATTCTAAATAAAAGCAGTTTTGTTTCAACCAAAACTCACAGAAGTTGATCAGGTTACATTACTTTTGATGCTAAGATTAGGTTACTAATACAAGTTAACATGTTACTATTAATTGTAACAGAGTCGATTTTTAAAGTAACCCTCCCAACCCTGGCTATGTGATATGTGTTTCTGCATGTTCATCTGTGTGTACTGCTCCAAACCAAAGTAAATGTGTTTACATGCCAATTACAACCTGTCAGTTCAAGCTTTCCCACGACTCCTCCCCATCCTCTCCTAGATGCCACACATAGAGTAACCTCCGTACAGACACAGAGCCTCATTTCTCCTGAATGCTGAGAGGACATCCGCTCTACAATCACACTCACACCTTCAGGCAGGAGCGTCCCACACCTGACAGCTTCAGGCTGGAGATGCAGAGTCTTGAATAGTTTATGGTATCACTGCTTTGATGTTGACGGGTGCACAGAAAGAGAAGACACCAAGACTACAGCATTTCAAGCCATGTGTAGTGGGACTTACAGTTCACATTATTGATGGGAAAAGG
Organism: Gymnodraco acuticeps; assembly: GCF_902827175.1. Classification (NCBI taxonomy): domain Eukaryota; kingdom Metazoa; phylum Chordata; class Actinopteri; order Perciformes; family Bathydraconidae; genus Gymnodraco; species Gymnodraco acuticeps. The sequence goes on from NW_022990274.1 coordinate 1,334,003, forward strand.
GTATACATCAGCAGAGGTGTGAGAAGTACTCAGATCTTGTATTTAAGTAAAAGTAGAAGTACCAGAGTGTAGGAATACTATGGTTAGACCCCAAGCCTGTTTTTCAGGTCTCAGGCTTGAAAATGACATTTCTAGAACAAATGACCATAACTACACTTCTAAAAGGGGAACATTAATAATCATTTTTCTCAAAATAATGATAAACCTGTGAGTTGGATGTAGAAAAGTCAGAATCAATATAGATGTTTTTATTTGAAAGAAAATTCAGATTGAACATAGTAAAAAACTGTAAATTATAGTGTCCGTCCAAAAATTATTTTTTACTTATAGTGAAAACTAACCTTGGATGATGGGTTAGTAGACTAAAAGCTTTAGGAATCCAAAGTACAACATATAATAAGTACCCTGTATCAAGATTGATGCAAAACAAGTTAAATCTGACCTTTTTAGAGAGATTTAGCAAAGAAAAAACACTTCTGGGGCCATTTGGGTGGATTTTCCATATCTCTGGCCCCCCTTGGTCGATTTTGAATGAAATATCTTTATAACCGCTAGAGCCAATGGAATCGAAGGGGAGTTTTCACATAGACACCAACGTTAACACAAAAAGGTGGGGGCTTTGCGCATGTAGTTTTGCATGAGGGTGAAGCTATCTCTCGCTCTGACATCTGGAAACGGAAAAGCAGGTTTATTGCTTATGGATTATCAGTAATCATTTCAAAGGGACACAGACACATTAGATTAACCTATGGATTAACTTCAGCAGGGTTTTTATCGTTTTAATGCCATTGAAGACCACTTTTGACCAGACTACGACACAGGTAAGCCATGTTAGCGTTTTTACCTAGCGCCACATGTTTTGATGTCTGTTTTTGTTTATAAAGTCACAAGTTCTTATCATAGAGTGATAATGTAGGTATACCAAATGATTATGTGTCATCTCACAATGTGAATCGATGGGTTGGATGTGCAAAAGATAAATAATAAGCAGGGCTGCACATAACTGGTTCGCATGCGCACCTCCGCCAAAAAAAGAGCACCGGGTCATTTGAAAAAAGGCGCATTTGCGTACCAACATTGAGAGGGAGAGAGAGAAGAGAGAGAAGGGAGAAGAGAAAAGAGAGAAGAGAGAGAAGAGAAGAGAGAGAAAGATATTTGCGAGTTGCATATGAACTCAGGGCCGGCCCGTAGCACTGGCGTTATAGATGTTCGCCACGTTTCATTTGCCCTGTACGATGGGCGCTGTAAGTGATGAAAATGGGGGATGTTGGCTTATCTGGCGCCCACAGCTCACAGCCAAAGTGCGAGTGAGCGTGGGAGCGAGGGAGGGTGCACCGGTTCCGGAGCTGTTGTTATTAGAATCTGGTGCTAGCTGCTCTAACGGATATAAAAAGAAGATGTTTCTACAATGATGTGGAGGGAGAGTCATCTCCAGTCAGACTGAGAGGTTGATGACTACAGCTCAGTGAGGTAAAGGACTCTGAGTGTTTAGATAGTTCACTTTAGTAGTTATCTCAGTGGGTCTCAAACGGTTTGGTCACAATTTATGTAAACACATATTTTCAAGGCACTCCTTTATAATTATTGGGATAAACAGGTTTGAAATCATTCCAATGTATACTATAGGACAGTAACCAAAAATATCCTTTAAAACTGGAAAGATAAAAAAAAATGCATAAATAAATAAATGTTAAGGTAAAATAAGATATGAACAACAAATATAAAATAAGTTACATTAATTTGTTATTGGCTATGGTAGGTTATTGGTTATGTTCAAATACTTATTTGATTACATCCACTTGTCTAAGATCACAACAGAGACTTTCGACCCAAACCCAGCTGTTGACTTGTGGATGCAAGCAGCTAATCACAGACTCAACCAGAGAGAAAGAAGTAGGCCTACATCATCAGCTACCATGTCTGACAGAGAGGAAGACAGTGAGGAGAACAGTCAGGAGGGTAGTGATGACAGCTTGTAGGATTACTGCTCGTGCTAATGTTGTCTTGTGTTCACCTCTGCATGTGTGTTCTGTGTTCACCTCTGCATGTGTGTTCAGTGCCGTGTGTCTGGCAAATAAAGTCAAGACCCCCTCAAAAGTTACGGTTTATTTCATTTTAAGGATGAGCACCAAGCAACATCTCCAGGTGCTCCTTTGAGAACCAGGGCAAAAAAGTTATGTGCACCCCTGACAATAAGGGTTTTATGAGTGATTTTCTGTGCAGTAATCTGTTAGCATTTTTCGCTCGTTGCTAATTCAGAGGCTTTCAGTTAGCATTGTGGGTTTAAAAAAAAAAAAGATCAGTTAGCTGAGTTTTTTCCCATTACATATACATAAAACATTCATAGTTTATTACATCTTAAGAAGCCCTCTTTTGCTTGCAGATGTTGTGATTTCGGCCCCTTCGGCGGGTCCGTGGGGTTTAAGGGGTTTTAAAGGAAGTCCTGCAAGTAGGGGTGTAATGGTATCCGTATTCGTCCCGTACCGTCACGGTTCGGCACACGCAGTCACACGACGAATACGCCTTTTTTTACGAGTGGGAAAAAAGTCTGTCATTCAGGGCAGTTAGTATGGCGAGTTCAGATAACACACAGGAGCTAGCACCCACCTGCTTCTTTTAAATCAGCTGTGTGGGAACATTTTGGACTACAATAACGATTAAGTGTGCGAGTGGTGGATCGGACGAGGACGGTGTGTCGCCGTTGTTCTACAGCGGTGCGGTATGCTAATGGTAACACACGCCAAACATGCTAAATCATATCAGAAGGCATCACCCAGATTTGCCAATCACCGGAGCCCGGCAAAAGACAACAGCAGTTCAGCAGCTGATCCCCGCTGTTTTTAAGAAGACAATAGACATGAAAGCCGTGAGACCAAAATAAATAACGGAAGCTTTTGGCATATGTTTTGCAACGGCTATGCGCTCTTGAAACACTTTCTTATTATTTATGATGTAATATTTTCAAGACATTCTTTTTAGTTTTACAGCTTGATGAAACCTTTTTGTTTGACATCAGCCATTATTGATAATATGGCCATCTGAGTGTGTGTGGTACTGTTTGTGGTTTGTTTTTAACTGTTTAATACAGTTAATTATTCAACATGTCAGAGTTCTTTATTTTTAAACTGAAACTTGCACTACTGTTCAAACATAAATAACAACAAACCTGGAATTATGCATTTGGGACTTTTTTTTGCTTTTTCTTGTTGTACCGAACCGTGACCCCCGAACCGAGGTACGAACCGAACCGTGACTTCTGTGAACCGTTACACCCCTACCTGCAAGTCAAAATGTTACTCGAGTAGAAAAGTATTGGCATCAAAATATACTTAAACTACCAAAAGTAAAAGTAGTCATTGTGTAGATTGGTCAATTTCAGAGTAATATACAGTATATAATGTGTTTTATAATGATTGATCATGAAAGTGTACTCAAAGCTGTTAAAGGTGCAGCTAGTTTGAATGACTTTGTATTCTGCAGGGTAGCTTGTGGATTTACTCCAGGTGGAACTCAAATCTGATTTAAAGGTCATCATGCTATCTTTAGGCAATAGCATAGGTCTCAGATATATACAAATATATAAAAAACATGTCTATGAAGTGTTTTGCTCAAAATACCAAACAGATCGCCCATTCAAGCCATGCCTCATATCCCTCCATTTCACTTCCTGTTTCAAGAGTGCTGATTTGGGGAATAAAGCTTTAAAAAAAAAGATACTGCCGTGATGAAACGCCATATCATGGATTCTCTCTGAAACAGTTTGGAGCTCAAAGGCTTTCTCTCTTGCCGGTTATACCACAAGGTGAGTTCCTTTCTATTTCCTGCTTCTTCACACACATGCTCTCCAGTACAGGTTAGCTCTGAGTGTTAGCGATGCTAATGTAAACACCGACCATATTACGTCCAAAACAGTCGGGCATTGTTTCTGATAGCAACGTTTCTGATTGGGCCGTGGGTCCACATTTCTGATATTACGTCATATCGGACGCAAATCTGGATCAGCTCCGTTGTTCCCCCGTTTTTAGAGATTTGGGTACGGAGGAAAAGAGAGAGGGTTTTATTTTCTGACGCTGTGTGAGTTCCCCGACACACTGGGGACACATATTTATGTATAAAAGACATCACAAAGTGCATTTTGCATGATAGGTCCCCTTTAAGACTTGATTATATTTCACATCATTAATACAAAGGTGCAAAGTATCTAAAGATATTAAATAAAGTGGAGTATAAGTACACCATTTAGCTCTGAATTGGAGTAAAAAGTAGCATAACATGGAAATACTCAAGTAAAGTCCCTCAAAAGTGTACTTAAGGCAGTACTTGAGTAAATCTACTGTATAGTTACTTTACACCACTGTACATCAGTTTCAGAACCATACTTGAATAAATGAATCAAACACTGGTTCATTTATTTGATGAAAGAGAGGAAGGAATGAAAGAATGTGCTAGTCCCTGTCTCCCTGCAGAGGGCCTTCAGAGCTGCTTTCAGAAACAACGCTGTCATCTCAGTAACCTGAAACTGTTTGTTTGCGTTGGTTACTCTCAGGGAAGAAGCCCAGACTCATGTCTCCGACAGCGCGTCCTTGTATTGCGACTCGGCTGATTGACAACTGTGTTTTGAGAGCAAATAAAAAAAGAATTGGCCCTGTTGGGAAGCGCCGCCTGCATCAATACGCATTCCCAGCCTCATTGGGAAATAGTACCCGATGAAGGTAATGGTTTTTGACGTCTCTTGTTCCTGAGAACCTTCCCTCTCTTGCTTTCTTAACACAAGACATGAAACACACATATGAACAAATACACAGTAAACGTGGCAGGCAACTGACACCGGCTGAGTGGAATGTAATAACTTGTACGTTTGTTTTCATACAGTCAAGATTACTTAAAGGGTTTTAATTGACTGTTTGAATGATTGCACACAAATAATAAAGGTATTTAGAAAAACAAACAGCGTTATGTCTTGTTTCCGTGTTGTTGCACATAATCCGATCTTCTTCCTTTCTTCCAGTGTGTGTGTGTGTGTGTGTGTGTGTGTGTGTGTGTGTGTGTGTGTGTGTGTGTGTGTGTGTGTGTGTGTGTGTGTGTGTGTGTGTGTGTGTGTGTGTGTGTGTGTGTGTGTGTGTGTGTGTGTGTGTGTGTGTGTGTGGTCTCCCAAACTCAGTACAGATAAATGTGTTTGTCATACAGGGACCAAGCAACAATTTGCTAGTGGCAAGAAATCTGGTTCTGCGTCCAAAGTGCAGCTGAGTTATTTTTGTTCTGTGTTGAATATGTGCCGAAAGAAAAATATAATAATAGAGAGGGATAACATCGCTTAAGGCCCTGTCTCACTGTCCCGAAATTGACACCCGATGGACACACGAATATGGAATTGTGAATTTCGCACGAAGATGGCCCCGAACCACACACGAAGGCAACATTTACATTACATTTAAGACATACAACTGCAATGAAAGTACCAAAAACAATGATGTTACAGTACTATGATACTGTACTGATATCTTCAGACTTTGTTCTTTACTTTATCCGTCGTTATATGTAGAAAATATTACGTTTTCTCCGTAATGTTGTTTCCATAACAACAACAACTTCCTGTCAACTGTCCTTCAAAATAATATATTAGGCCTATATCCTTTTTAGTTTCACAGAACACAAATTGGGTTATTTACATAATATATTTACATGATTTTGTTGTGCAATAAAACAACCCGATGGACACACGATAAAGGAAATGTTCAAATTCGGCTGTGATCGTAGCAACATCGGGCCATTCGTGAGGGCATCTTAAGCCTTCGTATGACCGCCGGTGGAGTTTCTCAGGCTCCGGCAGCAACTTCGTGAGCGGTGGCAAAATCTTTGGCATGCCAAAAAATTGCCGAAGGACCTTGCGAAGGTTCATTTTCGTGTTGAATTCGTGTGTAAATTTTGCCCTTCGTAAGGCCATCGTGAGGGCATCTTGTTATCATCTGTGCCATCGGGCATTCGCCCCGATCAGAGTGAGGGTGAATGCACCGAAGATGACACGATTCGACAAGATGCCCTCACGAGTGCCTTACGAAGTTGCCGCTCATGAAGTTGCCGCTCACGAAGTTGCTGCTGGAGCCTGAGAAACTCCACCGGCGGTCATACGATGGCTTAAGATGCCCTCACGAATGGCCCGATGTTGCTACGATCACAGCCGAATTTGAACATTTCCTTTATCGTGTGTCCATCGGGTGTCAATTTCAGGACAGTGTGACAGGGCCTTTAGGGAACTGTGGTCAGTCTTTATTTTTTGAAGATGCAACACAGTAACACGTGGATTGCAGATGACAGTTCATTTTAGAAGTGTCTTTAAACACTACTATTGAATTATTGTGAGGGGGGATTTACACAAAGGCCACTTAATCTGTTAAGAGATATAAATGTAATGTAATCTGATTATTTTATGTTATGGGGGGGGTAGTGTCCGGCAACACAGGAGGTGAACTGGGACCTCTCTAATGGCGCATTTCCACTACAGCGGGTAGCCCCGTTTAAGCGTCCTTAACCGTCCTCAAGCGGCCAGGACAGTTTTTGGTGGCCTTTCCATATAGCCTAGTACCGGCTAGCGGGTACTTTTTCCCTCTTTTTCCGGCCCCATAAAATCGTGGTTCTATCAGACCAGAGGCAGGGCTGAACTAGTGACGTCAACACTCTCGACTGCTGATTGGTCAGAGAGAATCGTCACAAGATCGCGCGCGAGTTCATCCCTAGCGTCGCATATATATTTAGAAGCAAGCTTGCAGCATTTTTATAAACAGCATTTTGTAAACGGATGAGCTACAAAAATGGCTACGTCTAATAAGAAAAGCACACCGTGGTCGACCGAGGAGGTGACGACGTTCCTACATCTCATTGGGGATGATCAAATCCAGCGGGAGCTCGACGGAACAACTCGAAATGTGAACAAAAACAAAGCCGATCGCCCCGCCTACACTGCGTTGCTACCCCAGGTCCTAAACTGTAATGGAAATGCGCCACGGCCTCGGACGGCCAGCGAGGCAGCCCGAGGCCTGAGCGAGGACGCTTAGGGACGCTTAAACGGGGCTACCCCGTTGCAGTGGAAATGCGCCATAAGTAGCAAACACTATATGTCCTTTTTAAATTGAACCAACACTGTAATCCTGCTAGTAATCCCCAATGTTTATAAATGTAACAGTTACAGTGTACTCTGTTCCTCCTCAAGCCTGATTACAGCTGTTGGAACTGTCTTTGTAAATGCTGGTTGGTCAACATGTTTTTCACTTTACAGTATCTAAAGCTCAGAGCTACAAGTGCTAACTCCCACTTCTGTTAGCATTCCTTCCTTTCCTACACGTCATATAGAAAAACCTTTCTCATAACATGGGGAACAAAACCCACAGTCTTGTTCTGTGATCAAATACATTCCAAATGCATTGAAGTCAAAATGAAGCTTCAGCAGTGTGAGAATGTTAAATTAAGTATGTATATTTAAATAAAACAAACTTGTTGGATTCGAAATGCCCTCTGTGTATGTCCCCAGAAAGCTGTTCCTTACTGAAACGCACAGACACATCATGGTAGTCTGGATTATTTTAGCCACATTTGACTTTAGCTAACATGATGAAATGCTCCTTTCATATTTTGAGCTCTTTGAGTTATTAGCTAAATCCTGCAGAATGCACAAACACAATTTTAGTATGACGCAATGAAGTCATTTGATTAGATAATGCTGAGATAAAAAACAAACACATTCGTCTCTTTGATTAAATAGACCATATGTAGTTTGAATGACGATTGTTTTCTTAAGTGAGGAAAACAGATGCTGATGATTTGTTTTAAGCTTTGTGTGTGTGTGTGATGAATCTCCACTACTAAAATATATCGGGCTACAATTATGAGAACATCTTATTGGGAAACAAGTAAACATATTTCTATTTCAGCACTGCACTTCAACTTTGATCACTTCCCTGTGGAAAATATTGCAGCTAATATTGAGTCAGGGGACGTGTCTGTAGCATACTACGTGCAGTGTGGTAGCACAACAAAATGACACATCCTGTGGAGATGGTGTTTATTGATCTACATCACACACACCTAGATCCTACTGAAGACATACAGTCATTTAGTATGTATGAAGCAGAGCCACATATGTGATTATGTATACCCTATCTTGTCGACAAAACTAATTACCCATGAGGCCTGTTTTTTTTTTGGATAAAGAAATGCATTTTTCAGTTATATTCCATATGTATTTGGGGCTGTTGAAGACAATACAACTGTTGTGTTGAGCAAATATTGACTGGAACTTTGATGTAGATGCTTTGCTGTGTTTTCTATGACAATACATGAGCAACCCATCCAGGCACTTTCCGTCTTCGTCATGGCCACGTCGCTTTTGGGGGAAAACATTCACTGTCATTGGACTGGCGGTAAATACAGATTTTAAAGGTTTTTGCAAATTACATAAACAAATTGGGAATACAGGGCATTTTTTATATACAAAGTACAATTACAGTGGTCAGTCAGGCAAATAATGACATAACGCCAATGGAGATCGAGGATTGTTGTCGAATTAGAAGCTACAGTATAGGGGATTGTTGAACGGTGGACGACTGGCAGGCAGCAGGTTAACACGTTCAGCTGGTATTTCCTTGGCTTGTCAGTGTTTTATATTTCAATACAGCATATACATATTCTACTTTAACTGTTCATATTAAACATGTTTACTTTTGCGATAGACGTTAACGTCATTAGCATCGTTTTTTCCTTGGAAACACAGATCTGTTACTTTTACCGTCTTTTTTTCTAGATAAAAGTAAAGAATATTTCAACTTTGGATGTTTTGTTGTTTGATGTGCTATTCACGACACAGAAGCTTTTATGGCCTGATGGAGGAAATGTTTTCGCTTGGTGCCAATTCTTCATTTTCAACGGAAAGTGGGCGGGAAGTGACCAGGAAGTGACGTAGCCCCTATTCTCAGTTGTGCAGTTGGGCAGATGGTGGATGGATCGAAAATAAAAAAGACTTGATATGAAACCTGAAATACCAACTACATCACCTAGATTTATTAGCAGGAGTCTAGGATCTCAAGGCGGTTTTTTTCAAAGGTCAGAGCCTATGGTCATTACAATACTTCAATGTGCAGCTGTTGCTTGGGAGGTGGATCCGTCGAAGCTTTAATGTCAGTGTCGCTGAGTGGGACACTGAAACCTGATATTGTTGCTATGTGAGCGTTTATCTGTTCTGATGAGAAGGTATAGCAATTTGTATGTATGAATGGGTAAATGCTGGCTTGTGTATTAATGCATTTTGAGTGCTCACTTAATTAGACAAGAAAAGTGCTATATAAATGCAGTCCATTTAAAGTGCAAACCAGAGAAATAAAAACATCAATTTTATCAACTCATGCTGATGAAAAGATAAATAAAATGGACATTAGAACGAATGAAGAATAAAAACATGCATCCAGTAAAGATCCAGGTATACATTTACTTCTGAGACTGGCTTCTGATTGGCCATCACCCCTTCCATGGGTTGGTGGGGGTGAGGAGTAGCTTTGTAACCCTTTGATGCATGACCCAAGTGGCCATGAAATCATTAATCATGTGTATTTTCTTGTATGTTTTTGAAAGTCTATAATTCCCTTTGTGTGCAGGTCAATACTGTAGCAGAAATAGCCAATTCCAAGGAGATGGTAAGGATCAGCGGTAAGGCCGGGGTCTCTGACCTCTTGGGTCTGACACTTTGTCATGCAAGCAAAAAGATGTTTCTCAGGGGATGATCCAAGAAACACATTTGTAATTAGATTAAATTGGCCTAAACATTATCAATCAATAAAATCAACCTCAATTAATTGCCTCTGCGTTGTTGCTCTCTTCAATCATCTCAGCGGTTCCCCCCCTGTCAGCCAGAGAACCATGGAATGAGACTCAGAGGAGGAGACAGTTTGTTAATATCTGCCCCCCCCTGGCCTCTCGTCTGGCTCTTAATAGCACTTCACGGCAGTAATGGTGCTGGGGTTAATGTTAATGTGAAAATGACTGTATGTGTGTATTTGTGCGTGTGTGTGTGTGTTAAGGCCCTGTCACTGTCCCGAAATTGACAACCGATGGACACACGAATATGGAATTGTGAATTTCGCACGATGATGGCCCCGAACCACACACGAAGGCAACATTTACATTACATTTAAGACATACAACTGCAATGAAAGTACCAAAAACAATTGTGTTACAGTACTATGATACTGTACTGATATCTTCAGACTTTGTTCTTTACTTTATCCGTCGTTATATGTAGAAAATATTACGTTTTCTCCGTAATGTTGTTTCCATAACAACAACAACTTCCTGTTAACTGTCCTTCAAAATAATATATTATATCCTTTTTAGTTTCACAGAACACAAATTGGGTTATTTACATAATATATTTGCATGATTTTGTTGTGCAATAAAACAACCCGATGGACACACGATAAAGGAAATGTTCAAATTCGGCTGTGATCGTAGCAACATCGGGCCATTCGTGAGGGCATCTTAAGCCATCGTATGACCGCCGGTGGAGTTTCTCAGGCTCCGGCAGCAACTTCGTGAGCGGTGGCAAAATGTTTGGCATGCCAAAAAATTGCCGAAGGACCTTGCGAAGGTTCATTTTCGTGTTGAATTCGTGTGTCAATTGTGCCCTTCGTAAGGCCATCGTGAGGGCATCGTGTTATCATCGGTGCCATCGGGCATTCGCCCCGATCAGAGTGAGGGTGAATGCACCGATGATAACACGAAGATGACACGATTTGACAAGATGCCCTCACGAGTGCCTTACGAAGTTGCCGCTCACTAAGTTGCTGCCGAAGCCTGAGAAACTCCACCGGCGGTCATACGATGGCTTAGATGCCCTCACGAATGGCCCGATGTTGCTACGATCACAGCCGAATTTGAACATTTCCTTTATCGTGTGTCCATCGGGTGTCAATTTCGGGACAGTGTGACAGGGCCTTTAGGGATGTTAAGATTCACCGATTCGGTGCACCGGCATAAACGTTCAAGATGCGAGTGCACCGGTTGAAAGAGTGCACATCGGCTACAGTTTGGGTTGAACTCGCGATGCATCGATTGTAGCATCTTTGCATTGGTAAAAAACGGATTCATTCATGTAATATCCTCTCATCCTGTCAGCACTCAGCAGAGACAATCTTTGATCTCTACTTCGCACTACGGAGGCCGAGAGTCTCAGATATCAACACACATGGAAGTCGAAGAGAAAGAGAAACACATCGCACTGAAAAATACCCACAAATCAAACGTTTGGCAACACTTCAGATTTTTCAAGAAAGACGGTCAACTTGAAAAATCGCTCGCAAATTGTAAACGATGCCGTGCCGCTTTAAAGTACACAAGTAGTACGAGGAACTTAGCGACGCACATAAAGAGGCGACATGGGGTCTGCGGCTGAGAAGAGAAACCTGAAAGTTAAATCACTCAGTGAGGTGTTCTGTCAGAGAGAGTGGTGTTTAGTTTACAGCAGCCTGTGACGGCCAATAATAGTTGAAATGTCTTCCTTACTGTAAGCAGTTATGAAATACCTGTTTGTGAAAGGTTCTTTGTATTCTTTATTGTTCATATAGAAACCACTGCTTTCTGCTCACTGGTGAGTTAGCCTATGGATGAGTGTTAAGCACATCAGGCTGGCAGCTGTATGGGCATTGCTCTATGGTAGCTGTTATTTGCACATTGTTAATCATAGGCAATGCATCCTTAAATAGTTTAACTGTGAGGTGTTATAACATTGTACTGTACTCTGGAGAGCTTTTAAAGGTAAAAAATAAACAGCATGATGGGATGCGCAGTACTAATAGAGAGAACCAAATATGTAAAGCACTTTTTTGTTAATGTATGATTTGCTGCATATGAGGAATAAAACAAAAATCCTCTGTCGTACCATATTGAAGTATCATTATGTTTGCATCGTGTTGAATCGCATCGTATCGCCCCGAATCGCATAATGTTGAATCAAATCGTATCGAACTGTATCGCAACAGGGGTGAATCGTATCGTATCGCATCGCCTGGTGTTTCAAATGTATCGTTAATGTATCTTATCGTTGGCAACTATCGAGATGTGCATTGCTAGTGTGTGTGTGTGTGTGTGTGTGTGTGTGTGTGTGTGTGTGTGTGTGTGTGTGTGTGTGTGTGTGTGTGTGTGTGTGTGTGTGTGGTGTGTGTGTGTGTGTGTGTGTGTGTGTGTGTGTGTGTGTGTGTGTGTGTGTGTGTGTGTGTGGTGTGTGTGTGTGTGTGTGTGTGTGTGTGTGTGTGTGTGTGTGTGTGTGTGTGTGTGTGTGTGTGTGTGTGTGTGTGTGTGTGTGTGTGTGTGTGTGTGTGTGTGTGTGTGTGTGTGTGTGTGTGTGTGTGTGTGTGTGTGTGTGTGTGTGTGTGTGTGTGTGTGTGTGTGTGTGTGTGTGTGTGTGTGTGTGTGTGTGTGTGTGGTGTGTGTGTGTGTGTGTGTGTGTGTGTGTGTGTGTGTGTGTGTGTGTGTGTGTGTGTGTGTGTGTGTGTGTGTGTGTGTGTGTGTGTGTGTGTGTGTGTGTGTGTGTGTGTGTGTGTGTGTGTGTGTGTGTGTGTGTGTGTGTGTGTGTGTGTGTGTGTGTGTGTGTGTGTGTGTGTGTGTGTGTGTGTGTGTGTGTGTGTGTGGGTCGGCCCGTCCTTCATCCCTGGAGCTGAAGCTCTTTGCCAGTCTCTCCCTCTGTGACAAAGGCGATTCAAAGGCTTTATTGTCATAAAGCTACAGTGTAGTTATGGCAATGTAAATCTTCCCAAGTCACAGGCTCCTCCATACATGGAACATAAATATATATATAAACAAGTATAAATAAAACAATAAAATAAATGTGAAAACAATAAAAACAATTGTGAATAAGAGTAGAATAAAATAGTTCAAGATTATGTTGCAAGATCAATGTGTAAGTAATGCAGATGATGTCAACTATAAGCTAAATAATGTTACATATAAATTGTCTGTCTTTATTTCAAAATGTATTGTAACACTTGAATCCTGCTAGTAATCTCTATATGTTCCAAATGTAACAGTAATCTGATTACTTATTTTTAAAAGGTAATTGTATCCTGATGTTATCTCGTTACATGTATTCCATTACTCCCAAAGCCTGGCAATAGGTTATGAAGGTTGGCAAATCTGCAGCCCCAACCCTTTTTCTTTCCCCCTTCTTTACCCAAACACACACAGAGTGATTTACAGGCCTGATAGCCCTGAGCATGGGCAGCCATCGATCTGCTGTTTGATTGCTTTGGTTTACGAGCTGCTCCGGTTTAATTGAACAGAAGTAAAGGTCCTTAGATTTCACCTTCCCAACGAGAGCTGATGTGTGATTAGTGTAATGGGGCTGGACAGTTTTTCCTACATCATAGATCAAGTCTGTATCTCACAGATAAGAGGTCTACGCCCACTCTTCATTTACTATTACAGCACGTCATGTTAAGAGATGTACATCGATTTTTCAGCACAAGCATGAGAGTAAACACGATCATGTAGCAAGAGAAACAGTTTCCCATTAAAGTTTTCCATCAAGCTAAAATGCACTATATTCAGAGTTTAAGGCTCATAAATGCCTGAGCTGTTCATCTACTGCTATTTTTGGACTGAGGTTCAATGGCCATCTGGTTCCTTCTATTTTCCTCAAAATTGATCTAACACTCAGCTACAGTAACCCCCCCCCCCCCCACACACACACACACACACACACACACACACACACACACACACACACACACACACACACACACACACACGATATATATGACTTCACCCTCCAATTCTCCAGTTAACCCACAGCAAATCAGCCATTTAAGTTTGGGAGCGAGGCCAAGGCTATATCTCAGAAGTGAAAAAGAGAGCGAGGTGAAAATGTGGGTCTGTGACTAAAAACGTTGGCTGGCTCCCAACACAACAGTCAGGGCTAAGGTAGCTAACAGCTCTGGGTGTGTGAGTGTGTGGAGCTGACATTGTGTATGCGTGTGTTTCCCAGCTTACGGTGTTGTGTTTCAGTTCTCATGCTGATGGGAGGAAACGCTGATTCAATTTCAGCCTTCTTCGAGTCCCTCTGATTTACAACCCTCGATGCTTTGAGATAATACGCTGAGGTCGGACCACGTTAGCTAGCGTTAGCATTAGGACAAACAGAGCTCAAGCAGATGTGAAATGTCAAATATGGAAATGAAGCATGTTAGGGAAATAATTATCATAGACGCCAAGATGTGACATACAGGACAAACCTTGACGTCTGTTTACCTCCTTTAAGGACACAGGCTGCTTCAGCCAATAATGTTATTGTTCCCATTCTGTGACCGGTCAATACTGGGTCACAGATGGTCTGTATTGTGGGTACACTGGGACACTTCCTTCTCTGTTGTCTGAGGACTCCAGGGCATGACATATCCAAGGCCATAAGTGGCGGAAGCTGGTAACTTAGTGTGCCCAAACTATCTAAAGCTATCTTATCAAAACATGTTGATGACTCTCTGTGGAACCAGTTAAATGGGCTGGCAAGAGAGAGGCTCTCCAGAATTGACGTGGCAACTCTACCGTGATGTCAGAACCTCTGGCTCTTGGACTTGTGATGTGAATCCTCCGGCCGTTAACTCCAAATAAACCATCAGTGTTTGACATCAAAGCTACTGCTCCTACCGTGTCTCCTTCCTGAGTCGGTGACTCCCATTGCATAGCTACACAGAAGTTTCCTCTACAAAGCACATCTCTTTTGATTTTGAACTGCATAAACATGTTTTGTACCCAAGGAAAGTAGAACGGGGCTGAAAGAGAATTCAGCTTATTTGGGTTTCAAATACATTTTAACAGCAGCAGGTCAGAGAGACAGACAGAGAGACAGACACAGCTGTCCTACTCTTGACCACACACACTGATCTCCTCTTTGACCATGGATCATATGAGTTCTTGCAATTGTATGGCCTATAACCACTCTGGGCTTATAACAGAAGATGTCATTATACAGTGGCTCCTCTCGTCTGTTCTGTCCCATTGAGCTGTGAGGTGCTTTTCAAAAGATGGGTCCCCCAGAAAATGAGATGCTAAGGTCATTAACTTTCATCCTTCAAATATGAATTTTAAGCCAGGATACCAAGTCTCCGCTAGCAACGCCACCCTTCAGCTGAGGTGCTGGGTGTGAGGCAAAGCTAAAGGGGGCTCTAAGGGGTGGGGGTGCCCTAAAGGTCTTCAATTTAGTCCTTGAGCAAAACCTGAAATTGCTCAGTGGTGTGAGGCATGTGTGAATATTTCCTTTTTCCAAGAGTAGCTGTCTAACTAGTGTCTAGTGCGTTATTGCTGTGCCAGCGTAAGCTCTAATGCATTAATTGTTAAGTGTCCAACAAGTGCACTCAAGTGCAGAGGTGTAAGAGCTCCTTGGGTCACCCGGACCGAAGGAGCCCACCTCCCCCTCCTGCTGCATGTCTTTCCTTACTTCCTGACTGTATAGTATTAGTACAAGGACTGTTTTGTTAGAAAAAAATGCCTCTTTACAGAAGCCTAAATTATATGACTTTCTATTTTCAGTGATATTCAGATTGTGGAGCTCCGGCAATGGTGGGTGGCTGAACCGGTGGTGTACCATTCTTTGACCCATTATTTACCAGTTTAGGAAACATTAAAAGCTTCATTTTGGAACATGCAATCTGAAATGTCAACAACTATACCAAAGTTTAAGCCTGAATATTTCAGAGAACGAACGTCTCCAGCAGAAAGGAGACAAGCTAAGCAAAGGATGGACGAGGCTAATGCTAATGCGGGCATAGCTGGGGCGAGCCACTTACTGTAAGTAGCTCAGCCTAAGCTAAATCAAAAGGCAAAATATTAGATTTTGAGGGGGACATGCATTATTTGATGTTTACTATTCAGTTAGAGGTCTTTACGGTTCCACTGTGACACGGTCCAAACTATATTTTGTCCAACTGAAGAACCCCAGATGTTTTGTTATGTAGAATTGTCATCAGATAGAGTAGCTGTCATACATGTGGTAAACTGTACTATATTTGCTACTGATGGAAAAACTGAAAGCATCTCATATTGTCTCCCTGCCTCATGGATTACAACTCAAAGATATTGTAGATTTCTGTGAAATCCGTATTATGCAGGTGCTGGCTGAGCTCTGTAATTTATTGTGTTTTGGAAGAAGCCTAGGGGCCTCAGGTCCAGACTCCAACTATTGGTATTATCAGATTCAGCAATTAAACCCTGATTCTTAGAGTACGGAGATGGAAGAACATATTTAAAAATAAGTTTCATTGCGATACAAATAGAACAAAATAGAGTCTTCCTATCCATGAATATAAGTCTGCGTGCCAGCTTTGATTTGATATTCTCAAAAGAAGATAAAAAAAGTCACATGCATGCTTTGCAGGGTATATGAGCTACAACCATAAAACTGGATGTTTGAGCAGGAAACATCAATGAAGCTTAATGTGAACAAAAGGGAATAAACCCACACACTGCAGATGACGGGGGGGAAATGAATCGAAAACAAATAAAAGCTCACTGGAAGCCAAAGCGTACCAACTGTCAGTCAATGCCTTTGTAGCACCTCACTCGCCTGAAAGCATAGAGCAGGAGAGGAACACAGCAGGCTTCACCCTGGGGTGTTCGCTTCATCTACAGAACCATGTGGAATGTTTTGATTTCTATAGGCGATGTTGCCGGCGAAGACTGTGTGTGAATCAGACCTGAGACCTGCTGAGAGCCTCCGTACGAGAGCTCCCATCCCACATTCATCTGTCACTTCTCCAGCTATTCGCTCCTCTTTCTGTTATTATTTTCAGTTGCTTTCCTCAAAGTGAATGGAAGAGGGGAAACACATGGCGACCCTGCAGTGAATGGGAGGTGGAGACTGGAAATGCTGCTCCGAAATCAAGGCAAAGAGAAATAAAAACCAGGTGCTTTCGCTTGTAATAAGTTAAAGAATCTGCTAATATAAATTAAATCAAATGTGCCTGGTAAGATTTCTTGTAATAAGATGGGATATTTAGATAAATGAGATCTTGTAATTAGCTGCATTCTGAATTATTTTTACCAAGATCAGGAAAGGTTGAGTGAAGAAAATAAGCCAGAAAGGCTCGAAAGTTTTAGATTTTCTGACGTTAGTTGGTGATTTTCCAGCCTGTCCTCCTACAAAAAACGACCAAATAGGTCGATTGTTCAGCAGCTTATTATGACCCATAGTCACATTTTAAAGTGTAGCAGCTCTAGTGGTCGTGTAAGAAACAACATGATCCAGTTGATTGCAAACGCTCCGGAGTGTCGTATATTCACAAATAACCCTCTCTGGAAAATCTAGTTTGGCCATTAAAATGCTTTTTGATTACATTTCTAGCGAGAAGTGTATATTGTACTTTTAGAATCCACGTCCAGTGGATGTGTAGGATCTATAGTTTGATAGATATTACGAAGATGATTTGAGGTCTTGCCAGGAGAACGTTAATATACTACGTCTTTCCGCCGCGTCCATGTAAAGTTGGCTCTCGAAGTTTTCATAATAAAACCGGAAGTATTCCCCTCACTGTCCAATGATTACACAGTGATATCTGCATTACTCATCCACTAAAAAACATCAGTTTATCCTTGTTAATTACACAATATTGATTGGTTTAAAATGCTTCTGTGTTTTTAACCTTCGATTCGGAGAAACAAATAGTTTTTTCTGAGTTTAGGATGGCCGAAGACACTATACCCATAATCCTCAGAATTTGTTTGGGACTACAACATCTTTGCTTGACAAACCCCGTGATTAGTCCTCAAGCTCTGTGATTGGATGTTGGAGTGGCAGTGCGACAAGGTTACGCCGAGCTCTTTGAAATGGAATGAAACCACGGCAGACTATCCAAAACTGGACTCAAACGGGTCCAGCCCAGTGCAGCGCAGCATTAATATACCCACATGACAGCTAAGGTCAGAAGAGCTTTATTTAACAGCTGGCCTTATGTCTGTGACCCCTCCTGTTGTTAATTGATAAGCCTTGAAACATGCACTTGTCAAGGTTCAGAACAGAGTCCTGCATCGGGTCGGTGACCTGCAAAAAAAAGTGATTATTTTCAAACATTTTTTTTCGGGTTCGGTTCTGGGTAAAACAAAGAAGATGCGGGTCGGGTCGAGGGTGTTGCGTAATAAATATATTAAAATAATAACAATTTAATTTAATGTTAAATCCTCAGACCTCTCCCCCACGGGACCGCGCATAATCATAACCTCTGCACCGCATCAATCTGCTGCTGAGCGCGCCACATTCAAAATTGCTGAGGTGAAGCTCTCTAGCGGAGGATACAGCATTTCCAATAACACTTCCTCAAGAGCGAAATCCAACGTCTGGGAGGCTTTTGGTGACATCAAAATAACTAACATCCCACGCTTTTTGAGCCAAATACACAGCTGCGTGTGTTAACAATTGCATGTTTTCACTGCTCATAGGATATGCGGGTTCGGGTCGGTTTGCGGATCTTGTGCCGACGGGTCGGGTCGGTTTGCGGAACTAATTATCAATATGTGCGGGAGGCGGGGCGGGTTCGGTATTGAACGTCGCGGGTGCGGGTCTTGGCAATCAGACCCGTGCAGGACTCTTGTTCAGAGGCAATATTTGCAAATATGGCAGTAGCCATCGATCATCTTAAGATAAGTTAAGATAAGATATACTTTATTGATCCCAAGTTGGGAAATGTTTTTGTTACAGCAGCATGTACAAAATGCCACTATTGTTACTTTGTAATTCTACTCCACTACAATTCAGAGGTTAACCTGGTATTTTTACTCCACTACATTTATTTTAGTTACTTTGCAGATTCTGATTAATGATGTGAAATATAAACAACCCTTAAATCAGACTTTAGTTACACCTGAGTCAAATTCAGGGAAGGTGATTGTCAAGTGCCAAAATAAACTATGCAATATATTAGACGTTAATAATACAGATGCACGTGCTTTAACCACTAGGCGGTGTGGGTTAAAAAACTGTCAAGTTTAAAGTGTTAACACAATAAATTATACTTTCCAGTAGGGCTGTGCAATTAATCGTATTTTAATCGCGATTACGATTATGGCTTGCGACGATTATGAAAACAGCATAATTGACAAAATAAGATTATTTTGCTGGGTGCGCTTTGCCCCTCCCTAAAAGCCCACTCGGCCACGTGGGAGTGACATGTGTTGTGAGTGTTCAGCGCGAGCGAAGATGTCAGAACAAGAGCAGCAACTCGTTAAAGAGAAGGGTCAAACTATTTCCACTATTTGCAAGTACTTTGCCATTACATTTCAGATCGCTAAAGATATGTGCCCAGTTAGCACTGTTGGCAACCAGGGCTTTAAACAACTTGTCAACACGTTGGACAAACGTTACGCGATGCCGTCTCGGTATTATTTCAGCAGGTCTGCGCTGCCTGCGCTATGTGACAAATGCCGTGGGGAAGTTGAGAGAGATGTGGCTTCAGCTGACTACTTTGCTACCACAACAGACCTATGGTCTAGCCCAGGGGTGTGTTAGAGATTTGGAGGGATAACTGGTCCGCTTTTCAAATCTCTGCGCGTTCCTATGAAGCTGGTTATAATACAGGAAGGAATCCATATCTACAAAGTAACCGTTAACAATAATCTACTTTAATGGCAATATGACAATGCAATACAATCATTACAATACAACATGATATATTACAGTTATATTGTAATGCTTAAGGAGTAATACCGGCTTACTCCTGCCCTAGTTCGCATACTGCAGAGCTACTTTCACCCGAGGGCAGCATGTGAAGAAGAGGCCGAACGCCAGGGATCCACCGGATATATACCAGAGTAAGAAGGAGGGGTTTGGTGTTAGGTCAGCTGGTCATCTCTTCAGGTCATCTCATTGGGAGACGCAACGCTGGCCAGCAGGAAACCAAACAGGCTCACTTTCCAACAAAAGGTCTCAAGGCCTGCATACCTACACCTCCCCCACAGAGCAATAAAACCCTGTTTACTCCAACCAGCCCAGAATGTTTATAGCCATTTGTAGTCCTTACATTTATGAAAGGATAAAACAGAGAAATCAATATAAAACACAAACACAGGTATTGTTTGAACAGTATTCACTTAACTGCTACTGTTGATAACCACCAGAGAAACCCAAGGGACCTCTCTTAATATCACAAACCACTGTAGCTAGATCTAAGTTGAATGCAAATCAGGACATGCTCTCACCTTCCCCCATCTTCCTTTGTCCTCAAAAACACATGTCAACAGGCCCCATATCCAGCTCACAGTTTTACCCAAATTATTCCCATTTTAAGCTTATCCATAGTTTGCTAACATGAATAAATACAAATATAACTCTACAGGTGCCCAACCAGTCGATCGCGAGATGTGTCTACAAATAGAACAACAATATTCTGTTTTATCGTTAATGTCCTGTAACATAATCTTCCTGTGCCAGAATAATGCACTTGAACGCATCAAAGCTTTGTGATTGGCCGGCGTCACCCCATGTGTCGGGGCGTGGCTGAGGGTCTTCAGTACAGGTGGCAATATTGTCACCTGCCTGCGCTCATCTCTGAAACCAGACCATGTAAACAGCCTGGTGTTTCTTGCAAAAAATCTTTAAGAGATGACATGAGCAGCCCTACCAGCATTTGCCATGGTGGCCTAAACATTTTTATTTGGTCTTAAATTGTAGTTCAACATTTATTTCCTGTTACTTCTGGACCATGACGGTTGGCCAGCCTTCAACGTTTAACTGAGTGGAATATGTTGAATATGTTGAACCAACATGTTGGCTATATGTTAAGGAGTTCTCAGCAGGTTGTGACAGTGCACTGCATCATATTTGATTTCATTTATTTTGGTCTAATTTATTTTTATTTATCATATTAATAATATATGTTTAGTATGGTTTTGGAAGTGCGCTCCAACATATTTGTTGGTCTTGTTTATTGGTAAAATATTATTTGTTTTAAAGTTCAATAAATGGTCAATGAATAATCGTCAAAATAATCGTGATATCAATTATTGACCCAAATAATCGTGATTATGATTTTTGCCATAATCGCACAGCCCTACTTTCCAGTATAATTTCCAGTTTAGTTTATGACGGATTTATTTTGTTATCCATTCCACACATATATTGTTTTGATATTTGTAACACCAAATAATAGTTACTAAAACAATAATATCAAACATAATATTACTATTACATTTATTGTGAAATTAAAACAGAACAGTAAAGAAAAATACAGTTTCAGTCTCTCGATTTGAAGCTTATGCATTGTACCATGAACCTGTATAGACATGTAACAGTCAACTGCATGAGGAGTTGGAAAGGTAGTTTCTGAAGATGTTACAAATAACACACAGCATACAATGCCATAATAACTTTGTATTATTAGTGTAGGACACTTATGTATAACATCTGAAGATGTGTAGTTGTATTCATGTTTTCACATAATTTTACAGCATATTGCT
The DNA here is from genome assembly GCF_902827175.1 of Gymnodraco acuticeps. Classification (NCBI taxonomy): domain Eukaryota; kingdom Metazoa; phylum Chordata; class Actinopteri; order Perciformes; family Bathydraconidae; genus Gymnodraco; species Gymnodraco acuticeps. Next base: position 1,355,477 of record NW_022990274.1, read on the forward strand.
ATAATATTTCACATATTGTAGTTCTACACATTAATATCTGATTTGTAAAACATCACAGACAGAAAGGTATATCCGTCATTTAATGGTAAGCTATTGAAATTGTGATTCCATAGATGTGTCTCCCATCACCCAAATCCCCTGACTATTCTCTCAACTCAGTATTTATATTCTTATATTCAAAGAAAATCAGTAATATCTTTAAAAACTACAAGTCCTTTTCTATCAGCTGTGCACCGTTACCTATCTACCAATTGTATCAAATATAAAAGTCAGCCGAATTAGTGTTGATACTTCAAGGCAGACCCGGCGCCAGAACAAATCTAAAGGGAGGGCATATGATTTTCATGGGAGGGCACACAAAACCGTCAAGTGCTGCGGCACAATATATATCAAACAGCAAGGCCAACAGCATTGCGTAAAGACGCACACTTATCGCAAATACATACACAAATAAAGGGCAACATAGAAACCACTTTTGAAACATTGTGTGCGTGGCAGCACAAACACTGGTAAATCACGAGCAAGGCACACTGGTTAAGGATGGCAGCTTCCTCATCGTTGCACTCGGAGAGAAATAGTAGAGACCGAGACGATGAACTGTTTAGCCCGCCTTGGGCATGGTTTATGTTCCTATGCACTGCAGGTGCATCCTTTCGCTCAGCCGAGCTAACTTAGAACATTATTTTGGCCAACTCTGAATCTTTGTGCAGCGAATACTCAAACAGCGATAGGAAGAGCCCACTGCCTGACTCGGACATGCTGTGGAGTGAATTGTGGTCACCTCTGAGAGGGAGTTGGTTGACAGCTAAAAAAGCTATAATATCAACGACAGCTGACACGTAATAACGGTTCCGTGCCAGCTGATCTGCACCAAAGTACTCATTTCCTTATTTGTTTCCTCGCGTATCTCTCTCTCTCTCCACACACTCTCACATGAAATGTGTTCTTTTGATGCGGCATGCCTTAGCAGTCCTTTATCAGTCTGTAATGCGTGTTTCCAGTCGCAAAAACCTTTGACAGCAAAAGCCGCATCAGATGAAAACGTATTTACTTTAAACTGTCTACAGGGGAAACAAAAGGCTGCGTCTGCTTTTAACGAATATTCAAGCCATGGCCAGTTGTTTCATCGCTATTTCGTTTTAATAAATCCTTAGACCTTTTAAGCCAATTTCTGATGTCCATTTTGTAATTCAAACAGAAATGGAAGTCTACAGAATGCACAATAAGCAATAAACAAATCCAGAATAGACGGCAGAGTGTGATGCTGTGATTGGTCTGTGAACGAATCACAAATCACAACAGACACATGCATTTATTTGACGTAGCCTGCGTTTTTTTTTTTTAGTTAGCCTACTATCTGACATCACATACATCGTGGCATAAATGTTCACAGTTTATTTATAATAAAAAATAAAAACATTTTTTTTAAATGTTATAAATAATAAAAAACGTGTTTATTGGGGGAGGGCAGGAATGTCAAATGGGAGGGCCTGGCCCTCCCACGGCGCCGGGCATACTGCAAGGAGACGTTTTTTTGTTAAATGTTTTCGGATTTCATATCGCATAAACACCATATCCCAACGTGCATTGCAGCTAAAACATCCAATCACCGAACTACTTTCATCAATCTTAACTTTTATGTTTTACATTCGATTGCATTAAGGCATCATGATATGCTTCACATTAGACATTTGGACATGCAATTGCTGATCACCACTTTCATTGCATTCTGGATGATTTAGTCAACTTTGTAACACCCATGTTGTTCCCGCCATAAAGAAAAGGAATTAGTAACCATCCAGATCAGATAAAACACACACACACACACTCTAAATGTGTTCCTCTCCCCCCTTATGTGCCAATCCCCCCATGTGAATCACACCTGGCATTCACAAACACACACACACAGAACAATTTGACACATTTCCCGCTCGTATGTGCCCATCCCCCCACATGGATCACACCTGGCACACGCAATACATGTTCAGTGTCTGTTCTTTGTATATTTACTGCAGTTGCTCATGTATACCAGTAGTCTGATGCAATATTTATAGTTTGAAAGGGTGTTAAATGAAATTTGGTGATGATTAATGGTTTTTGTGTTAATGTAACTGCTATTTAGCAGTTAAAACAGGACCGGTCAAACTTGACTGCGAACAACAAAGTAAGTGGGGGGGGGGGGGGAACGAAGACAATAGGAGGGTTAAAACAAGACCCTATATCTCACTGCATTGTTACTTCTTAAGTTATTATGTCTGATATCAAGTGTAAAGACATATTCTGACTAGAAATTAGACCAATATACTTGGCAAGATTTCCAATGTTTACAGTGTAGTTGGTTCAAGGATAGACCAATGCAAACAATGATTACAAATATATTACTACATGTCCACTCACTGTGTTTAAGGGGTCTGTGAGGTGTAGACGTTTCAAGGTAAGTTTGAGTTTTCCCAAGCTGGATAATGAAAGTATGTGATAAAAGAAATAGGTTATTTATATTGCACATTTCCTAGATGAAGGCATTCAAATTGCTTCAAAGGGAGATGCTAAGTCAGAGTTCATTTGTGATTTCTGATCATCTAACGTTTTTTTTTAACATAGGTTCACGGTAAGGGCTTGATCATGGCATGTTTATGTAGCCGTATCTTGTTATAGGGTGTCTTTCCCATGCGTTTGAACTTCTGGAGCGTTTGAACTTGTTGACTTCCAACCCGCTGCCTTCACTACGAGTCAGCTCCCACGCAGGTATCCACACAGGCACCTCACACACGAGTTAAGTGGGAAGAAAAGAGTGGTAGAGGGAGGGACTGTGAAAAAGGGATGAAAAAACAGCATTTTAGAGACATTAAGTGTCTATGTGAGCATGCCCGAGTGTTCCTCAGCTCAAGAGACAGAGCACAGAGAAGCAGAACAGCAAATTATGACAGTTCAGAGATGAGCCCAGAGCTGTCAGCAAAAATGGAAATAAAAAGGGCTGTGAATGGCCCCGCCGCAAGTCAAAGTGACAGCCATGTAAATAATATTGGCGGAATATGCTGCAATTTAGGCATAATTTACCCGGCCCCTCCCCAACCAGTGGGGGAAAAACGAACAATTTGTCCTTTGAAGGTTAAAATGAGCATTTCTGTCTTCCAGGAAGAAAAGGTCTGTGTGAGCTACAGTAAAGGCACTGTGAGGAGAGCCTAAGCAGGCCCGTGCACTTCCTGCCTGGCCCGGGCTCTGAAAATCATTACGCCACCATCTGTCTGTCATGACCTTGGCATATATACACTTTATATTTATGACATTTAAACGGAAAACAGATGCAAAGGGCCTTTAAACAGAAGTCTGATCCACCACTCGGGGCTAATGGCTCAAAAGTGTGAATGGTGCATAAGAGGGGCCTAACTTTGCCTGCTCCAATAAGCCGTCAAATGAAAATACCATACAGAGCTGGCGTCGTTACGAAGACTTGAGTCCTTGTGTATGTGTGTAACTTTGTGTTGTTTTGTTTTGTAGTTTAGGAAGAACACTTCCCCAGTCTTAGAAAGGCACGAGAAACCAGCCGGGCCTCCTGCAACTATTACTAGTTACATAATAACACACACACCACACACACACACACACACACACACACACACACACACACACATACACACACACACACACACACACACACACACACACACACACACACACACACACACACACACGACAGACAGACAGACAGACAGACAGAATAAACCACCACAACCTGTGTGAAAACCACCACACAGGTTTATTGTCAAGTAGGTTAACACATACCAGGAATTTGCCTTGATGTATATGGTGCATACATAAACACAGGCCAAATATATATGTATATGAAAAATAAATACAAAATAAATAAAATAACGTAATGTAAGCAACATCTATATGAAATAACGAAAATAACAAAAAACGATGTACAGTATAATATGACATAATAACGTGCAGTATTGTTATGAGAAGTGGAAAGCTTTACAGGTATTTAAAAAAAAAGTAAGCCTACCGTCTTACTATTATGTGAAATGGGGGTCATTGTCTCTTTTAGTCCAACAGGTGAACAGGAGAAACTAGGGCTTGGACCTCCATTATGTTCGTGGACCACCCACTCTGCTCAGAAAATAATATAGCCCTGTTCTCATTTAAAATGTTAAGCCCTGAGCCTGTTTTTCAGGCCTCAGGCTCGAAAATGACATTCCCAGAACAAATGACTATAACTTCACTTCTAAAAGGGGTAAATTAATAATCTTTTTGCTCCGTAAAGCTCAGTGTTGTGATGTCTGTTTGCTTCGCTTGTCGCGAGTTCTGATTGCTCAGTGATGATCATAATACCTCTAGAATCTGTGAAATCTCAGCTTGCTAATCGATATCTTGTTTGTGAAGATCCGATATGTAAGGGTATTTATACCTAGAGTTATGTGTTAAGTGTGTTAGCATTTATTCGCTCAGGTCTCATTTAGACGCTTCTTGTGAGATTTGTGTTTTGTTTCGGTAAAAATGGTTCGTATCGTCAGTTAGCTGAGTTTCTTCTCGTTAAGTGGGTATAATCTGGGTGTGACCCTAGATAACAACCTGTCCTTCACAGCAAACATCGCTGCCACAACCCGCTGCTGCAGATACATTCTTTACAACATCAGGAGGATACGTCCCCTCCTGACCCAGAAAGCGATGTAACTTTTGGTCCAGGCTCTCGTCATCTCACGCCTAGACTACTGCAACTCCCTCCTGGCTGGTCTACCTGCATGTGCCATCCAACCTCTGCAGCTCATCAAGAATGCAGCGGCTCGTCTGGTCTTCAACCTTCCTAAATTCTCCCACACCACTCCGCTCCTCCGCTCCCTTCACTGGCTTCCAGTAACTGCTAGAATCCACTTCAAGACACTGGTACTTGCTTACCATGCTGCGAATGGATCTGGCCCTTCCTACATCCAGGACATGGTTAAACTGTACACCCCAGCACGTGCACTACGCTCTGCATCAGCCAAACAGCTCGCTGCACCCTCGCTGAGGGGGACCCAAGTTCCCATCAGCAAAAACATGTGCGTTTGCTATCCTGGCTCCAAGATGGTGGAATGAGCTCCCCATTGACATCAGGACAGCAGATAGCTTACACACCTTCCGGCGCAAACTGAAAACTCATCTCTTTCGACTCCACTTCGAGCGATATAATTACTAACAAAGCACTTATATACTAATAAAGGGCTGGCTTACCTAAAGCCAGTTGAGTAGCACTTGAAATGTTTGGCTCTATGAAGCCTGATGTACTTATATGATTCTGTTTTCTTCTAGTTTGTATCTTCTTGGTCGAACGCACTTATTGTAAGTCGCTTTGGATAAAAGCATCAGCTAAATGCAATGTAATGTAATGTATGACACATTAATAGATTTTTAAATGTTAAGAAGCCCTGAGACACAGTTTCGTGAAAAAACAGGTTAAGAAAGAGTCTGCTGGGAACATTACAAATATAATTCAGAGATGGTGTTTTCAACCACTGTATGAGGCTCACGCAAGTAAAGCTACTAGAAGAGGATACAGCTCATTTCAGTGGAAACAAAAATCAGTTTTGCAACCATTGTATGAAACAAAGGAAGCGTTGTTATATCTCTCACAGGTTCCGCCCTCTACTGGACTCTATGGGTACTACCTTATCATGCAAGCATTCACCTACTGATATTTCTATAGACGTAGCCGGCCCCGGGGTGGGCCTACCTGAATGCGCGCGCATCACACCGTATAAAAGGAGGCCTTGCCTTCTGACTGACCTTTTCTCTTTAGCAAGCAAGGAACAACTGAGCAAGAGACGAAGTTTGAAAAGTTTGGAGAAGTTGAATCATGGACTCACCACTTTTGGAGCAACGGCCCTGCCTTTCGTGCCACGGCTTGATTGCAGGTGCCGATCTCCACCGCCGATGCTTCGAGTGCCTGGGGTCTGACCACGCGGCGGCCTGCCTGGGCCAGTCTCCGGCCTGCAATGCCTGCCGCCTGATTCCGCGGCTCAAAACTCCGCTTGATGCATTTCACCGTTTGGGTGAATACATCATGGCGGAGCGTGCGCTCCCACAAGAGCGCGCCGCGGTGCGTTCAAGGACCTCAGTAGAGAATCAGCCCTTTCTGTGTCGACCCTCAATGGGCAGATCTTCCCTTCACGGAGAGTTTTGCGGCGGAACGGGTCACCAGAGAGTACCACAGCTTTATCGCTGGGGCCCCACAGCTGAGGGCTTTCCATTAACACAATGTTATGGGGAATGGAAACTCAGCTGTGTGTTAACAATTGGTGGATGGACAGGACGCTGAGACGGGGTTATTCACTCCAGTTTTGCAGCATCCCACCTCCATTCAAAGGCATTCGAGAGATAAAGCTATCATCCCAGGAGGAGATGGGTTTCCTCTCGGCAGAGATTCAGGCCCTGGTGCAAAAACAGGCGGTGTCTGTTGTGCACCCTCAGCACAGAGAAAAGGGTCTTTATTCCATGTACTTCCTGGTTCTCAAGAAGACGGGAATACATGGCCTGCAGAAAATTCCACATGTTAACTATAAAACAGTTACTGGGGCTTGTGCAGCCAGGCGATTGGTTCACCACCATCGACCTGAAAGACGCGTACTTTCATGTAGGTATTGCTCCGGAGCAGTGTCTGTGTTTTGCCTTCCAGGGGATAGCCTACGAGTACAACAGATTCATGTTCGGCTACTCCCCATCCCCACGCATGTGCAGCAAATGTATGGCCGTTGCGCTCCAGCCGCTGCTAGTCCATGGCATGATAGTTTTCTATTACCTGGACAACCTCATAGTTATGGCCAGGTCCAGGGAACAGGCAATGTTTTGCACAGCACAATTGATCCTACACCTAACCAAATTAGGTTTTGCAATCAATTGAAAAAAGAGCACCCCCATACCTCACCAACAGGTGTTGTATTTGGGAGTGGTGCTCGATGCAGGCGCGATGCGCGCCACCCTGTCAGAGAGCAGAAGTGCGTCCCTTCTCCGGGCGGTTCACAGGCTGCGACAGGGGGCGACAGTGACAGCTTTGACTATCATGCAGACTCTGGGTTTCATGGCGGCTGCTCACGTTGTGGTCCCGGTCGGGTTACTGCATATGCGCCGCCTGCAGAGGTGGTTCTCCAGCCTGCGTTTAGATCCCAAGAGGCTCAAACAATGACTGATGACCACTTGCAATTTAAAAGTGTTTCAGGAGGTCTCACTATTGTCCGAACGCGTATTTTCGAGGACTTTCCTGCAGTGTAGGGAAAAACTAAAAAAATTGAAGAGTGAATATCGCCTAGTCAAGGATAACAACGGCACGAGTGGTGCGGGTAGGAACAACTGGAAGTGGTTCGACCTGTCGGACGCTATTTGTGGCCATAGACCGGCTAACGTTGGGAAGGAGGGAGGCCTGGACTCTTCTGCCTTACTTGAGTCTCTGCATGGTAAGTGTTTGCTAACGCTCTGTTATTTGCTTGAAAGGGTTTTGTCCCTATCTATTCTAAAGCTCACTTCTAACAAATAAGTCTATTTTATCCTTACATTTATGTTCGACAACCCATGCTTTTATGGAGCCCCGAAGAGCTACATAGCTAGCTAAGGCAGATAGCATTAGCTAGAGCTATTGTTTGCTAACACGATATGTGCCATTGTTTACGTTCAGTTTTCTTTTTCTAGAGTTGTTGTTGCTATTTAGTATTGTGCTGCAGTAGTTTTCGGAATTAACAAGTCATGTTGCTGTTCTAGATGATAACATTGGGACTAACGAGGAGGAACAGTCCCGAACAACGGGGGATGGCAGTGTTCCGTCCTCAATATCAACTGAAGAACCAACCCAGTCTCACGACATTTAATCTATTGATTCGTGATCACCAACACGATGTTCCCTTTTTTTCGTGTCACACAGAACGATTTTAAAAGCAATGTATTTCTATTGGTAGTATGTTTCGTGCCTGCACCAAGTCTTTTTGTCCGTTCGGGTCTTGGAAGACCAGAAGCTGTGGGGTTCATAAAAACATGTTCTTATCAAGCCACGATTATTGTTTTTATTTTAAATCGTATAATGTCGGACTTTTGTTGTCGTCTGTGAGGAAAATAAATGGGGCTCAGAGCCTCAGAATACTGAAATCTGTATTTTTTTAAATCTTGTTTTCCTTCTAATTTGTTATTATTTTCTAAATAACACACTGTTATTTACTCACCAATAACACACAATTATCCTAGTTTTTATTTATTTGTTTAATTCCATAATCTCGGGCTTCCTTTAGTTCATCTTACTGTTGTTCTGTTTATACATTTTATTCCTATATCCTTGTGTGACCTGTACCTGTCCTGTGTTTTTCATTCTTATTACTAATTGCTATTGCTATAATTATCTTATTGTCACCCAGGCAAGAGGAAACGAGGAGGACAGGATCTGGCCCAGCAGGAACGGCACCATGAACAGAACCTGGCCCAGCACGAACGGCACCATGAACAGAACCTGGCCCAGCAGGAACGGCACCATGAACAGAACCTGGCCCAGCAGGAACGGCACCATGAACAGAACCTGGCCCAGCACGAACGGCACCTGGCCTAGATGGATCGGCACTTTGACCTGAGCTTAGCGGCTGCTGCCCGGACGAGGGAGATGGATGCGACCTTGAGAAGGGAGGAGGCCGCTCAAGCACACACATTTAATTTAGCCTTCCTGCAGTCTTGACCAGTTGCTAGGGGGAATGGGCAGCCGGCGTGGCCCGTCTCCTCAGGAAGGCGAGCCTCGGTGATAAAACAAACAAATAATCTCTGCCTGAGAATATATTGTTATATTGTTTATATCTTGTTATTGTTCATTTGTAAATGCAACATTTTTACTTTCTTGTTTATTTCTTATCTTTAAAATGTTTATTTTGTTTTTACAATGCCATGACTTTTTATGCTGCTGCAATACAAACATTTTTTATTTTTGTATTTGTATTGTACAAAGCCTTGCCTTTTTAATGCTGCTGCAACAAAACACTTCCCAAATTGGGATCAATAAAGTACTTCTTTGACTTATCTTATCTCTTGTTGATAAATAATTGCACCCAACAGCGATCATACAGAAATATGGCATTATCTAGGCGTCCCTCTGCAGTGAGAAATATAATAAACACCATCATCTGAATCAAATTCAGATTCACATCATCTTTATTTTGAGAAGATATAAACATACATGAATTTATAAAGCAATATCAAACACCATCAGTTAGGAAAAAGCCCATAAGATCAAAGTTCATATTAAGAGATTTAAAGAAAGAAATTGAGTTTGCTAGCTTGAGGTCCTCCTCTAAAACATTATTACATTACATATTTATTTTGTAATGGTATTAAGAATAATACATGATAAATAATACATGTAGTAACAATTGCTCAATCTTAATACCCTTGTTGTACTAGACTCAAACAACACATTCCTTATATATTTCAAAGAGAAGAGAGAACAAAATAAAAAACCTATACAAAGAGAGCGGTGCACAGCGCTTACTATTTACTTGCACTATATTTCTGTGTATCTGTTTTATTGTGTTGCACTGTTGGAGGAGCCTGTGACCTAAGATGTTCATCGTCAAAACTACACCTTAGCTATGTTAGTATGACAAAATAAAAAACCTTGAACCTTTTGGCAAACAAACAAATACAGAGAAGATGATTGCTTGCGCTGATCAACTCGGCAGGCCCTTGTGCAGGGACAAGCTCCCCCTAACCCATTCAAGCAACCGTTTAAATGTCTAAGAAAGATTGAGGTTATATTCTAATATATTATTTTATGCTGTGGATACTTTAGCCTCTATCCATGTTTACAATTTTCCACACTTATTTTACACTTGCATTTATGAATATAGTTTTGCTATGTTTTACACTTTTGTATTTATGTTTATAGTTTGCTTTTAATATTTGCTTAATTTATTAGAAATATTTTCTTTTCATGATCTGATATTTTCTCAAATGTTCTTATTATGGGGCAGTAATTACTGGTGCTTGAAATTCGAATATTTACTAAATAGTATATTCTGATAAACAAAAATGTTGTTTAAATCATTTGACAAACAAATGTATGTGAAATTATGTTTAATACAATGAATACAATACAATGAATATTTAGCTATTAATGTAGCGCATCAAACCCTCTCTGATGTCAGTGCCCTCTTCCTCTGCACCTTGAGCCACTGCTACCCCTGGCTCTGCTGCTGCTGGTGCATCCCACCCATCATCATAGGCCTCTCCATGACTCTCGCAGAGGTTATGCAGAGCACAGCATGTCAGCACCATAGATTTCACAAGTTTCACATCACAGTCATTTCTTTTCATTAGGCAATGCCACCTTCCCTTCAGTCGACCAAAAGCGTTTTCAACCACAAATTATCTTGTTGTATGTCACATGTTCTTCTGTCAGCCGTCCAGTGTCAGGGAAGGGTTTTAAGAGCCAGTTTTGCATTGGATAGGCATTGTCTCCCAGGATGTAATAGCCAGCATTCACCCCACCAATGTTCCTGGTGCAACCTGGAAAGTAGTGGCCACGACTGGCCAACTCCCACAAAAATGTGGCTCTTAACCTCTGACTGGTTGGCCACCCCTGGCCTAATGAGTGAACAAGTAAAGGAGTTTTTATGTAAAAATAATATCCTGTCTAAACATCAGTCAGGCTTCAGAAAGCAACATAGCACCATCACTGCCACAATGAAAGTGGTGAATGACATTACGAGTATTTTAGATAATAAGCAGAGTTGTGCAGCTCTATTTGTTGACCTTTCCAAAGCGTTTGATACCGTCGATCATCGCATCTTAAAGCAGAGGCTACTCAGTATACAGGCATGTCCAGCCATGCAGTGGGGTGGTTTGTGAACTACCTCTCTGAAAGGTCCCAATGTGTTCACTTTGATGGACTGTCTTCTGAGTGGTTAAACATTGCTAATGCTGTTCCTCAAGGTTCTGTTTTAGGTCCACTTTTATTCTCTATATACATCAACAGTTTAGGTGAAAATGTGGATGAAGCTACTTTACATTTGTATGCGGACGATACCGTGATGTACTGTGCAGGTCCCTCCATTAAGGAGGCTGGTGTTAAATTACAGGCTGTTTTTAACATTATTCAGACTCAGCTCTCTGAACTAAAGCGTCTTTTAAATGTTGATAAAACCAAGGTAATGCTCTTTTCAAAAGCTAAAAAGACACCAGAGCCTGTTTTAGATATTGTTACTATGCAAGGACAACTACTAGAAGTGGTTACCTGTTACAAATACCTTGGTATCTGGCTTGATGATTGTCTCTCTTTTAAACTTCATGTCAATAACCTGCTTAAAAAGCTGAGGGTTAGGCTAGGTTTCTTTTACAGGAACAAGTTCTGTTTCTCGCTTGAGGCCAGGAAAAGGCTAGTCACTGTGACCTTTTTACCTGTGCTGGACTATGGTGATGTGTTGTATATTAATGCACTTACCCATTGCCTGAACAAGTTAGATGCCGCCTATCACAGTGCACTGAGATTTGTCACAAATTGTAAAGCACTTACTCATGATTGATTGATTGATTGAAAAGTTTATTAACAGCTTGTATATTGGGTACAGTACAGTACAGCTCAAAACATACAATTGTTAAGGGGATGCAGACCAGAGAAAGACTTTCGTCTTGTTTACATCAGGGTCCCCCATTTCCAATTCATCATATCATTTAAGACATATAAGACATATTTGACATACAGATGGCTTATTTACAATTTACATACAGGTGGTTTTTTTACATACAGATTGCTTATTTACAATTTTCATTTTAGATTTCGTTCTAATACATCCTAACCGGACATTTAAGACATACCAAGTCTACAGAGATACAGTTAGTAACAGAGTCTAAAATGCGAGTATATACATAGATGGGGGGGAAGCTGTCCATTGAACGACAGGTTGATATTTGTACCATTACCGGGGCCAGTTTTGCAATGCTCTCCCCCGAAGGTGCTCTTTAAGAGAGGTTTTGAAGGTAAGTATAGTTTTACTTTCATTTACAGTTGTGGGAAGAGCGTTCCACCTTGATGTGGCATAATTGCGAAACGTGTATTCCCCCTTTTTTGTGCCAAATCTGGGTTTCACATGATTTGTGGAGCTCCCTCTGGTGTTATGATCATGGTATTCCTTGACCTTTGGGAAGAATTTTGACATGTACATGGGTACCATAGAGGTGTAGTGGATCTTGTAGACCAGGCCCATTGCAAGTAGCTGTACTCTGTTGTCTACTCTAAGCCATCCTAGGTTGTCAAAGTGGGCAGAGGTGAGGTGGGTTCTAGATGAAAGGTCAAGCAGTAGTCTGACCAGTTTATTTTGCGATGTTTGAAGTTTTATTTTTAGCGCCTTGGAGGTGCTATGGTACCATGACGTGCAAGCATAGTCATAGTACCCTTGAATGAGTGCTCCTGCCAGAGTTTTCAGGGTGTTTTTGTTTACCAGAGAGGAGATCCGGTGTAGGAATCTAGTTCTTTGATTGACTTTTTTTATTACATTGGATGCCATTTTGTCACAGGAGAGGTTTGCCTCAAGAATAGATCCTAGGTATGTAATTTCCTTCTTACTTGTGACAATAATGTCGCCCACTGCAACTGAGAAGTCGTCGGATTTTCTGAGATTATGTTTCGAACCGAAGAGAATGGACTCTGTTTTACCCAGGTGTAATGATAATTTATTATCGGCGAGCCAGGTGCAGATTCTGCCGAGCTCGGAGCTGAGGGTTTTTTCAACCTGCAACCTGTTCCTGTCAGAGACCAGCAGGGCTGAGTCGTCCGCGAACAGGAACAAGTTGCAGTCACATGCTGATGACATGTCATTTACATAAATTAGGAACAGTAACGGACCTAATATGCTTCCTTGTGGAACACCACAGCTCACTGGGAGGGGGGGGGACAGAGTACCGTTTACCTCCACCATCTGTTCTCTCCCCTCCAGGTAGGATTGCATCCAGCTCACCGATAGTTTATCAAAACCAATTGCTTTTAGCTTGTCAATCAGAATGGGGTGATTGACAGTGTCGAAAGCCTTTTGTAGGTCCAGCATCACCATGCCGCAGTACTTGCCCTCGTCCACCTCTTGTTTGATGTGGTCGCTCAAATAAAGAAGGCATGTGTCAGTGGAGTGGGATGTTCTAAAGCCAGATTGAAATTCATAGATTAGTTTCTTTTCCGCGAGGTACTTTTCGACCTGTTCATATACTATTTTTTCCATGACTTTCGAGATGGAGGTAAGAATAGAGACAGGGCGGTAGTTGCCTGGGTCCAATTTGCTGCCCTTTTTGTGCAGGGGGGTTACTCTTGCAATTTTCATCACTGTACCCTGTATGCCAAGGCAGGTCTGCCATCACTTACTGTAAAGAGGCTCAGTCATTGGTACACGTTTATTTATAAAGCTTTGTTGGGTAAACTCCCGTATTATATCTGCTCTCTGATAACACAGAGAGTTGCAAGCAGCTATTGTCTGAGATCGCATGATGTAGTATTGTTAGATGTGCCAAGAGCAAGGACTGTCTCAGGTAAGACAGCTTTTATGTGCGCAGCTCCACTTGCTTGGAACAATCTTCAGCAAGAATTTAAACGGAGCAATCTCATTCCTCTGCATGTTTTTAAAGCTAGGCTAAATGAAATGCTTGTTGATACTATGGCCACTTGTAAATGTCTATAACTATGTAAATGTATCCTGTAAATATAATATATGATGTCCTTTATTGTTTTATGTTTCATGTGGAACCTATATGCTGCAGGTCTCCCTTGAAAAATAGATCTATGATCTCAATGGGACCAATCTGGTTAAATAAAGGTTTGAAATTAAATGAAATGAGACAAACTAAAAATAGAAAAGGATTCTATAAACTTAAGATGTAAGAATGTGCAATAAAACAATTTAATATAATATAAACATAAGAAATTAAAGTAAAATGTACAATAAAAGAGAAGGATGTGTATTACTTAAGTGTAGTATTTAGTACAACAGAACAATGTTACCTAAGAAAATAAAAAATATATATTTTGTTTGACATATTTAACTTGCCATAAAACCAAACTCAATTAGCTTCCTAAAAATGTCAGCTAGCTAGGTCCGGTCCATTATTCATCTCCAGTCATATCTAATTGCTTCCTCATGGTTTGGTTAGCACAACCTTCAAGTAGTTGTGAAACAACCATTTCTATTTCAGAGCATAACAAAGTGTGCCACAGGAGGTATTGTCTGCCTAAATATAGTGTCAGCTGAGCTCTATCCAGTGACAGTGAGTGTTTGAGTGTGCGGCGAACAACAGGTGAAATCAATCACTGATTAAGGGTGGTAATTGCATCTTGCAGTTAAGGCCGTGATTTGTTTAGCTAGTGACAGTTGATCAAGGTTCCAAGGTAAACTCTGAGCAGATGGAATAATGTCTAGCAATTAGAATAGTGGATATGAGGACCCTTTTCCACCCAATGTTGTTGTTTATTTCCCATAAACAGATGCAGCTTGAACACACTGAAACAATTAGGTGTAAATGCTTTCAGCTCACGGGCTGTCTGCGAGCTGAAAGAATAAACTGTTTGCAAATACGTCTCCAGTGTTTGTTTTGCCCTCTTTTGGATTTGCCATATGTGGCAATATAATACATGCCAGGCAGTTTGAATGAATGTAAAGCTGACTTGACACTGTGTACTGTAATGTGGCCATCCATTCATCAGCATTATCCTGTATCTCTACCATCTGGTTTAGAGAACAAGAGTTTTTCTTTTTCAAACAAAATATATTTTGACATGTCACATTGAAAAAAGCATGTTGTAAATTATAAAATGGGTAAGGCTGAAATCTGTTAAGCAGCTTTAGTGCGAGCATCCACTGACAGTTCTCTCACTGTCATGGCTTACTGGGACACTTCAGTAGAATATGAACACTATTGATGTTATTATTACACCTGAGTTTTTCTGCTGGGACAAGTCAAAAGAGCTGCTTAAAAAAAACACAACTGCAAAATCATGTGAAAGTTTGAATTTAACTAAATCTGCATGGTATTTTCTCATTGAAATTAGTTAATATAAATAATGATTGTAGAATATCATATAGTGGAGGAAGAGGTGGATGAATTGGTAGCTTACTGTAGCAGATAACACCTGAAATGAGAGACTAAATTAAAGCAATTTTACAATGTTATATCATATTATCATTATAATAATGTGATCTGCTCTATCAAGTCTCATCGCCCCCACAAAAAACATTTTACGTTTTATACACAATTGGAAAGAAGAGTCTCAGCTTCTTTCAAATATATCCTTATGGCTTTTGTTCTTCAAATATTCAGCAATATATGACACATACTGTAATGACTGTTACTAAAGCGGGATTATGGGAAAAATAAAAAGGTAGCTGCGGTTCTATTCTTCGGGTTTTTACAGGCTTTAACGCCGTATTTAATAATCTGAATTTGCCGATAATATTGAAATATCTGAAAGCCAAGATCTTGATTTAATTTGAGATCAGATGAAAACCCTCGGTCCCGGACCCCGCAGTGTTACTATCAGCCTATTTTTCATTCATTTCTTTATATTTCATCATTCATTGTATTCAGAGTTCATAACTGCCAGTGGTAAGAATGCTAGCTAGTGATACATGGTTTTGAATTGACATGGCTGTAAAATGGCATGCTATGTAAAAAAATAACATGAACACTGAACAGTTCGTCCAGCAGTTTGTTAGTGGGAAGCCACTTAGAGACTGGTTTGCTCTCATGATCCCCATTGGTTGAAAAAGTGGGCAAAATTTATGTGATTTTATGTGCCAACATTCAGACATAATGCTCAATGTCGTACATTTTCAGTTTTTTGGGAAATCATGCAAACCAATTACCTTACTAAATCAAGTTTTTCATCACAATAAAACAAAAATCGCATTAAAATCCAATGACCATGACATTTTCCTTAATAGTCAAATATAAAGGCTCAAAATAAATATATTTTCCCTAATGACAGTTTTGTCTTTTTTACTCTAAAGGTGTTTGTGTTTGAAAGGTTTCTGAGGGCTTTAATAGTGGTACTTACAACTGTTAAATATATAGGGAAAAATATGCCCTTTCATCCATAATGTTCCTCTCATTCACCCATTCACACTCCAATGCAAACCACTGCCTAACCATGGGAGCAGTTGGTGGTTTCAGAGATCCCTGAGCATGTACAGTATGCAGCCACAGTTTCACTTTGACAGTAAGTGTAATTTATTTCTGGAAACTTTGAGGAGTAACCTGTGGACCACAATGGACAATAACAGCTACCCTGAGAGTAGCTGAATTAAAGCTTTTATTGCAGTAAAACACCCACTAAAGAATGATTTGGGTGCATGATACTCAGGTACACACAGCGCTTAAAACTATAATGTTGTCATTGATCCTTTATCCTCAGACAGACGGACCATCAGACCTTATCCAGGAACCAGAGATCCAGTGTCCGTTTCCCAGTGCTTTCATGTGCAACACTGGCCCTCAGGAGCTCATTAATCTGCTCGCCATCCCCAGCCTGCCGCCCTGTCCCCCACCCCCCCACTCACCACACAACGCTGCGCAGGGAGAGGAAAGAGGAAAGGAAAGCCACAAGTTGCAATTCAACACCCCTATGGACTCTCTCCTGGTGAGTGGGAGCATTGTGGAGCCGCTCAAACAAACATAGGTTTGTGTGCCAACAAAGGTTCCCAGAGGAGCCCAGAGGTTTTTTTATTTTTTTGTTTTTTTTTTAGTCAGTTTATTGAACATGTCAGAAACAAAAACATACAACAATAATATATATTATATATATATATATATATTCTCTTTTTTCCTTTTTTTTTCTCACTCAAATTAATAATTATAACAAAGTACAAAAAAACAAATAATAACAACAACAAAAACAAAAAAATTCTCAGATAGTCTCTGTCATGTTCAACAGGGGCAAGAAGAAGCTTAAAAAAACTGTTCTGGTCCTACCCCCTCTAACATATATTTGTCTTATAAATAAAATATTAGGTCATCGTCATCAGCGACATGTTTGTCTTGTTAATTCGTTTTTTTACAAAACAATCAGAAATAAATTACTTTTACAATTACAAGAAATAACAACAAATGGGATTTTACAGGTCCTGTTCATAACCATTAATGATTTGGCTCCTAAATAATACTTTCAGTTTAAATAGACTTGTACAATATTTCAGTGCATCGTTATTCCACAGACTAACACCTTTTGATGAGATGCAATGAAGTTTGGCATTTGTTCGTACGGGTGGTTTTTTGAAAATGCAGTTTCCTCTCAACATGTGCATGCTTTCTCTCTGTGTCAAAAGTCCCTGGATATTATGAGGTAATTGTTGATTTGCGGCTTTGAACATCATTTGAATAGTTTTATAGTCAACCAGGTCTTGTAGTTTTAGTGTTTTTAGTTTGATGAACAATTTATTTGTTGGTTCTCTGTAGGTAGTTTTATGTATAACTCGTATGGCTCTTTTTTGCAGGATGAAGATAGGATGTGTATTTGTTTTATATGTGTTCCCCCAAACTTCCACACAATACATCATGTATGGAAGTATGAAGGAGCAGTACAGCATAAACAAAGAAGCTTGATTAATTAGGTATTTGGCTTTATTCAGAATTGCTATTGATTTGGACATTTTGGCTTTGATATAGCTTATATGTGGTTTCCAACTTAATTTATTGTCTATGATTACTCCAAGGAATTTTATTTCCGATACTCTTTCTAATTGGACGCCATTTATAGTGAGTTTCTTCTCTGTATTGGTCGATCGATTCCCAAATATTATGAGTTTGGTTTTGCTTGCGTTCAATGTTAATTTATTTTGGTCAAACCAGATCTTCATCCTGCTCAGTTCCTTCTCCATTGTGACCAATAGCTGTTCTAAATCGTCCCCACGCAGAGTAGACTTGTGTCGTCTGCAAAAATAATGGTTTTAATCATTTTTGATACTTCACATATATTGTTAATATACAGAATAAATAGTAATGGCCCCAAGACAGAGCCCTGAGGCACCCCATATGTAACCTGCAGTAGTTGTGATTTATGGCTTTGTAGTTCAACGTACTGTTCCCTGTTATGTAGGTAGCTGGATAGCCATGATAATGCAACACCTCTAATGCCATATCTCTGTAGTTTTTTGATTAATAATTCATGGTCAATCGTGTCAAATGCTTTTTTAAGGTCCAGAAATATCCCTATTGCATATTATTTATTTTCTATTGCCTTAGTAATGTGTTCCATACATTCTATAACTGCAAATGATGTAGTTCTGTTTGCTCTGAAACCATATTGTTGTTCATAGAGTATGTTATGTTTGGTGATGAAGTCATTTAATCTTGTATAGTAGATTTTTTCCAGTATTTTAGAAAACTGTGAGAGCAATGAAATTGGTCTATAGTTTGACAGTACATGTTTATCTCCAGATTTATGTATTGGTATGACTTTAGCAGTTTTCATTTTATTTGGAAATGCACTGGTTTGTATTGACTGATTACAGATGTGAGTTAGTGGTTTGGCTATACATTCAATAATGTTTTTAATTGTATACATGTCAATATCATGACAGTCTGTAGACCTTTTACTCTTAAGTTGTTTAACTGTGTCAATAATTTCATTTTCATCAGACCCTCTTAAGAATATAGTTTCCTTCACATATATATCGTTACTTGCTACACCATCACTACAACTAGTATTTGGAATTTCCCCAGCTAGACAAGGACCAACATTGTACTTATTCAAATCTTCGGCAACTGAGGTCATGTCATAAATTACTGTATCGTTTTTTGACAGAAAACTGTTTGGGTATTGTGCCTTTCCATTTCCTTTTTTAATAATGGTATTTAATACATTCCATGTATTTTTAATGTTATTTTCGTTATCCTCCAATAATGTGTTGTAATGATCCATTTTGCTACATCGTATTATCTTTGTTAGTTTGTTTTTGTATGTCTTGTATTTTTGTTCAGCCTCTACTGATCCTTTCTTTAAGAAGTCTTTATATAATTCATTTTTCGTTTTACATGGATTTAATATTCCCTTAGTGATCCATGGTTTTTCAGCATATTTTTGTTTCACTATTTTCTTTACACGAGGACAATGTTTTTCATACAGCCCTGATAGAATATGTAGAAATGATTCATAGGCTTCATTTGCATCTGGTACATTCACTTTGTTCCAGTGTTGTTTAGATAATTCTTCTTTAAAAGAATGAACAGACTCTGGTGTTTTGTGTCTTGTAATTGTGACTTTTCTGGTGTCTTTTTTGATCCTAGTACAGTTCTGTATTGTTGCAAAGACTGGCAGGTGTTCACTTGTGTCATTGATTAATATTCCACTTATTACTTTCCTATCCATAACATTTGTGAATATGTTGTCAATGAGTGTTGCACTGTGTGATGTTATTCTGGTTGGTCGTGTGATTGTAGGATATAAACTGTTGCTATACATAGAATTAATACATTCTGTAGTTGCATTGTGTTCTTGTGGGTTCAGCAAATCAATGTTAAAATCTCCACATACAAAGAGCATTTTCTTGCTGCTTGTGTAGTTATAAAGTTCAGCTAGCTTTTTCTCAAATGTGTCAATACATGATCCTGGTTTTCTATACACGCAGCTTATCAGAAGGTTTTTAGATGTTTTCATTTCAATTTCTACTGTTATGCATTCCATAATGTTGTCTACAGCGAAATACATATTACTGACAGATCTACTTTTGTAACTTTTGTTAATATAAAGTGCAGTCCCCCCACCTTTAGAATGTGTCCTGTTAGTAAAAAACATGTTGTATCCCTCGATTTCAACCATGTCAGCTTGCTCCTCACTAAGCCAGGTCTCTGATATTGCTAGGGCTGTAACTTGTTTCTCCAGTTGCCTTAAACAGTGTTTGATCTTTGATACATTTGAAATGAGGCTTCTGCTATTAAAATGTAATATTGATATTGATCCATCCATCATTCCATTTCTTTTGAGTTGATCTTCTGTGTAGTATTCACATTGGTTATGGATGTTATTGTAGAAATTATTTTCAGGGTCAATATCCTTTTCAATGTCTTGTGATCTATGTTCCGTGTATTTGAAACATTTCAAGTCCAGTTTTTCATATTCAGCAGGTGAGTGATTTTTGTCCAAGGTAAAGGAGCATCGTGGACCGCCGGCACTCCACCTCTATCACTTTCACCTCCCACCCCCACAGCCCGTTTTCTAAAAGTGAGAGTTCACTGAGGAGCGGCCTTTCCAGTCTCATTCCATCAAACACCGGCAGTAGTAGAAGTGATGCAAAATCTAAATATTTTCTCCTGTCCTATTCGTTTCTCCCACCTTACTTCGGTGTCTGTTTAAACTGCTAATAATCATCACCAACTTTTGTTTAACTCAATTTTAAGCTGTAAACAATGTCTCAAAATACTAGTTTACATTAATAACTGCGGTGAATATAATAATAATAATTCCTTACATTTATTATAGCGCTTTATCAATGACTCAAAGCGCTTTACATATACACACATTACACATATATGATACATGCAATGGTCAGATACTGTGGACAATACCCACAGGAGCAAGTTCAGGTGAAGTGTCTTGCCCAAGGACACACCGGCTTTACAGACGCAGCAGCGGCGGGTTTCACCCCTTGATCTGATGATCATTGCACAGCGCACTGCGCCACACCGTCCATCTTCACGCCTCGAAGACATCGAGGCGCTTTTACAGGTACACATTGGTATTATACATGTACTGTGGACAATACCCACAGGAGCAAATCCGGGTGAAGTGTCTTGCCCAAGGACACAACGGCTTGACACAGTGGCGGCAGGAGCGGGTTTCGAACTGGAGTTCCCCAGCACTCCCCCTTGATCTGATGATCGGATGCACAGACCACTGCGCCACCCGCCCCCAATATAAATGTAATATACACTGAAAATGCATTCCAAAATTAACTTTTTGTTGATTTATGGGTGTGTACTATCTGATGATACACACTACGGATCACATGTGTGCAACAACAAGTGTAACAAAGTTGACCAAACCACTCAAAATTAAATGAAAGTTTTGATCAGCAAGTTGATATGTTCAAATGCCTCACTGTGGAGGATATCATCATCCTGGAAGCAATCAAATATCAAACACAATATTTATGACTGATGAATTTAGTAAATTGGTCAGATTCGACCCGAACATGACAGGAGAGTTCGGCATGAAATGTAAAGAAAAATTAAATGTCCAAGAATGCAATTCCAAACAACACACAGGCATTGCACCTGCATGCATGTCAACTGTGCACACATCTTCAAAGACAGACTCTCTGCTGACTCCTGTGTCTCGGGGAACTCTTTGAAAATATGTGTACAAACGAGATGAGGGGAAATGAAGTTTAGTGAACATAGACAGTAACTCTGCACTGTGTCTCACAAGTCTGCTGCCGGGTAAAAAAGTGATGCTTTCACTTTGAAGACAACAGAAGGTTTTGCGGCAAAAAATGTAACATTTGAGAAAATAATCAGAAAGCAAAGAGAGATTTAATATAATATATATCAATCTGTACTTTCCCTCAGAATGATTTATATGACTGTTTGTTTATGAGGTTATTCATAATGACTCCCAAAGTGTGCCTGCCAAAGTCAATGTTTTTCCCCCTATGTTTGCCTCCCCCCCCCCGCCTCTCTCTCCTGTGGATTATGAAGTGGTTTCAGCTTTGAATTCGGAGGCGACCCGTAGCTGTTTCCTTTAATCCCAAAAGATTTATGGAGGCCTCACTCATGTCACAGTCTGAGAGCCAGGCAGCAGCCGCAGGCCGCAGGGAGGGACTGACGAAGAGGAGGAGAAGTGAAGAGGGAGGTCTGCAGCCAGCCCCCTGCCAGTCACCCACCCCTCACACTTTTATTGGCTACCATTAAAGCACTTACAGTGAGACCGGGGGGGGGAGGCCTTCGGGCTCCACTCACCCTTATCCACTTTCAGAATTCCTTAAAGCACTCCGTCAGCATCCTGCTTTCTTAAAAATGCCTTCAAAAATCCCTGTTCTTTTTCCATGCACCATATATAGACACCTTTCCCTCCCACTCTGACCAGGGATAAATCCTGTTGGGTTTAAACTTTTCACAGGGGGATTATGGGAAGAAAAAGTGGGCGCCTGTCAAATACAAGTGCTTTCAACAGGATGCAAACAAGACTCTTGTTATACAAGCATGTAAACGTGTTGGAACACCTCAGAGGAAATGCACTCACGCACACTGAGAGAGAGCAAGGACGATGATATTGATGGCTGATCACATTAGTGGATTGAATGACTATTCATGACTCGGCGCTCCGCTGTAGTGCCTCTGTGTGCTTGTCATATGTTTGTCTGGCCGGCTGTGTGAGTGAGGCGACCGGAGGATTCCTACGATGACAGTCCCGATCAATCAGAGTGGCCGCTGGAGAGCAGGGTTCAAGAGCCACTCTGGCAGCAGCTTCACCAGGGGCTCTGCCAAGGCAAAGAGACTGAGCCGGAGTAATGATTGCCATTAGGCAGCTTTATGAATATTTATGACAAACATCTGCAGTGAAAACGTTGCACGATGCTACGCAGAGTTGGGCTTTCTCTCAGACTGGCTGTGGAGCTGGGAGCCAGACAAACAGGAGCTGGACAGCTGATGCAGGACAAGCCTCCAGAGGGTTAAAGGTCACAGGTGAGGAGGTGTCAGGCACCAGTAGGTAAACCTGTTGTCTACTTGGCATCGCATCGGACAGCTTCAGGGACTACTGGACCAAAAACCACATGCTAAACTGGTTTAAACAGAATTCCAAGTTACAGATGGTCACATTATTCCGAAATGATAGATAAACCCTCTAAAATGATTCCACAAAAGCCCTGAGAAGCATTTTATTTCGAAGAATGTTTCATGGTCACAGTTTCATATATCTCTTCATACAGCTGCAGTATTTTGATGTTGGTTTTTGGCACGTAGGAACAGATTACATCAAAGACGTGGTAAACATGTACAGTAAACATGATCAGAAACAGTTGCCACATGACACGGAGCAATATACAAATTCACTTGAAGTTATGTTTGAGCCCATAATGCTATGATCCTGGAAAAACTCCTGGAGTTTCTAAATGTTTTATTCTCTTACAGTTTGGTTTCAGGCAGATAGTGAACCGAAGCCACAGTTGACTATACAAATATGAAATGTTAAATATGTTGTTATTACTTTTGGATTATCTCACTATTAAAAGCATTGCAAATAAATAAAAGAGAAAATAAATAACAATAAGATGTTTTTTACTTGGGTGTATTATGTGCAACAACAGAACTATGTGACCTTGGAAAAGAAGAAACCAAGATATTTAGGATCAGAAATGATCTTATTTATAGAAACCCTGCCTGTCATGAAGCATACTCAGGCAGCAGCCTATACACCAACACTGAAACAGATGAGCACATACTACAGTTTATAAAAGCAGAAATAACATCTGAGCTGACAGAAAATGCTCCGTTTTAGTTCAACACACAGTGAAGCTCACACACACTATTTTATGAACATATAGGTTCACCTGCTGAATTAAAAACAGAACAAATGAAGCAAAGAAAGTGAAAACCATAAAGCAGATTCAGTTAGTTATATAAGTCCAGTAACTCGTTTTGTATTCTGATTATGTAATCATGTTACTATGATCTGTTGCTCAATCCTGGTACTCTGAGCTGTTTGGATTTTATAATGTGTAAATATTCTACCTACAAGCTTTAACAACTGCAGTTACATGACTGCTACCACTGTTATTGTCACAAGTTAGACACTTCTATTATTGTTTGTTTGGTGGCTCATCTAAACTCTCCTGTCATTTCAGATCCCGCCTTCCTCCAGGCCCTTATAATCAGCTCACTTCCCTCACCTGGTCTTCCCAGCCCTTCCCCTCACCTGTTACTCATTCCCTCATCACTTGTCCTTTGCCAGATTGTCTTGTCGTTTCCGCCAAGCTCTCCAGTGATTGTTGTGCTCTAGCCTAGATTTTTGTCCTGCCCGGTTTTTGATCCCTGCCTGCCTGTTTACGGATCTCGAGTTCCTGCCTGCTCCCTGTCTGGTTTTGGTTGCCTGTCTGACGGATTTCCTGGTTTTGAGCCTGCCTGTCCCTGACCTGAATAAACTGAACATTGCTATACACTGGTTGTATCTGAGTCGTGCTATTGGGTTCTGATCTGTACCTGTGATCGTGACAGTACAATCTGGCCTCCATGAACCCTGCCGACTCAGCGACAGAACCGCCGACGCACGATATCATGTTACAACGCCACGAGCAGCAGCTTACCTTCATGGCTGAAGCTATGCAGGAGATGGCCGCTCATCACGAACGGACCTTTGTGAATCTCCGTGATCATCTTCAGAACCTTCCTGCTACGGTCCAAAGTCCGGAACTAACTCCAGCTTCCGCTGTTAGAATCCAGAGTCCTCCGGCATCGGATGCACGCCTGCCTCCTCCGGAACGCTACTCTGGAGCCCCAGGCTCGTGCAGACCATTCCTGGTCCAATGTTCCCTCGCCTTCGAGCTTCAGCCTTCCGCCTTCCCAACAGAAAGATCCCGGGTGGCGTATATTGTCTCTCTTCTCACGGGCAAAGCTAAAGACTGGGGTACCGCCGAATGGGAGAGACAATCCTCTGCCTGCTCGTCTGTAAGCTTATTCTCCGATGAACTGCGTAAAGTCTTTGATCACGCTACACCCGGAAGAGAGGTCGCTCGGGGACTGTTTAACCTGGCGCAAGGAGGGAGATCTGTGTCCGATTACTCCATCGAGTTTCGTACCATAGCCGCCGAGAGTAACTGGAATGCTTCTTCACTTCTCGATGCCTTCTACAACGGTCTGTCGGATCGCCTTAAAGACGAACTGGCAGCTCGGGACCTTCCTGCTGATTTAGATGAGCTGGTGGCTCTCTCCATCCGCATTGACTGCCGTCTGCGGGAGCGGAGGAGAGAGAGGGTTTTCTCCGTCGCCCCTCAGGCTCCGCCTCTCCCGTCAGCGCATGCTACTGAACAGGTGAGAGGAGGATTTTCTAACTCTTCTGAACCAATGCAGCTGGGGCGGACCCGGCTCTCCGAGGCAGAACGACAGCGCCGCCTGCGGGACAACTGCTATCTTTACAGCGGCCAGGAGGGTCATCTTGCCTTCTATTGTCCTGTAAAAGGCAGGGCTCACCAGTCATCCAGAGGGCGCTGGTGAGCCGAATTATGAATTTAGAAATGCCCTCTCGACCCCTAACCCATGCTGAGCTGCTCGGGGAAAATGCACACTGTGGCAGTTCTTATTGACTCTGGTGCTGATGCCAGTCTTTTGGACATAACACTGGCCTTTCAGATGGGACTTGGTCGGGAGGTTTTGGAGAAGCCCATCAATGATACAGCTCTAGATGGTCGTCTTCTCTGCAGAGTGACACACCGTTCAACTCCAGTTCAAATGAGCATGTCAGGTAATCACAGCGAAACACTCTCTTTTCATCTTATCCATGCACCACATCAGCCTGTCATTTTGGGGTTTCCTTGGTTAAGGAGGCATAATCCTCATATAGATTGGGCTTCAGGGACTATTAGAGAGTGGAGTGCTCATTGTCATGCTGTCTGCTTAAGATCTAGTTCCTCAATTGATTCCAGTCAGCCGATTATCTCTGAGTGTCAAGACCTTTCCGGTGTTCCCAAGGATTGCTGGGACCTTAAAGAGGCCTTTAACAAGGTTCGGGCCACCTCACTCCCGCCTCATCATGCTAATGACTGTCCTATTGACCTGTTACCTGGTACTTCTCCTCCTAGAGGTCGACTTTTGTTTCTTTATCGGCTCCTGAAACTAAGTCAATGGAGAAGTATATCAATGACTCTTTGGATGCAGGGCTTATCCGGCCTTCATCTTCTCCTGCTGGTGCAGGGTTTTTCTTCGTGGGTAAGAAGGATAAGACTCTGCGCCCATGCATTGACTACAGAGGACTCAATAACATCACAGTCAAGAACAGGTACCCCCTTCCACTTGTTTTCTCTGCATTTGAACTGTTACAAGGCGCTACTATTTTTACCAAGCTGGACCTACGTAACGGGTACCATTTGGTGAGAATCAGGGAGGTGGACGAGTGGAAGACGGGATTTAACACTCCTAGTGGACATTATGAGTATTTAGTCATGCCTTTTGGACTCACCAATGCACCTGCAGTCTTCCAGGGGTTGGTGAATGATGTTCTGCGGGATCTACTCAATATCTGTGTTTTTGTATACCTGGATGACATTTTGATTTTTTCCAAGTCAAAACAGGAGCATGTGGTCCATGTTCGCCTAGTCCTCCAGAGGCTCTTGGAGAACCACCTCTTTGTCAAGGTCGAGAAGTGTGTGTTCCACACCACAGAAGTCCCTTTCCTGGGATTTGTTTGTCTCCACCGGAAACATCAAGATGGATCCTGACAAGACCAAGGCGGTGACTGACTGGCCACGCCCTTCAACACGCAAAGAGCTCCAACGCTTTCTGGGTTTTGCCAACTTCTACCGGAGGTTCATTCAAACTACAGTTTGGTGGCAGCCCCTCTCACAGCTCTCACCTCTCAGAACATTCCCTTCCGGTGGTCCTCGGTGGCCAAAGGGGCTTTTGGTGAGTTAAAGTCATGCTTCACCTCTGCTCCTATTTAGATTTTTCCAGATTCTACTCGGCAGTTTACTGTAGAGGTAGATGCGTCGGACACTGGAGTTGGGGCAGTTATTTCTCAACGGTCGGCCGAGGATCAGAAGATGCACCCGTGTGTCTTCTTCTCTCGGAAGCTGTCCCCAGCAGAAAGAAATTATGACATTGGAAATCGAGAACTGTTGGCAGTGAAACTTGCCCTGGAAGAATGGAGACACTGGTTGGAGGGAGCAGAGCAGCCTTTTGTGGTCTGGACTGACCACAAAAATTTGGAGTACATCCGTTCAGCTAAGCGGCTGAACTCTCGTTAAGCCAGGTGGGCTCTGTTTTTCACACGCTTTGATTTTTCTCTTTCATACAGACCTGGTTCTAAGAACATCAAACCTGACGCCCTGTCTCGCCAGTTCCAGCGAGGGAGCTCTCCATCTCATACTGAGAATATCATCGCTTCTACATGTGTCATTGGTCGGGTGACCTGGGAGGTGGACGATAAGGTAAAGCGCTCTCATGCTGAACACCCAGCCCCAAGTGCCTGTCCTGTTAACCGTCTGTTTGTTCCTGCCACTCTCCGTACCCAGGTTCTCCAGTGGGGTCATAACTCTCGCCTGGCTTGTCACTCAGGAGTGAAACGGTCCCTAGCCCTGATTCGACAGCGATTTTGGTGGTCTTCCATGGAGAAGGATACCAAGGATTTCATTGCTGCTTGCCTAGTCTGCTCCAAAAATAAGACCTCACGCCAAGCTCCCTCCGGTCTTCTTCATCCCTTGCCTATCCCTCATCGTCCCTGGTCCCACACCTCCTTGGATTTTGTCACTGGACTACCACCCTCAGACGGTAACACAGTCATACTCACAGTCATAGACCGGTTTTCCAAGTCTGCCCTGCTTATTCCATTAACCAAATTACCTACTGCCAAGGAAACGGCTGAAATCATGCTACAATGTGTTCAGGCTGCATGGTCTCCCCAGTGACGTTGTGTCTGATCGGGACCACAATTTACTTCTCGTTTTTGGTCCGAGTTTTGCAGGCTGCTGTGAGCGAGTGTCAGTCTCTCGTCCGGATTTCCTCCCCAGTCCAATGGTCAAGCAGAGCGAATTAACCAGGAGATGGAGACTGCCTTACGCTGTCTAGCCTCCTCCACTCCCTCTTCCTGGTCGAGGCAGCTTCTATGGGTTGAGTATGCCCACAACACCCTTCCTAGTTCTGCTACTGGTCTTTCTCCATTCCAATGCTCCCGCGGCTACCAGCCACCCCTTTTCCCTGCACAGGAACGTGAGGCCAGCGTCCCATCTGCACAGGCGTTTGTAAGCCGATGTCGACGCATGTGGTTAAAGGCCCGCTCCTGCGCTCTTCCGACCGTTATCAACGGACCGCCAATCGCCGTCGCAAGCCAGCTCCACAGTACTCCCCAGGGCAACGTGTCTGGCTCTCCACACGGGATCTCCCTCTCAGAGTTGAGTCAAATAAGTTGTCTCCCCGGTTTGTAGGCCCATTTCCCATATCGAGGGTCATCAATCCTGCAGCTGTCCGCCTGCGTCTGCCCGCTTCTATGAGGATTCATCCTACCTTCCATGTGTCCAAGATCAAACCAGTTAATGTGAGCCCTCTTCAGCCCCCCTCTAGACCCCCACCACCACCCCGGACTATCGACTGTTTACACTGTCCGTCGCCTCATCAAGTCCCGGCGACGTGGTAGAGGGTTGCAGTACCTAGTATACTGGGAGGGTTATGGTCCTGAAGAGCGTTCATGGGTGCCCGCTCGCAGTATCTTTGACCCATCTCTCATTACTGACTTTCACCAGGCTCATCCCGATCAACCACGTAGGACGTCAGGAGCTGTCCATAGAGGGGGGGTTCTGTCACAAGGACACTTCTATTATTGGTTGTTTGGTGGCTCATCTAAACTCTCCTGTCATTTCAGATCCCCCTTCCTCCAGGCCCTTATAATCAGCTCACTTCCCTCACCTGGTCTTCCCAGCCATTCCCCTCATCTGTTATTCATTCCCTCATCACTCCACAGTATTTATACCACCTCACTATCACTTGTCCTTTGCCAGATTGTCTTGTTGTTTCCGCCAAGCTCTCCAGTGAGTGTTGTGCTCTAGCCTAGATTTTTGTCCTGCCCGGTTTTTGATCCCTGCCTGCCTGTTTACGGATCTCGAGTTCCTGCCTGCTCCCTGTCTGGTTTTGGTTGCCTGTCTGACGGATTTCCTGGTTTTGAGCCTGCCTGTCCCTGACCTGAATAAACTGAACACTGCTATACACTGGTTGTATCTGAGTCGTGCTATTGGGTTCTGATCTGTACCTGTGATCGTGACAGTTATATGGAGAGACTTAACAGGACAAACACACCCCCTTTTTTATACTGATAGTAAATAAGATGAAGGTCATAAAGCCACGGTTAAACTGCTATAAAATAATGCACTGTATGTAATAATATAATACATTTGAATACAATACCCATGAGAGGAAATGTAAACTGTTTAAAAGTATTATAGTGAAAGTAGAAATGACATAAAGGAAGTAAGCTAAGCTCCCTTTGAAATATGTAATCCCTACCAGATAGGTTGTAAGTCTTTCAAACAAGTTATAGTAATATTATACAGGGTTTGAACTAATAAGTGAGCTTGAGCTCCAGAATTTATTTTACTGATGCATGCTTGTTGATAGCCATTTGTAATGATGTCCTGACTGGATATCACATGTCCTGCTGCTTTTATGTAACAGTCAAAGCTAGTTCTGAAATTCAACTACTTAAATATGCAATCTACCAATTGATGATTAAAACGAGGCAAATGTATCCCTTTATGTTGCCTTAGGAACAGTTTACATAGAACACGGAAATTTGACATGTTTTCGAGCTGCACTCATAATTTTTTTCATTATTTTGATTATGCTATCAGAAAACTACGGGGCCCCGGAGGGTTCATAGAGAGAAAACAAATATAAAACGAGGCCACGTTTTATAAATTTGTGCGCACGAGATGTAATTTGTGGCCTCAATTTAAAGGGGACCTATCATGCAAAATACACTTTTGTACGTCTTATATGTGTCCCCGGTGTTCCAGGGAACTCACCAAATGTCAGAAAACACAACCCTCTCTATTTTCCTCCATACCCAAATCTCTAAAAAAGGGGCTGCAACGGATCTGATACAGACTGATCCAGATTTGAACACTATACTGACGTCAGCAAAGTGGTGCTACGGCTATTGGTCAATTCTCCATCTATCAGGGGAATGAGAGGTTGGTCCACGGCCGGCCATTGCCGCTCGACAGCGCTGGAGACACTGTAGTACATATGCCAGGCCTGTAAGTGGCGCTGTAGTCTGCCACAAAAGCAGCGAAGAAGACTTACCTTGCATGGTTGCCATGGTTGCCCTTCTGTTTATTCTCCGCTGTGGCTCTTTTTCTCCCTCCCCGAGGCAAGCGTTTGCGCCTCCTGCTTTAAAACAAATGAACAATGACTATATAATCAGGGCTGCACATAACTGGTGCGCAGGTGCCCATGCGCACCTCCGCCAAAAAAAGAGCACCGGGTCATTTGAAACAAAGCGCATTTGCGTACCAACATTGAGAGAGGGAGAGAGAGAAGGGAGAAGAGAAAAGAGAGGAGAGAGGAGAGATGAGAGAGAGAGAAGAGAGAGAAGAGAGAGAGAAAGATATTTGCGAGTTGCATACAGTACATGTATGAACCATGATATGAACTCAGGGTCGGCCCGTAGCACTGGCTAGATGTTCGCCTAGGGCGCCAGATCTGTGGAGGCGCTGCGCTGGCAGTTCTGGGAGGGAAAAAAACATTTTGACCGTTGGGGCTCATCCTAATTTTCGGCCTTGATGTAACAATATTCATAATTAAGTAAATGTGACACCTTTTTCACCCCGATTACACGTTTCATTTGCCCTGTACGATGGGCGCTGTAAGTGATGAAAATGGGGGATGTTGGCTTATCTGGCGCCCGCAGCTCACAGCCAAAATGCGAGTGAGAGAGGGAGGGTGCACCGGTACCAGCGCTGTTGTTATTAGAATCTGGTGCCGTGCTAGTTGCTCTAACGGATATAAGAAGAAGATGTTTCTACAATAATGTGGAGGGAGAGTCCTCTCCAGTCAGACTGAGAGGCTGATAACTACAGCTCAGTGAGGTAAAGGACTCTGAGTGTTTAGATAGTTCACTTTAGTCTAAGTTCAAACGGTTTGGTCGCAATGTATGTAAACACATATTTCCAAGGCACTCCTTTATAATTATTGGGATAAACAGGTTTGAAATCATTCCAATGTATACTATAGGACAGTAACCACAAATATCCTTTAAAACTGGAGAGATAAAAAAAAATGCATAAATAAATGTTAAGGTAAAATAAGATATGAATGAACAACAAAAATAAAATAAGTTACATTCATTTGTTATTGGCTATGGTAGGTTATTGGTTATGTTCACATACTTATTTGATTACATCCACTTGTCTAAGATGACAACAGAGACTTTCGACCCAAACCCAGCTGTTGACTAGTGGATGCAAGCAGCTAATCGCAGACTCAACCAGAGAGAAAGAAGTAGGCCTACATCATCAGCTACCATGTCTGACAGAGAGGAAGACAGTGAGGAGAACAGTCAGGAGGGTAGTGATGACAGCTTGTAGGATTACTGCTCGTGCTAATGTTGTCTTGTGTTCACCTCTGCATGTGTGTTCTGTGTTCACCTCTGCATGTGTGTTCTGTGTTCACCTCTGCACGTGTGTTCAGTGCCGTGTGTCTGGCAAATAAAGTCAAGACCCCCTCAAAAGTTACGGTTTATTTCATTTTAAGGATGAGCACCAAGCAACATCTCCAGGTGCTCCTTTGAGAACCAGGGCAAAAAAGTTATGTGCACCCCTGTATATAATCACATGTAAGGGATAATGTGCAGCGACGCGGTCATTATGGGGAAAAGAACACCGACAGGCTGATCAGGAGCCCGACGCGAAGCGGAGGGATCTAGATCGGCATGAAGGCACATGATGCAATGTGCACATTATCCCGCTTATTACATGGCCACATTCTCGACAAAGTAACTACATCACTCCCAATATTAATTGAAATGCTTTTATGGATTTAGAAAATTATTTTATTGATTTAAAAAAGAGTTGTATTGATTTAAATTGACATGCATCCGCTAAGAAAAATAGTCCGTTGTTACTGTTTGAAATAACGTAGCAACGGCAGGAACTGCTTCGATAGTGTTTTTGAGGACCTCTTTGATTACAGATTTGAAAACATCGTTGCTTGCTTTAAAAGTAGCACAATTCATTATGTCAAACCTTGGAAAGTATCTAGATATCCCTGCCATAATGCCAAAGGAACTGCACACTGAATATGTGTCGCCGTTTGATGTCTATGTCTGGACCGCTGCGTACAAAGGAGGGTTTCTGCCCCATTACTTCTCTTCTTACTTCTATAAGAATAAAACACGGTGGACGGAGATCTCTTTTTCTCCCCGTCTTTTCCCCGCTGCAGCCTAGCAGCTGATCTCAGAGCACGCTCCCCTCTCCTGCAGGGGGGCGTGGTCAGCTGCAGCTCACAGAATCAGGCCCCTGCAAAAACAGCGCTGGAAAGAGCAAATAGAGCGAAATGAGGCATGGCTAAAATGCAGGATCTGTTTGGTGTTTTGAAAAAAAAACTATATTTATATACTTTATATAGGTATGGCCCTACAATATATTGTTCAAATATAGCATGATAGGTGTCCTTTAAATAAAACGAGGCCACGCTTTATTAATTTGGGCACACGAGACGCCATATTATTAGTTTTAGGAAGAAGATGCCCGGTCGCCAGGGCGTGTGTGTGTATGTTTGTGTGTGTGTATGTGTGGACATTTGATTTCAGAAGATATTATGATAGTGGCGTTCGTTCCGGTGCACTCCGACAGCATTTAGCACTAGCCTACATCGAGATTAAGATGAAACGAACTTCTTTCACTTGGGAATACATATGGAGTTAGTCAGATGTGTGTACATTACTGTTCATGGTAATTTGAAAACAAATGTCGGTGAGGGGACACACACATACACCGAACACATACACCCACACCGAACACACACACCCACACAGAGCTGAGCAGAGCACAAACACACACACATCATGTAGCATTTCACGTTTCCATTGCAACAACAACTTCCAGTCAACAGCGTTGATCCAAAATCGGGAAATTGTTTTGTTATGAATTATTTATTTATTTTCTACTTTTTTAACCCGGTGGATTGATGCGCCCTTAGCATTCACCTATACTGCCTATGCCAAGGGCCGTGTGTGTGTGTGTGTGTGTGTGTGTGTGTGTGTGTGTGTGTGTGTGTGTGTGTGTGTGTGTGTGTGTGTGTGTGTGTGTGTGTGTGTGTGTGTGTGTGTGTGTGTGTGTGTGTGTGTGTGTGGTCTAGCATTACTATACTTGTGGGGACCTACATCTGTTTACATAGTCACGTGTGGGGACTGGCTTCCCTTATGGGGACAAATTGGAGGTCCCCATGAGGGGAATCATTAATTTTAGGGTGAAGACTTGGTTAGGTGGTGTGGGTGGCGAAAACGATCTCTATTCAACTGGTTTACTCTCCTGTTTTGCGAATCCGGTGCTTACACAAATAGCTCTACATCCCTGGCTGAAATGTCCCTAAAATGAAGTCAGAGTTTGAAATATATCTCAAATAATGTATGCACTGCCATTTCCCCACATAAACATAACAGTCTTCAATGAAACGGTTGTCTCCTGTGCGCTCCTCTTCCTACTTGGCGCACCGGTATCTTGTGCGAACGAGAAAGTCTCGTGCGCACTTATTAATAAAGTGTTGCCTCGTTTTATTTAAATTGAGGCCACAAATTACATCTCGTGCGCACTAATTAATAAAACGTGGTCTCATTTTATTTATTTTTCTCTCCATGAACCCTCCAGGGCTCCGTAGAAAACAAAAAGCGTAATAAAAAATATAAAAACATAAAAAAAGACGTGACCGGATAAATGTTACATTGCTAAAACTTGGGGATTACTAGCAGGATCACAATTTTAGTAAAAAACTAAACTAAAAATATGTTATGGTATTTATTTTCTGTTGTATTTATATGCATATTTGATACAAATCCAAAAGTAACAGAAATAAATCAGGTTACTTTTATATTTTGATACACAATTTGGCTTACTGATTAATTCATTTACATGTAACTAGTAATTAGTAACCCTAACCGTAACAGAATACATTTTGTAACCCTCCAAGCCTTGAGAGTCTAAAGTGTAAGTGCATTGGTAAACTAGAGGGTGTACGGTGAAGACCATTTGTGTCACATAGTACAGTAGTCCAACGCCAACTTCATTCCTTCATTCATTTAGTGCTCCTTTTTATTTGTCCTGCATGTGCTAATGAACCTTAAAAGAAGTGATTCACTGCAGTTAACTCACTGAAACTGAGGACATGAGATGTGTCTTTGTGTCATTCCTTTGGCCCTGAAGCGTTGACTGGATGAGTTTCACTTTTTGGAGCCACTCTCCTGACAACAGATTTAATGGTGCAACTTCATCACAGAGCAGCTTAATCTGGCACATTTTCCAAAGTGATATTAAGCCTTGCATGTGAGAGATAATTGCTTTTGCTTCTCAAAAAGACAAGGGCCAAAGACAAATTTGTCCAAATGAAAATCACAATTAGGATTCTTTTGAGCCCTCGATTGGCGATAAAGTATTACAGGCTCAAGTCATGTGTATCAAATGGTGTATTTCTATTTCTTATCAACACAGACTGAATAAACTGAGAATTAATGTGTGGTGCACAGAAGTAAATGACAGTTTCCACACAAAAATACATCAAAAGTTGTGTTTCTTTGGGTCCGCAAGTGCAGATCCTCCACTTTAGATGACAGGCATCCAAAATAAATTCGTAAAGAAATAACCCCCTGAAGGGCTTTGCCTTAGACATTTATCAGAAATCATATTATAGTGGCTGGCATTTAAATGTCTCAATCCAGCTGAGCCTGACATCATACAGAACCGCGGGGGGGTCAAACAGGGGCTTGACGGGATATCGACTTAATGAAAACCACGAGATGGGGATGTCTGCGCCTATAGTAGGTGATAAAGCTGGAGACAGTTGGGAAATTTGTGGTTTGGATTTTATGAGAATGCAGCACCTCTGGGAAGTGTTTTAATTAGGTTTGTATGCTAAAGTATAATGTGGGTGGTCTTGACTGCTGTCGCAAGCAGCCCCTGAATGTGCTATCTATCATTTCCTATTTCTCTTACCCTCTGTTCTCTCTATCTCATGAAGAGACACAAATATTTGTCTATGCATGAATCCTGTGTACGTCTGTGTCTTGTATACGCCTACAGGGGCAAATGCAAGAACATCATAGATATGTCTGTACTTAATAACTTTCTGTCAAATCAAAAATAAAATGTGTTTTTAATGACCTTAGGTCTTCAAAAAGAAAGCTGCATCCTCACAATGTTTTAGTCTTAAAACCATTTTACTGATTGCAGTCAGGGGTTTGCATCTTATTTGCATAATAGTTCTGTTTCATTCTTCATTGATACCGTTAACTATATTCTGCTATTTTCTCTTATGGTGTACCCCAAGGGTCCATCTTACGTCCTGTCTGATTTGTTTTTAAAACTCTAACAATAAGCAGCTTTATTTCCCCTTTTAACAGATTGAAGGATGTGAAAATGTGATTCTTTAAAGTTTCTTTAAATGTGCCAAATGGCCAACAATGTTCTCAAGCTAATTGAGAGTAAGACAGTGTTTGTTGCTTTTCTTTTTGCAATTTCATCAGTGGAAGCCAATATGTCAGGTTTCTGCCTTAAAATATCCATTCATACAGCATGCAATACATATTGGTGTAGTTGTTGTTACCATTAGTATTTTCCACCAAAGGTTGATAGTAAAACGTTCACATGTTACTGATACTCTCTTTCCAGTTGAAATCCTGCCTAGTTCAATGCAGCCTCTTCACAGGCACCGGGAAGAAAGACCTCTCTCTTCACTGGTTACTAAATCAATGACTCTCTTCTTTCCACATTACCATTCAAAAGTCCAAAGAATAGCGAAGAACAAATAATTGTTTATTGAATTAGCGATAAATCTACAATTGTTTTAGTCTCAACTAACTATCAATTAATGTGGTTTTCTAAATGTTTTTAGTTAGATGCCCATTATGAAGAAAAAAAAAGGCACAGAAAATCTTGGCAATTTAAGATAAATAAAATGACTTCAGAGTGATCATATTGTTTTTTCTAAAGATCATCTAATCAATTGACCAACATATGGTTTTAGCTCTAGTTCAAGCTTTTGCCTTGATGGCTTGCTGATTGTGGAATACCCCTTCCCTTGTTACCACGCATATTGTTTACCTTACATCCTCAAGGAGAATTATTTTCCTACTTATTTAACTATTTTTTAAATAAATCTGTAAAGTGCTTGGGACTTTCTATGTTTCAGGTGCTCTATAAATAACCTGACGTGACTTGAAGCACACACAGTTGGCCTCTGACTTACTGCAGCTCAAGAGGAGGGCGTTCATGTGACAGCGACTGACACACAGAGTGAGGGGTGCCTTTCAAGTGGTGCCAACAGCCCTTCTGTTCTCGTCCCTCCTTCCCCTTTTTGTTTGTGAGTGGTGCTTCATGTCACAGGCAGGCCTGCTAGCAAAGCTTGCTCCCCCCTCACAACCTCTCCCCACTGTTGTTTATGGAGGAAGTGTCATCCAGGCTCTTATTATTCCAGCTGGGCAGGAGCTGCCTCTTCCATGCAGCCTGCACCGTAACGTTTGGCCTTTAAGAGAGAAAATATACTTTTCAGAGCACACACACATCCCTGTGTGTGCCAAATATCTTTTTCATACTTTCTGTAAGATAACAAACAAGGGGAAGTCATTTCACTACAGCTCACTATCAGAGGGTAGACTTAATAAAAGGTTGGATGACCCTTGTGAGTGTGTTATCCGCTATGCGGGCATTCTTCTCTAAGTCTGAAGGGTGGACCCTACGAGGTGTCAGAAATGAGGTAAGAAGTTGCACGCCAGGGAGTTGGGGGGTCAAACAGGGTTGGGCTTGTTTTTCAAACAGACACTGCCAGCCCCGGCCTTCCACACGGTTTGAGGGTCTTGACGTGGATTCCTTTCCTGCTCTGAGACCTGTTGACATAATCTGTTCCAGCAAGGATTGGCTAGTCAGCAATGGCAACGTGCAAGTTAAACATGGCAGCTGCTGTAACAGTACTCAACTAAGTGATGGCACCCACAAATTGGTAGGATTTTGAAACATCATTCCTTCAGAAATGTTAAGCAATAAGTCACACTGGCAGCGTTGTTAGCCAACACACCTCCCTTAGCCTCGCTGTAATCATGTGCTGATATGATATATTACCCACATCAACACTGTATGGTGGCTATAGCCAAAACTCTGCGGGTTTGCCTCAGTCTCCTTCATTACTCCTTTAAATTACATACAGACATCTCCTCCACTCAGCCATTTTTCAACTGCAGTTTACCACTATCATTTATTTCCTTACATCTGGAGTTCAAAGTCAGCCATGAATGTAATATACTATGTTTTATTAAATCGTGTGAAACCTATATAGAGCATGTATAACTCTGTTTTAAAACGATGTATTAATCTATCCTTAACATGTTTCCATTATGGACTGATATATGTATGAATGATATGAAAAATGCATGCAAGTGACTTATGTAAAATGTTATGAGAGACTGAAATATGAAGCACATGTGATACCACTGAAAATAAAAATCAATATAATCCACATAATATAAGTAATAGGCCTACATCCAATTTGAAATAACTTTAATGGCTGGATTAGCTGCTGAGGGCAAAACAGATCTGTGGACTCATGATCACACCCCCCTCCCCTCCCCCCTCCGTACCACTGATTCCACGATAAAATTAATTTTCATTTTAACACATGTCTACTCTTTGTGCCGATTGGAGGCAATTATTAAAGCCACCTTGAAAGAAAAACGATTTATTTCATTTTTTATTTTATAATTTGATGATTATGTGTACACAGGTATTATTGCAATATTAGTAGTAGAATGTATGGCA
Source organism: Gymnodraco acuticeps (assembly GCF_902827175.1). Taxonomy (NCBI): domain Eukaryota; kingdom Metazoa; phylum Chordata; class Actinopteri; order Perciformes; family Bathydraconidae; genus Gymnodraco; species Gymnodraco acuticeps. Next base: position 1,393,162 of record NW_022990274.1, read on the forward strand.
AGAGCTAAAAAGAAAAATGAAAAAAAAGTTGTATTTAAGGCACCGACCATTTGCTTGGGTGGTGCATAATGAATGCATGACACCAAATAGTAATTGGCACAGAACAAACCAGCGGGCACAGAGGCCCCAAAATGGGTTCAGTATGTCTCAGAAAGTATTTTGTACAAAATGTCATCCAACCAAAGTCAACACTGGAAAATAGTTGTGTGAAGAGAAAAGAAGATCAAACCATCTCCACACACCTGGCCAAACGCTCTGTTAATGGACGAGGTTGTCAGATTTCAGTTTTTGGCAGAGGTGGGAGTAAGTCCTACATGTGCAAGTCATGAGCAAGTCTCAAGTCTTGACCTACAAGTATCAAGCAAGTCCCAAGTCACTGTGATGAGAGCATAGACTGTATATATAAATGGACGTAGGGTCCGTGACGTCACCCATAGGATTCTGCAGAGTTGCCGTGAAGCCCTTAGTAGGCGGAGTCGGCCACTAACGGCTCGACAGTGACGCCAGAGTTCAACTCCCGCCTTCTCCAGCCTGCTCCAAATAAGGGCAAAGAGGCGGAGCCGAGGCGGGACCTGCTGCCACCGAGCTGGAAGCTCCAGAGCTAGCTGAAGCTACCAAGCTAAGCTAACATGCTCTCCATCTGCACACTGCCGTCGCATTTTATGTTTCTAAGGTAAGCGGACATGAAACTATTCAGCAAAACTATAAATAATAATCTAAGTTATCGAGTTTTAACATAATACTTCAGAATCTTAAAACCCCTTAACGTTTGTATGCAATTGTGCTAAATTCAGCACTGGAATCAAGCAAATATTAATATGTTTGCATGACATTAGTTATTTATATTTTGATATCACTTAACTATACGTTGAATACATTTAAGTCAAGCTAAGGTACATGTGATGGTAGCTAGTTAGCGCTCTTACCTGTGAGGCCTCCTCCAAACAGCATAATAACCAGACTGTATCATTAAAACTAAGTACCAGTTATAGATCCTTGACTTTAGACAAACAATTCAAAAGACAAAATGTATTTAAAGACCAATCTTTATTTGAATGTGCCTCTTAACCTGAGATATTAGTTATACAGTAATAGTATTGACAATCTAAAAAAACTGAGCAACTCAACAGTCAACTTTATGTTTCTTATTGTCTAAAGCATTTATTATTTTCATTTTCCCAATCTCATATTCAGTGTGGACGGATTGAGACAGCGTGTGTCCAGAGAGCAGCAGAGACTTCAGGGAGAAACCTCCGTGTGATGGACGTCCTGTCTGTTGGTTTGGAGAGGACTGAGGGTCTTTCCTCTGCGAGGAGGACCAGGCCTGATGGAGGAGCCCATGCTGGGCAAAGCTGATACCAACTGCACAGGCCTAGTCGGTCACTTTATTTGACTAAATGTGTTTAATACATTTAATAGGTTTACACCTTCTGTCCATATGTGCTTTTTATTTAAAACATTTGATTAACTTTTGGTTCACATTTCAATAAATTGTATTTGTATTTGCACTCCTTTTGTCCATTATTCTTACTGAAAATGTTAGATTACACATTCACATCTGACTGAAGATTGGCCCCATTTATTTGTGACGTTGCAAAACAAGGTACATGTTGTGAAGCTCATAAAGTGAGGCAAATATAAATAATCAGCTGATGGAGTGTAGATGTGGAAATAGCTGCATTCGATCAGCTGACTGTTTTTACAATAAAAGTAGTTTCTTAGTGAATGTCCTGTACTGGTCTTAACATCTCATAACATCAGCTTTTAATGTTCCTCTTGGATGTTCTTCTTGACCCTCAGAGAAGGAGAAAATGTCCTGTCTTTCAGGCATGTCCTTTCCTAACAAAAATGACAGGAAACATAAAACATTATTGCAGAACAAGTGTGTTATTTATGAAAGCGGTGTGTTTGTGTGTTTAGGGGCTGTAGATATAATTATTTTGTAATTGTAATCTTTTTATTTTATTTCAACAGTGAGCTACAAAGACAATCAGATTATGAATGAACAGTATGAAGTTCATCAACATTGAAATATATGTTATTATCAAAATAATATTTAACTGTTATCAAAACGTAGTGCAACTGTAGAAGCTTGCTCTGTTGTCTCACTGAAAGAATAACTTTTACCACGTTTTTTACAGACAATATTGAGAGATAAATAGTAGCTGTTCTCACTATGTGTTAAATATCTTTGCCTTCAATACATTAAATTAGAAAGCTGACAAAGTCATATTGCTTGTTATCATCTAAATGTAACTTTTTGCATGGAAAAAACCCTCAACTTAACTGATGTGTAGGTGATCTAGTATTTAGTATTGTTTAATGGAATGTATATCAGTGTATTCAAGTCAATACTTCATTCATTTAAACCGATATCTTTCTTGATTCTTTGTACAGTATGAAAAAAGAGTCTTTGTACCTGAGCTGAAGTTCACTGCTGTGAGGAGTCCAGTTCTGTCTCTCACTCTCTGGTCCAGCCCGTCTGCATCACCTGGACACCTTAAACAAACAGATATATATGTAAAGTACCATGTGTACAAACAATATAACTGATTATCTTCTGTTAAACATGTTGGATTGTGTATTGTCCGAGTCAGGGTCCTTTTTATTTTACTGTAACTTTGGAAGTTGTGTTACCAATGCTTACTGTTTATTTGATACCCATTTGGTAATGCAATTAATAAAAACAACAAGGTTTGGGTTCGTTCTTCAGATGACGGTGACGTTAACGTGTAAGCTCAATAATGAACTTCAACTCAACCAACCATATTGTAATATCTAACTAATCATCTTGAAATATGACATTAATAATTGTAATATACACACATCTTATTGTGAGGTTGATTTCACATACACTACTTCGACATTAGCTTGTCTACATACTTGAGCATAGCCAATTTAAATTAACCTTAGATGCATACAGTTCTACCTAAATAATCAAATATCTCTAAGTTACAAGGATGTAACTTTATTTTATCAACCTCAAACAGAAGCCGTTTGTTCAACAGTATTATCCCACTTAACACTTGTCTATTTCGTTTTAACCTTTATATATACAGTCTATGATTTTAACTTGGAGGCTACGATTACAATCGTTAGCACCGATGTAGCTACCACTAGCTTACATGCTAACCCAAGCCTTACCATTCATTACGTAGCCGATTAAAATCATTAACACATAAATAAAGCACTAGAATTTCACTTACCGCAAAACCGCATTCATGCACCGTCTGTTTTAACCGCAGAGCGAGTCACAATAGTCCGATATATAAGCATGAAGAACAAACAACCACGGCCGGCTACAAGTTGTGTTTCCTGGATGAGCTGAGCAGGCAGAGTCCCTGTAGCTAACTTCACGGAGCAGCTAGCAGAGAGACAAGAAGCTAACAGCGGCAGGCACTTGACAGAGCCGTCACTCAATGTGACCATGCCCTAATTTATGTACAAACTTTAAGACCTAATATAAATAAAAGGGTCGCGTTAGAAAACAATTCACTCACAGATCCATAATCATGAAGGTGGAATCTAACTATATCGATAATAAAATGTATGGAGCCAGGGGTAGAAACATGTTTTTTTCTGCTGTAAAGTTGGGCATTTTAACATGGGGGTCTATGGAAATTGCTCCTTTCTGCAGCCATCGCCTATCGGCCAATATATGAACTGCAGTGTGTGGCACTTCCGTATTGGCTTCCCGGCTCTACCCCACAGTTTGCCGCTTGGATGAGAGTCAAGCAAGTCAAGTCAAGTCATACAACATTCTGATGAATAAGCCCAGTTTCCGCATCAGTTAAAAGACAGTGGTTATGAAAATGGATTCAACCCACACTATGATCTTCATTACATAATAATAATAATAATAGATTTAATTTGTTAGCGCTTTTACAGGTGCTCAAAGACGCTTTACAGATATAGTGAAGATAAAATAAAATAAAGGAACAACAGATACAGTTAATCATTTGAAATCTAATTTAGACCGATGACAATCATATTAGATTCATATTAACCCTAGAACTGCAGACAATATAGCTAGGACTCAAAAAATCTGTTCAAAAAGGCAGAATTCCAGGTAAGAAAATCATATATGGGATTTGCCATTACACATATTTAATTTAAATTTCTGTTAACACTAGAACCGCCAACAGCGTCAGCACCTACATAGATATCATTTTCAAATCATTTAATTTGATCCTCTTCATAATTTCCTTATAAACTATAGGACGAGTTAAAACTCACTTAATTGGGTTCATTTTGAAATTGCTTCAGTTTATCATTACATTACATTACACTTGTTAGACGTTTTTATCCAAAGCGACTTACATACTCAATACTGTGGACAATCCCCACAGGAGCAATTTGGGGTGAAGTGTCTTGCCCAGGGACACAACGACATTCTGACTGCAGTGGGGTTTGAACCTGTGCTCCCCTGATCCGAACACCAAGGCTCTAACCACTGCGCCACACGCCATCATAACAGATCAAAAAGTTCAGATTCATTTTACAATAAATCAAGGAATGATGCACTTCTAAAAACAAAAACAACATAATTAAAACATTTAAACAAACTACTAAAAGTAGATGAACTACATTATTCAAAAGTTTACAGTAACTTCTGATAACAACACAGGGGAAATAAACGAGGCATTTCTTTTCCTCTCTCTATCTCCCTCTCCTGACAGCCCGTCACTATCAGGGTTAGTCAAAATGAATCCATTGGCGATTCCAGTGTTCAATTACCGTTTTGTCTTCTCTTTGCTTAATCGATTTGAAACCAAGTCTAACGTAGCTTAAATTTAACGTTAGCATTCTAGCTAACACAACACATTCACGCACCTTTCTCTGTGGGTTTTTTGTAGTGACGAATGAAGTTGGATGTTGTGGTGGTCGTGTCACTGATCTTTATGCTGCAGACCCTGCATACCGCTGTTCTTTTGATATTACCGTCATCGACAAAATAATCCTTGAATCCAATATTTAATTTTTAAAAATCAAGTCCTTTCAAGTCATCTGTCTCAAGCTTAAGTCAAGTCTCAAGTCATGAATACCAAGTCAAAGTCAAGTCAAGTCTTTTATCAATGTTAGTCAAGCAAGTCTCAAGTAAAAAAATATGCGACTCGAGTCCCCACCTCTGGTTTTTGGAAAGTAACAGGCCAATTCCAGCACTGTTTGAAGATCAAACAGCTGCTTTGCCCAGCAGGTAATCCAGCCTTTAAGACTGGTTTGATCAACACGACTAAGTGTCCGCAGCCACGCTTCGAAGCTGTGTTACACTTTAGTTATGCAAAATGTGCTTATTTGGCTCACTTGGTATATCAGAAATGAAGTATGGCCTTTACATTTAGGTGGTCATCTAGGCCTTATTATGCGTTTTAGAGTTTTCCCTTTCCTTTAGTCTGTTATAGGTTTTTGTGCATGCACATGTTCTGTTAAACGTAACCTCCTCGGCCTGAAACGCCTCCATTAGACTCCTTTGTTTACTTCTCTGACATAATGACATTGCAATGTAACACTTGCAAATCTATTGGCTTGGGCTACAACACATTGTACATGATAGGCTACGGAGCGAGACATTACGACAAACATCTAAGTGGTTGACCAATCACAATAGAGCCGGCCAGCTAACCAATCAGAGCAGACTGGGCTCTGGTTTCAGACACAGGTTGAAAAGAGGTGCTGCAGCACAGGCAGTATGAGAAATATAAAGAGCTTTTTGAACATTAGAGCATGGAGACATGTAGAAACTTAATACGAAACTGAAAAGGTGTCCTCTTTAAAAAAAAACACTCATCTTTAGGTCAAGAATAAACTAAGCTGACTTGTTTAAAGTGATCCAGTATCCAGTATTTTTGATACCTGAGAAAAATATGTTTAGCTTCATAAATCAGTCAGGGGTTCAGTACTGTTTTACATGTGTGCCTATAAGACATTATGAGTACTCCTCTTTATTAACATACCTGTAAGGCTGAGCGTCTGGCACTGTGTTTGACATGATGTTTTCCTGAGTAATTCAGCAGCCTAATCACATAATTTAATGCATTGTTAAACACAATAAACGCTGGTTGCTTCACAACACCGCCCGTTAATGGAGCGAGCAAAAGGGGCTGGAAGGGTTAGCGCAAAATTAGCTATTGACAGTTAGAATGATTGTCTGAATCCAAATTACGCTTGGTTTCAGAGGCTTTTTTCCCCATGTTCATCGCTGGCTCAGCAGTCGTGGGTCACTGCGACTACACAGCCCTCCCCCAGACCCCCCCCACAACAACTACTTTCACTTGCAGATGGAGCGACCTCGTCTGACCCCCCTTTACAGGTTTCCACTCTGTGTTTTTCTCTCTGTCTCTCTTTACAGATCGCTTATAATTAGTCCAGTGCGACAAAGAGTGAAAGAGTTTTTTTTAAAGTGAGTGCTTCACTAATTGTGTCGCTTTATTATTTCTGTACCGCCTATATGAAAGGGGGTATTTAGCGAAATAGAAAACAGCTGCTCCATTTATCCCCCTCATTTGTTTTGACTGTCGCCGCTGCTTCAGACCTGCTCCTGTTCCTCTCTGTTTGTGTACCTTTGCCCTGTGGTGCTGGTGGTGGTGGGTGGTATGGAAATGAACAGTGCAGGGGAGAGAAAGTGCACACTATTAAGCCATTGTTAGCCGGTACCATCCAAACATCCATTTTTGGGTGCTTATCCAGGGTCAGGTAGCGTTGGCAGAATACTGAGTCAGATAACTCAGACTGTTTGTTTCCAAGCTCTCACGTTCTCCAGCTCTTCTTGGAGAGTTGTAATGATTCTACCCCAGGATCTTCCACCCCCAAAGTGAATGTAACTTTATTATTAATTCCTCTGTGCGTCATACAGACAGAGAGATCGAAATTCTGTTTCTCACCATCCCAAAGAATCAAAATATATGAAATATATATATACATATATGTGTATATATACACATACATACACACCTGTTCACCCATCCACATTAAGATTACTATGACTCGCACATGCATGCACGTGCACGGTTGTGGCATGACCACCAAAACAGAAAGATATGGACACGAGATGTGTGTCCATGTGAACATGATTTAAGTGGGGGGAGGACCTAACCTCCTCTAGGGGGGTCCGGGGACATGCTCCCCCGGGAAGATTTTTTTTATATTGAAGTTAAAAGCATCAATCTGGTGCACTTTGAGAGCAACATTAAAGTGGACCTATTATACTATATTGGCAAAACATATTGTAGGGCCATACATATACAAAACATGTCTGTGAAGTTTTTTGCTTAAAATACAGATCACCCATTGTAGCCATGCCTCATACTGCTCATACCCCTCTTTTGCAGCCATGTTAGAGAAACGCGGATTTTGGGTCCTGAGCTTGAAAGAAAAGAAAGAGGAGGCGGAGCTAATGCCTGATCAGAATTATACCGGACATAAAGTGATAAAACGCCATCCTGTTCTAAACCACATCAAGGATTCTTTCTGAAACAGTATGGAGCTCAAATGCTTTTTCTCTTGCGGGTTTATCACAATGTGAGTTCCTTTTTGTATTTCCTGCTTTTTAAAAACACATGTGCTCTCCAGTACAGGTTAGCTCTGAGTGTTAGTGAGGCTAATGTAAACAAAGACGAGATTACGTCCAAAACACGTCAGGCATTGTCTCTGATAGCAACTTTCTGTGGGTCCGCTGCCGATTTGACGTCATATTGGCAGCAAATCTGTATCCGCTCGTTGTACCCCCGTTTTTAAAATATGTGGGTACGGAGGAAAATAAAAAGGGTTTTATTTTCTGACGCTGCTTGAGTTCCCCAACGCACCGGGGACACATATTTATGTATAAAAGACATCAAAAAGTGCATTTTGCATGATAGGTCCCCTATAAGAGATCTATGGATACATCTCTCCATGTGAAGCAGAACTGTAAACAGACTTTCTTTTTCTTTATGGATATTTTACAAATCACTCACTGCTTTTCATTTAATCTCTTATTTTTTAATAACTATAATGATCATAAATGTGTGCCTCTACCTCACTGAGCTGAGGTTATCAGAACCTGTCAGGAGAGAGCTTTCTTCCTATATTTGTTAACTTGTTAATCAGATTCTCTCTCTCACTATCTATATATCTATATATATATATATATATATCCACTGGGCTTACAACTAATGACACAGCCAAGCAAAAACTGAGGCATGTGTACAGCTCCTTCTGTGTACTGCAGATTTTGAAGTTCTGGAGCGGCGTTCCGGCAGTGTTGTGTTCAAGGAACCTGTCCTTGTTTAATTCTGTTGCGGTCTAGATTATTTAATTGTTTTGTTCCCTTCTGCAGGTGACAGAGAGAGGCGCTCTGGCGGCGGTCTCGTTCAGGATCCGTAAATACAATTGAAATATTTTGCACACTTATTCCACTTATTCCTAGTTCCTACTGGTTATGGTGGCACGATTGCCTAGGGTTGCCGACCCCTGGTCTAGTCTATAGAGTAGACTTCAAAACTGATGAATATGAATATATTATAACAGTACAAATGTATATCTGCCAAATTGTAAAACAACTTCTTGTTGATATTTCTAAAGTTAAGGATCTAAGGATATAGGTAAGGTTATATTACTTGCATAATGTGAAACTCAGATTAGGTTACGGATGACATGTTGTATATGTAACAAGTATTTGAGCATATTTTTAAAGTAACCCTCCCAACACTGGTCAAGGGCTGGACACCAGAGAAGTGTGGCCCCGCCCCTGGGACTAGTTTACCCTGTGAGGCCCTATCAGGAGCTAATGCCGCTGACAGCACAGCCCCCAGGTACGCCCATCCTACACGATAAGGCCTCAGCGAAACGGCTGACATTATGAAAATGATATTTACCTTTTTACTTACTCTCATTATCAGTTTTACTTTTGACCTTATAAGTCAGTGTCAATATGCATGACCGCACATATGTATTCACAGTATGGATGAGCGAGTGTCTGCATCTGTTTACTCATCTTAAGGTGTGTATTTGTTTCTATGCATGCTTGTGTGTGTCCCTGATGCTCATGCATAATGTAACAGACACACTTCCTCCTCGTGTTGCACGGTGTGTGTGATATTTCTGAAGCTCAGTGTCAGCTGATTTTTATGTTCTCCGTTCAGTACCTAAAATGTAGCCAGAGGTCCATCCAGGACAAGGGCACCAAAGGTGTGAATAATGCAGCGCCACACAGAATCACTACAATAATATATCATAAAGCAAATAAACACAACCCTGTATCCACTCTGTCTTTAGAATGCAAAGGTAAGCAGCAGTATTTTCACAGTAGGTACATATGTTTAGGAAAATTATAAAAGAGGTTATTGCCAATGGTCTTACCATTTCCTAATGCTGTAGAGTGAGCTGCAAGCTGAAAAGAGAAGGAACCAACATAAAGATGTATTATCTTTTCAACTTACACACGGCATCTTTTGCACGTCTGTCCGTCCTGGGAGAGGGATCCCTCCTCTGTTGCTCTCTAGACCACCAGGGTGGGTGGAGGGGGTCAGGAGGACGGGACTGAGCTGACCGCCCAGAGGCACAGCAGAGGACCAGGAAGGGATCTCGGGCGGACGGCCTGAGGGCAAGGCAGAGTTCAAAAAGGGGGATTCGGGCGGACGGCCCGGGGCAAGGCAGAGTCTAAGGTGGGGGACTCGGGCGGCCGAGCATGAGGGCGAAGGCAGCGGCAGGAAGAGTCAGGGGGCCGAGCATGAGGGCGAGAACCAGACAGCTCCGGAGGCCGGGCAGGAAGGCGCTGACGGGACAGTGCCGGAGGCCGGGCAGAACCCGGTGTCGGAGCTGGTGGGACAGGCCTCGGCAGGATCCCCCACGGAAGAGGACCAGGACTTGCAGGACCCCCGGCAGGAGAGAAGTCGGCGGGGCCTCCAACGGCACAGGACAAAGGGTTGGCAGGACCCCCGGCAGGAGAGTAGTCGGCGGGGCCTCCAACAGCACAGGACAAAGGGACCCCCGGCAGGAGAGTAGTCGGTGGGACCTCCAACGAGACAGGACAAGGAGCTGGCAGGACCCCCGGCAGGAGAGTAGACGGCGGGACCTCCAAGGGGACAGGACAAAGGGTTGGCAGGACCCCCGGCAGGAGAGTAGTCGGCGGGGCCTCCAACGGCACAGGACAAAGGGTTGGCAGGACCCCCGGCAGGAGAGTAGATGGCGGGACCTCCAACGAGACAGGACAAAGGGTTGGTAGGACCCCCGGCGGGACCTCCAACGAGACAGGACAAGGAGCTGGCAGGACCCCCGGCAGGAGAGTAGACGGCGGGACCTCCAACGGGACATGGAGTTGGCAGGACCCCAAGCGGAACCTCCAACGGACCAGGACATTGGGTAGGGACTTGAGACGTGACTCGAGAGGGGACTCGAGAGGAGACTCGAGAGGGGAACCAAGGGGGAACTCGAGAGGAGAACTAGAGAGGGGACTAGAGAGGGAACTCGAGGAGGGACTAGAGGAGGGACTAAAGGAGGGACTAGAGGAGGGTACTCGAGAGGGGACTGGAGAGGGGACTCGAGAAGGGACTCGAGAAGGGACTCGAGAGGGAATTCGAGAGGGGACTCGAGAGGGAACTCGAGAGGGAACTCGAGAGGGAATTCGAGAGGGGACTCGAGAGGGGACTCGAGAGGGAACTCGAGAGGGGACTCGAGAGGGGACTCGAGAGGGAACTCGAGAGGGGACTCGAGAGGGGACTCGAGAGGGGACTCGAGAGGGGACTTGTGTCGGTCGGTACGCCGACAGGACACGGGGAGCTGGCGTCGTCTGGGGAGCCAGCAGGAGACGAGGTGCTGGAGTCGGCCTGTACGCCGACAAGACTGGGGGAGCTGGCGTCGGCTGGGGAGCCAGCCCTGTAGCCGAAACTGGAGTCGAGCCCATGGCTTCCGGGGCCGGTACTGAAGCCGGAACCATGGCTGCTGGGGCCGGAACCATGGCTGCGGGGGCCGGAATTGAAGCCAGAATCATGGCTGCTGGGTCCGGCACGGAAGCCTGGACCCTGGCTGTGTAAGCCAGGTAATCCAGTATGGACGCAAAGCTGCGTGGGCCGGTACTGGAGCATGGAGGCATGGCTGCTGGGTCCGGCACTGGAGCCGGAACCATGGCTGTTGGGGCCTGTACTGGAGCCGGAACCATGGCTGCTGGGGCTCGGGCTGCTAGCCTGGCCTTGCGACGACTCCTCTTAGCAGCCTCCTGAATACTCCGTGGACCTCCATAAGCCAGACGAGTTCCGGAATATAACTCCTGGACAGCAGCAGGAACTGGGGCAGAAGCACGGGTTGACTTCAGGCGGAACCCACCAAGGCGTATAGTGCCAGGTTGGGAATTGAGGAACATGGAGTTAGCATGCCTGGGGCTAGCAGGCTGGGAATCACATGTTTCAAGGAAGTCCAAAATCCAGTCAGGTAAGAACTCCACAAAACATAGTTTCTCTGCTGCCAACCGGTGCGCCTCTACCAGAGCGGCCCTCTTCTGCCGAACACTGGACGCTCCCTTCCACCAATCGAAGCAGCAAGCCAGATAGAAGGTTAAATGCTGTAATTCAACCTCCCATGGATCATCTGCTGGGTCCATTTTGTGGTCGGTTCGTTCTGTCACGGTGTGTGAAGCAGGTAGGACCCAAATGCAGATTAAAGTGAGAATTCCTTTATTTCAAGGCTAGGTGCTAAACAAAGACAAAACAGAACACTCACCGACGAACTAGTCATGACACAAGACGAACCGACAAAGACAGACAGAAAAACCAGAACTTAAATACACACAAGACTAATCACAGAAACAAGACACAGGTGAGGAGGGAGGAGAAAACACAGGGACACCAGGTGAACACAATCGGGTAAATTAGACACACCAGGGAAACTAACGACCGGGAACCACAGACAGATTTAAACAAGACACAACGCAGACAGAAACAGACAAGACAGGAAATGAAGACCTTTCAACATAAAACATGAAACAAGACAAGACAAAACAACATAAAGACAGATCGTGACACATTGATTGATTGAAAGATCTGTGTCTGTCCTTCTGTCCTCTAGTCATCCATCCAGTCATCTTTTATCTATCTCAGCGATCTTAAAGGTGGAAATTGCAGCAATGTACCGAGTACATCAAACACCTTCAAAGCTAATTTTTTTAATTGACTTTTGAAAGTCTGTGTTCATGGCTTTGTTAAGGGTCTGTCAGTTCCAACAAGACTTTTCTTCTCAAACCTACAAGGAGAGAAGGACATATCTTTGGAGTGAATGACAGACTGAACTACTATTTGTTAAAGGTAACCATCTCAAAAAGATCCCAAGTAAAATCACAAGACCATTTGTCTTTATTTAAAGATGGCTTTTATGACTTTCAAACTTTCATTTAACAGACATGATTGTGTGAGAGAAAAGGGAGTGACCTGCAACAAAGGTCCACGCCTGGACTCTACAAAGTCGCTCCAAAATCACGTTCAGCTTTTTGCTAAAAAAACAAAAAAAACACAATTAAGACTTAAAGAAAAATAATCTGTCTCAATCTTACATGAACCACTAGAACACATAGTGTTGTATTTATATCCAGAGATCCAACTGCCCTTTGCCTGACTTTATTCTTTGTTCTTCTTTTCCATATGAGATGAGCGACGATCCTCACCCCATCCCGGTGTTTAACCCTCAGACACTGATGCTGCACACCTGTGTGATGCAGATAAGGACATTAAAGCATTGAGCTTAACTTTAAACCTTAAAAACAATATAAGATTGATTATCTTGAAAACAGTAACTTTTCAGAGAAGTCTTAACACAGAAACTACTTTGTTCTGTATTTTCAGCAGCAGATGCTGTTTGTAGACATGGCTCAGGGTTACATTCAGCGTTCTAACTTGTGATGATGGTCGAGGTAGAGATGGTTTAAAAAGTCTTCCCTGACCTTTCTGCGGCTGATAAATCAGATATCACTGTAAAATCATTTGATCATTGGTTTTATTATGAAAACGTTGAGACCGGTGTAGTGGAAATGTTTACCTTATCCTGATATGTTTAAACCAAATGCTTCTCATTTCCTGAGATGTGCTGTTTTCCTCTATCTACTCTACTTCAAGGCCACAGAGCTGTTTTGGCTACTGGGTTGAGACTCACACAAAGTCACACGAGAACTTCTACAGCTCAAGGCCAGGTGTCTAATAAAAATATGACCGTGTGAAGACAGATTTCTGCACTTCCCACTCTTTCCTGTATATATGCCTTGCTACCATATTGAACTGCGCACACTCCTGCAGACTATCATATACTCTGTGGAACCTGTGTCTTTATTCTTATTATATCTTATGTATTTGAAGCTTCAAATAAATAACCAGAAAGACAACTCTGTCTGATTCACCATTTATTTGTTTTGATCACTCTGACTTGTACTCTACAGTATTGGGGTTTTTAGATTTCCATAACACCGGAAATACTGTTTTCAACCCGTAACTTTACATGGAGGCTGCCGCATACCTCAAATCATCTTCGTAATATCTATCAAACTATAGATCCTACATATCGACTGGACGTGGATTCTAAAAGTACAATATACACTCCTCGCTAGAAATCTAATCAAAAAGCGTTTTAATGGCCACACTATCCTACAATTTAGGATTTTACAAAGAGGGTTATTTGTGAATAAACGACCATCTGTAACGTTAGCATTCAACAGGAGCACTAGAGGGCGAAAACTTTAAAACGTAATTATAGGTCGTATTAAGCGCTTGAACAAACGACATATTTGGTCGTAATATGGGCCTGAACAATCGGCCCATTTGGTCGTATGAGTTGGAGGACTTGTTGCTGTCACAGCTGCTGCTATACACTGTAATGTTGCACTGACCCAATGTGGACTCTGGAAGAATCTGTAGCACATGCTTTATCAATATATGGCAACTACTTCATGCCACATGAAGACTGCAAGCAGTGCTTTTGTCAGCATAGATTCTTATGCTTAATGCGAAAGAGACTACAAACAAAGTCACTATGAGGAATATAATCACAGCAAGATATGGCTTTATCATTAAGTCTTGTGCTGCAGTGGTGCAATGGGAGTAAGCTAACATGTTACTGTACATTAGGGTTACCAACTTCCAGAAATGGAGAAACGGGACACATGCATGTGTCCCCTGCGCGCGCGAAGATTTTTGGGTTTCTGGCGGATTTAGTTACTTTTTTTTGTTACTTTATTTCGGGGTTAGGGTTATGTTATTTAATTATTTTGGGGGAGCCAGCCCCCTAAGGTTCGAGGGGTCAAACCCCCCAAAACCCTCAAAATGCATAGAAAACTATGCATACCTATAACACAATACAAACACAATGATCTTACACCTGCATTAGGCTACTACATCACATTGTACATCAGCATGTTCAAATCGGATAGGTGGGCACTAGGGACATCTGGGCACCTCGATATACAATTGGCTATTTTGTCCAAAATGTTAAAAAATAAATATTTGAAAAATGGTATTAAAGGTGGGGTAGGTAAGTTTCAGAAACCGGCTCGAGTGCACTAAAATTTGAAAGTACACAGCCGAAAAGAATCCGCCCCTTCCTTCAGACTTCCTTACAGAGCACCTCCTCCAACACACATGAACGCGCACATGACATCAGCAGACTGGTGAAAGTGGCCGCCTGTTGCTGGCGAGTCATTGAAGTACTGCTGCAATGCACGCTCAATGACGGCACGACCAATGAGGGCACGAGATACATTTGTGAGGGCACGAGATACATTTGTGCGTGCACGAGATGGAAGGCTGACAGACAGGGCGGCAATCCAATCCGTTTACCGGCTAAACGGATTGGTCGTGCTTTTTACAGTATTACGGCTTCCACAGATGACATTTTTTCATGGATTTTTTGTCAAAGCACTTAAGATATTCATTGCTATCGGGATGTTAAGAGCATTCCATGGAATATAACAAAAAGTGTATCTCGAGCCGGTTTCTGAAACTTACCTACCCCACCTTTAAGTAATGTAAAGTATACATGATGTGAACATGCACGGTACATCATTATTAGACTTAATGTTATCCTTCAACCAACCATTTTCCCAGCAATCAGCTGACTGACTCTCTCACACACACACACACACACACACACACACACACACACACACACACACACACACACACACACACACACACACACACACACACACACACACACACACACACACACACACACACACACACACACACACACACAGAAGACCCGAGACAGATCTCCACTCACAGGCTTTACCCAACTGTGTTTTTCTTCCACTGTTTGTTGTAAGACACAAGTCTTTTCTTTTTAGAAGGGCCAGGGCCCAGAACCACATCCTCTCTCTCTTCTCCTCTTTCATTATCACCTCCTCCACCGGCAGCGCTCATTTTCCCACACGACTGAACAGGCTGACATGCCACACAAACAATGATGCCGCGCCCGCGGCCCACCGGATAAAATCTCACACACGTGCGAGCATTGTGCCTGCCCTGTCAACTGAGCGGTCCTAGTGCCCTTCGCATACAGCACACAGGCACGCAGCCAGACACACTGCATTGTGCGCAAACAGATTTTTATTTTATTTTTTTTCCTTTACACGGGAGTCCGGGACAAACAAAGTCCCGTACGGGGCTCAAATACGGGACGTCCCGGCTAATACGGGACGGTTGGCAACCCTACTGTACATATAATCACTGTGCAGAGTCCTGCATCGGGTCGGGTATCCGACTCGATTTGCGGGTGGTATTTTTTCAAACGCTTTTTTCTGGTTTCGGTTCTGGGTAAAACAAAGATGATGTGGGTCGGGTCGCGGGTGTTGCATAATAAATATATTAAAATAATAACAATTTAGTTGAATGTTTAAATCCTCAGATCTCTCCCCCGCGGGACCGCGCATAACCATAACCTCTGCAGCACATCAATCTGCTGCTTCGAAATGGCTGAGGTGAAGGTGGAGCTCGGAGAATACAGCATTTTCAATAACACTTCCTCAAGAGCGAAATCCAACGTCTGGGAGGCTTTTGGTTCCTAGATGGAGAAAATAACCAACATCCCACGCTTTTTGAGACAAATATGCAACTGGGTGTGTTAATAATTGCATGTTTTCACTGCTCATATATATGCGGGTTTGGGTCGGGTTGCGGACCTTGTGCCGACGGGTCGGGTCGGGTTGCGGAACTAATTGGCAATATTTTTTCATTTTATTTTACCTTTATTTAACCAGGATAGGTCTCATTGAGATAACAAAATCTCTTTTTCAAGAGAGTCCTGGCCCAAGAATGGTAACATCACAGTTTCAGACCATTTTACAGTTCCAAACAATTATTATATTATTAATAATATGTGCGGGTAGCGGGGCGGGTTCGGTATTGCACGTCGCGGGTGCGGGGCGGGAGCGGGTCTTGAAAATCAGACCCGTGCAGGACTCTGCTGTAGGTGTGAGTTGTTCTGCATATTGCTGGGACCAGCTTTAGGGGGTGAGGTGGGTAGGACTATACAAAGAGTGATGATGAAAGAGTCAAATAAATGCTGGATTTATTATAAATATATTATATGAATATGGTAGTATCACACATTTGAATTAATTTCATTCTGAAATATGTCATTTAAGGATACAGAGAGCAGGACAGCCTTGGCTCCATTCAGTTTCATTGAGAGGATGGAAAAAATATGGGAAAAATACATGGAGGAGAGGGAGGCGACACACTTGACTTTCCCTGAGGCCAAAAGGCATTACAGGCGAGTGTTTAAGTGACTGTCACAAACTGGGATTGGACACAACAGTTGGGACTTTTCAGGCTGAATTGGAGACTAATTGCTTTCCTGAGGTAAACCTCCATACTTGCTAACAAAATGTCATTTGCTTTGAAGAACAGGATTCCCTGCAGTCTTATGTTCATTAACAGTTGACCAACAACAAATTAATATTCACCCAGAGGCTTATATCCTCATAAGCAAATTAAAAGCTTATTTTTGCCCACAATCAGTAGAACGTTTTTGCTTTAGGAATGGATGACCTATACCAAAAGCGCGACGGTTGCCACCTTGAACTCACCATGGCTGTGTTCAAACAGGTGGTGACATTATATCACCCCAACGTTGTATATCAATGCCCTTCACCGTAAAAAGCCCAGGCTAGCGTCCTCTGGTATTATAGTCTTATTTGAATGACTGCAGATTTAAGCTGAAGGTATATTCCCTAGAAGGACAATGGGGTTTCATGAAGCATTTGTCTACCATATGTACAGGAAGCCCTGGGATGTGGCGCGATGTGCAGCCACATGAGACACATTTATGACCCGGATACCGGAGGCTGCGTGATGGATAAAGATATCATGGCGCTCCGGGTCTTAGATATCAATCGCGGCCCAGGTATCTCTACAGTGTTTTCATTAGAGTGATGGAGAAACAGGGTAATATGCAAAGCCAGGGCTCCTCTTAGGGAATGACAACCTCAATCTATCAATGCCTCCTTTAGCCCAGATCTGAGAGGCAACAACAGAGACGGAGGAGAGGAAAAGAGAGCGTGCAGGGGCGCTCTCCATCTCATTCCTCCTCTGCCAGCTGATTACAGGGCACCGGGGTATCCATCCTTGACAAGTCATTCCCGTTGGATGCTTGTGGAGTTGATAGCTTTTTTAGGGGTTCATTCTGAAATGAAAATGACTATGGGATTGACATGAGGGGGGAAGGAAGCTACGGGGGAGAGCAGGAGGACACAACGGGGTCAAGGCGGATCAGCAGTAAGCGTGGTTACCTGGATAAAAGACAACAATCTTAGCATATAATGAGAGAGCAGGGGGAAGAGAGGAAACATGCTGGATTTATAAATAAGCTCTTCTTCAGTAAGTGTACAGAATGTGAGCGGATGCACTGTAAATGGCTTTTTGCTAATAGGCTGACACAGTCTGTCATTTGCATTCATTAGTAGCCGGGGTTAATATGCAGTCACCTATAGCAGGGCCACTGCTGCAACAGACACTAGTGAACATCAAAAGGGATATGGATGAATGCTGGTTAATTGAAGAGAGCTGTATGGTCTACTAAATTCATTAGTAAGTTGTGTATGTGGGTTTTCCCATTCCTGTAGTGTGTTATATAGGTTTTTGTGCATGTAAATGGTCTCTAAGGCTAAAATCCCTGTGTTCCCTCCGGAGGGATCACAACTGAGCCGGCCAGCAAACCAATCAGAGCACACTGGGCTCTGGTTTCAGACGGAGGGTGAAAAGAGGTGCTGCAGCACAGGTAGTATGAGAAAAACAAAGAGCTTTTTGAACATTAAAGCATGGAGACATGTCCCAGGAGAGACACTACATACTAATATGAACCTGGAAATGAGCTTGATATGTCCTCTTTTAATAAACAGGATTTTACACCAGGGGCCTATACTACGAAGCTGGTTCAACCTAACCTGGATATGTTTGAGTTAGCCGGTTGGCCTAATCCAAAACATACACGCTCTCGCTAAACTGTACTACGACGCTGGTTATCAAGTGGATCGCTCAAGCCAGCCGTTTCCTATCTAGTTAGGTGCGCGTTCACATGAAAGGGGTGGTATCTGGAGCATTCGACCAATCACAAACATGGAGAAGCGTACTGACAGCGCAGCGTCATACTTCCTGAATGAAAAGTGAACTTTAATACTAGTCAAAAATGAAGAAGTTAAACTTTAAACATCCATGACTTAAACACTTTATCCAGGATAAAAGCCACATAGTCTGCACCTGCAAGGTGAATACAGCTGGCAAAAGAAAAAGTGTTTGAATGCATACATTAACAGGATTATGATATCACTGCCCCGTCTAAAACACGATTTGACTTTAATTACATTTGTCTCGAGTGTTTCGTCAACTTAATGTGTTGCTTAAAATAATACTTCTGCATACAGTAGGCCTATGTGACACTGTGAGTGTTGCACGGCCAGATACGGCTCAGCTGACTCAGATAAGAAAATATATGATACATTATGAAGTGATATGCCGCGGACTGTACTTAATGTTACTCTGATTCGGTTACTTATGTTGTGGTAGATATGTGGTAAGTGTTCTTAACGCTAATGTTATAATAGTCAGATTGCTCTGAAGATGGGAGGTGATATTCTATTAATGTTCACGTTCACACAGTCTGTGATTTTTGCCGGCCGTCTTTCCTGCAACGGCAGCTTTTCTGTATTTCCTTTCTCCTGTATTATGACTTGATCGCTTTAAACTCCGCACACTGAGCTCTGATTGGTCAGCAGGCAGTGCTTTCACTGAGTTGAGCTCTTAGCCTGCAACCTAACCTGGTCCCGACCAGGTTAGCCGCTAAGCATAAGTTACCATGGAGATCGAGCCTGCTAAAAAGAGAACCAGCGTCGTAGGACCGGAAAGCCGGAGTTTTCCATGAATTTAGCCGGCTAAGCGAAAATCCTGCTTCGTAGTATACCCCCCTGGTTAACAATTATGTCAGGGTTTGAGTTTTGTTGTGTCTAGTTGTGTTTTTTTTTTTGCATTTCTGATCTCCCTGTTTCATGTTTTCCTCCTTAGGCGCATTCACACTGCGGTACTTTTCCCACAAAGGTTCATGTGAACTTAGTTCATGAGAACTCTTTAGTTCTCATGAACTAAGTACAGATCGCGTTCACACTGGAAAAAGTCCGTGGGGGTGGATTAGGCAAATGAAGCCGCTGACGTCACTTCTTCTTCTTCTGCTTTGGGTTTACTGGCAGGCCGCAAACCACTTCACGGCGTATACTGCCGCCCAAAGTCCCCGGCCGGAAGTCCCCGGAGTTGGGGACTGGCTTCAGTAGAAGCTGCTGGGAGTCCCAGCAGCTTCTACTGAAGCCTTCCGAGTAAATCGCCAGAACGCCGACACCTCCTCATCTCCACCGCTCCCATGTTTTATTTTGTGTTGCCATAAGTTAGTCTCTCTGCGTTTCTGCGCTGGGCTAATGCTAATGCTAATGCGAGGATAATAAAATGGCGGCTTCACAAAACTTTTTGGGAGTTTTACGGGGCGTGGTTTGCAATCCGCCCAGCCAATCAGAAATATAGCTCTTTTCTCACAAAAGAGCCGCTCGAAAGTCCCTGCTCTCTAGCAGGGACTTTCGAGGGGGTAAAAAGGTTCACATGAACTAATTTTAGTACCGGCTCTTTTTGGTGTGAACGCGATAAAAGAGTTCACATGAACTAAGTTCACATGAACCTTTGTGGGAAAAGTACCGCAGTGTGAATGCGCCTCTTGTTTCTTGTCTGGTCCTTCTCCCTGTCTTTTCCTCCCTGTCGTTAGTTTCCCTGGTGTGTCTAGTTGTCTGATTGTGTTCACCTGTGGCCCTTGTGTTTGTCCTCCCCTGCCCGGCTGTTTCTCGTCTCGTGATTACCCCTCCCTGTATTTAGTCTTGTCTCTTCCTGTGTTCCCCGTCGGTTCATTGTTTGTTTGTCCTCCCTTCAGGTCACGTCTCATGTATTTCTCTCCGGTCTTCCTCCATGTTTTTCACGGTCAGTTTTTATGTTATTGTTTTCCTGAGCTACCGTTTGATTCATGCCATGTTTTTGTGATCAGCTTTGAAATAAAGCTCGCTTTTTGTTTTCTAGACCAACTTACCTTTTTTTGTAGTCTGCTTTTGGGTCCTACCTTTCCCATACCGTGACAAATTCAACAGCAAAGGATAGTGAGTAAAGACAGAGTCAGGAAGGCTGTAGCTGTATGCATTCTAATCAGAGACAGTGTATCACATACAGCCGCTGTTGTTGTTAGGATAGTAAAATGCAATCCTTTATTTTGATGTTTGGATCAGTGAAATAAACAGTATTAAGCATATAGTAATACGTCTATTATTCATTAGTCTCTTGATATATTCGAATAGCTTGTAAAAATCATGATAAAGTTGATTGTTTTTGTATCAAAGTATCTATTTTTTGGGTTTCATTATTAAAAAAAATCTAAATAGATTACTAACAGCTACTATATGTTAGTCTTCATCCTGCTTCAAATTGCTTTCTGTTACAAAAAAACGATTTTGCATGTTCTTATTGTCAAAGTGATTTGTTGATGACCTCGGTGCTGTCTAGTCACCATCTGGGGCCTATACTACGAAGCTGGTTCAACCTAACCTGGATATATTTGAGTTAGCCGGTTGGCCTAATCCAAAACATACTCGCTGTCGCTAAACTGTACTACTAGTTAAAAATGAAGAAGTTAAACTTTAAACATCCATGACTTAAACACTTTATCCAGGATCAAAGCAACATAGCTGCACCTGCAAGGTGAATACAGCTGGCAAAAGAAAAAGTGTTTGAATGCGTACATTAACAGGTTTATGATATCACTGCCCCGTCTAAGACACGATCTGACTTTAAATACATTTGTCTCGAGTGTTTCGTCAACTTAATGTGTTGCTTAAAATAATACTTCTGCATACAGTATGTGACACTGAGTGTTGCACGGCCAGATACGGCTCAGCTGACTCAGATCAGGAGATATATGATACATTATGAAGTGATTTGCCGCGGACTGTAGGCTACTTAATGTTACTCTGATCCGGTTACTTATGTTGTGGCAGATATTTAAGTAAGCTTTCTTAACGCTAATGTTATATTAGTCAGATTGCTCTGAAGATGGGAGGTGATATTCTATTAATGTTCACTTTCACACAGTCGGTGATTTTTGCCGGCCGTCTTTCCTGCGACGGCAGCTTTTCTGTATTTCCTTTCTCCTGTAATATGACTTGATAGCTTTAAACTCCGCACACTGAGCTCTGATTGGTCAGCAGGCAGTGCTTTCACTGAGTTGAGCTCTTAGCCTGCAACCTAACCTGGTCCCGACCAGGTTAGCCGCACAGCATAAGTTACCATGGAGATCTAGCCTGCTAAAAAGAGAACCAGCTTCGTAGGACCGGAAAGCCGGAGTTTCCCTGAATTTAGCCGGCTAAGCGAAAATCCTGCTTCGTAGTATACCCCCCAGGTCTTTGTCATGAATAAAATCTTTTTGACAAACATTAGAAGTCCTACTTCTCGTATTACCACATAATTGGACAGAGGTAAGCAGAGGATCTATGCAATATGCACTACATTAATACACAAAAAAAAAACAACTTCAAATTCTAGTATTTCGCTATCTTTTGTGTTTCTTGTTCATAGATTTTCATGCATTTATATTTTGTGTAAACATTTAATTGTTTTTAAACGGAACTATTTTTGCTTTTTTCCTACAAATTAGTTCCTTTCATTTATCATTCTTACCCAAAAATGCATTGAAATGTTGCTTGTGGATGTTTTAAATAAGGATTTTAATAAATCCAGACATCTCCCCTGACCCTGTGTTGTGTAACTGCCCTCTTGGGTTGTGTATTGTTACTGTTCTTGATATTGGGTTTGATTACAAAAACACAGCGTCAGAAATATGCTACAATTTAATACCAAGGTTATATTAATACAGCTGTAATCGCATAAATGTGGTTAGTCGGAGCGAAACATCCCAGCATGTGTTCTGACCTGATCACTGTGTTCACACAGTAATTGGGTTCTTTTTTAACCCAGCACTTTTTCACTGCGTAAGTGCTATTAAGTGGCAAGCAGCCACTACTGCATTACAAGCTGAACATGTACCCATAATGTTTTCCAACCCCAATCAGTGTGTCTATGGTACACCAGACAATATAACACATTATATCATCTAATATGAACATGCTGAACAACAGAGCACTGACGGCTCCCTGCCAGAACAATACAGCTCTCTGATTGGGTAACACTTAAAGCAAGGTCAGTTGTATTTACGATGGGAATGTTGGATTAACATATGGAAAGACAAATGTGAGAAGAAAGGATAAATAATTGTTTTGATTCAGATGTAATAAGGTTCGGGAGGAATTCATCCGACTGCTTTGATACTCTTATTGCATCATGCTTTAGTTATTTCGTATATGATATACAATCATTTGTCAACCTATTATTTGGCGTATTTCAAAACAAAGTAAAATAAATCAAGATTTCACCCAATTTCCAACCCAAAAACACTAACAAAACCAAGATCATGATTGTTTTTCAGAAGGATTGCCATAGATCTACTGTCACCTTTTAATGAAACTTGTTGGAAACATATAGCATTGGCCAAGGTAGAACCGGATACATATTGAAACAAACCACCTGTGCTGTAGCAGAGCTGCCATGACAGCAGCTGCTGAGTCATGCTGGGAACCAGAAGGGGCAAATCGCAGCGACCCCCCAACCCCCCCTCCTTCAACTCCACTCTACCAAAGTAACAGCGGCTTTCATGGTCTCTTATCGACACAGTCTCACTCCCTGATAGGCCAATAGCGACGCTTGGTCAGGGTCCCGTGGTGTGCAGTTGTGACGCACCGAGGCTCCTTCAGCTTCATAAACGGACGCAAAGAGCTTTCAACTGATTGCAATGTATTCCCATGGTCGGCGGTATTTGACGCTCAGGGAAGCACCGCATCGGTCCATGGCCCTTTCTCATTTCACTAATTACCCCCCCTCCACGAATCCTCGAATCCTCGGTCCTCCGGTAGTGACCCAGAAATGGATTTCAGCGCGCCATGTTGAAGGACATCTAATTTCTCTAAATGCACTTCGAGGACCGAGCATCGAGGAGGCTCTCTGGAGGAGCTCTAACCGAGGAGACACTGATGGGTCCTCCACGCCAGTCCTCCACGCCAGTCCGCGGATCCTCCGCGGATGTATATCCAGCAATAGAGATGTTTAAAAGAGTCGTGACGCACGGCCGGACTTATCTCAGCCAATGACAGCTCTGCATGCATCCCCTGGATATTATTTTATT
Source organism: Gymnodraco acuticeps (assembly GCF_902827175.1). Classification (NCBI taxonomy): domain Eukaryota; kingdom Metazoa; phylum Chordata; class Actinopteri; order Perciformes; family Bathydraconidae; genus Gymnodraco; species Gymnodraco acuticeps. The sequence goes on from NW_022990274.1 coordinate 1,416,922, forward strand.
AACTGCTTTCATCGCGACGCAATGTTTATAGTCTAACAGCTGTGAGGTCCGTGCAGAAAGCAGAGCAGTGTGTATAATATATATTTCTCAGTATAACAGGCCTACATTACATTCTTTATGTATATGCTTTAGTTTAGTAGATTACAAACAAAGAGTCGGTGTGTGTGTGTGTGTGTGTGTGTGTGTGTGTGTGTGTGTGTGTGTGTGTGTGTGTGTGTGTGTGTGTGTGGTGTGTGTGTGTGTGTGTGTGTGTGTGTGTGTGTGTGTGTGTGTGTGTGTGTGTGTGTGTGGTGTGTTGTGTGTGTGTGTGTGTGTGTGTGTGTGTGTGTGTGTGTGTGTGTGTGTGTGTGTGTGTGTGTGTGTGTGTGTGTGTGTGGACAGACAGGTCTCAGTTGGTTTGGTGTCCTATGCTTACTTTTTATACTTGTAAATACAACTTTTGGCCCATAATTTCAATTCCCCATTTCAATGACCAGAGAGAGGGGGGGATATGAGAGTGCTCTCATACTTGTTTGATTCTGAAATTGTATATATTTATATAAATATGTGTGTGTGTGTGTCCGCATCTGTAGCCTGTTATTGTCTCATTATACCGCACTGTGAATGAATCAAAGTAAATATATAAGTCATCATGAACACATCTGTCCATCAGACAGAGGGCTGCTGTGCCTCCTGTCATCATTAATGGACGTCTCTTTAAAATGACCGCTCAGAGGAGAGGAGTTCTCATTTCTCTAACCGCCTGCTGCTTCCCCTCCTCTCTCCTCGGTTCCCCTCATCAGTCCTCCGCTCGCATCTCCTGTGGGCGGGACTAAGACACGAGGATAGGAGTCGAGGAGGGGAATTAGAGAAATGAGAAAGGGTCCATGTCGGAGGCAGTTAAAGGCAATGTGAGCGTCCATTCCCATTGGATAACGGAGGATTTTACACCCGGAAATAAGTATTCTCCTTACTGTGGATTGATTTGACAGTGATATCTGCACTACTCATCAACTCAAAAACACCAAATTATCCTTGTTTATTTATACAACATTGAGTGGTTTAAATTGTGTACAATGCTTTTGTGTTTTTCCCCTCCGACTCTGAGAAACAAATAATTGTTTAGTTTAGGATGGCCGAAGACACTACACTACCCATAATCCTCAGCTATCGTTTGATACTACATCATACGCTTTGCTCGTTTAGTGCTGGATGTACAAAGATATTAATATGAGGATGTGCAAAACAGACAAACTAATGCTTTATTAAAACATTAAAGAATACTTTAGGTTAAGGTCTTCTTTTAAATGCATGTAAGCAAAAAGCTTTGGGGGTATCTACAGATAAATATTAAGCCTGACAAAGTATTTAAAGTCTAATATATTGCATGGTTTGTTTTGGGACTTGACAATCAACTTTCCTGCAATGTTAACTATGTTGAAGCACTTATTTTAACCGATATTATACATATTTATTATACTTTTATAAGATGCATGTAGATATTATAAGAAATGTGCAGAATATGACAGTTTAATGGTGGAGGTACACACACATATTGATGTCTTGTAATGCACTGTTGAGGAACCTGGGACCAAAGTATTTCATTCATTGCATAACTACAGTACACCATACTGTAGTTGTGTACAGTATATGATATGTCAATACATCTTTGAAAATCTTGAAATCTTGAAAGGGATGTGCAAAATAGCAATTATATACAGTTTTTAACGATTAGAGAATAACGAGTAATGAATATACTTTATAGAGATCTGCAGATACATTTTTTGTCTTTTCAACCACCCACTATCAAATATCTCTCCTGATTGTTGGCACTTGACAATCACCTTAACTGAGTTTTACTCAGGTGTAACTAAAGTCTGATTTAACCCTTTAACTGTCAGACCAAGAAGAAAGCTATGGAAAAATTATTTGTTTGCATTTTTTCTCAAATGGGCCACAAATAACCACAAACACATTTTTCTTTTTCGACTGACCACACAGTTTGGTTTTTATGAGCCTCTACCAACTGGTCGAGCTGGCCTTCTATGGTAAAAGTGCATTTTCAACAATCATCATATACAGTACAGTATTTGTATGCATCAAACTCAAATAAAACACAAACTCAAATACATTTGTTTCTTTTATGGAAAATGAGCAATATATACAACCAGATATATTCATGAAAGATAATAAATTATAATTGTAAAAAAGAAAATGGAAAAAAGTAATGTTAAGTGTTTTTCATAATAAAAAAAAGACTTACTCATCTTACTGTATATGCTGAATTGGCCTGACAAGAAACCACTGGCCTAACAGCAAATATCTATATCCTGTGTTGGCCTAACTTGCTCATCTGTGGGCAACTTTGGGCTGCATGCCATGCATGAAAGGTGCTATATAAATTATTATCACTCCAAAAAATAATTACACCCGTGTTAAAAAAAACGTTGTGCATCAAGTTATCTAATTATGTTCAGTCATTGCTCTGACACTAAAATATGTCATGGTGGCGCCGGCAGTTAAAGGGTTAAGGGTTGTTTATATTTCACATCATATATCCAAATCTGTAAAGTAACAGTAATAAATGTAGTGGAGTAAAAATACCAGGTTAACCTTAAAGAAAGCCCTCAGGATTACAAAAGACCCCCATCACCCCGACCACAAACTGTTCTGTCTGCTGAACCGGAACCTGCAGCATCCGGACTAAAACCACCAGACTCAGGGACATCCCACAGGCCAGAAGACTATTAAACACCTGAGCTTTGGAAACAACATCCACAACATTCACCTGGCTGCAATTTACAAATGATTTATCTAATATATCATATTCCAATGACTTGTATATAGACACCAATGTGTTTCCCATCCCCTAAACCTCCAGGAATGTAGGCTATACAGTTTAATACCGGCAAATTCTAATTATGGGAAATACGAAAACCTCTTTTAAAACAACAATTTTGGATAGTGTGCCGTCGATGGGTTTCATTCCATTTCAAAGTGCTGTTTGACGCTCACCGTGACCTTGCCACTCCAACATCCAATCACAGAGCTTGAGGACTAATCACGGGGTTTGTCAAGCAAAGCACATGGTGTAGTCCCAAATGATAGCTGAGGATTCTGGGTAGTGTAGTGTCTTCGGCCATCCTAAACTCCGAAAAAATATTTGTTTCTCCGAATCGAAGTGGAAAAACACAAAAGCATTGTACACAATTTAAACCAATCAATGTTGTGTAATTAACAAGGATAATCTGGTGTTTTTGAGTTGATGAGTAGTGGAGATATCACTGTCAAATCAATCGACAGTAAAGAGAATACTTACTTCCGGGAGTAAAACTCTCCGTTATCCAATGGGAATGGACGCTCATATTACCTTTAAATGCCGCCGACAGGGACCGATACGGTGCTTCCCTGAGCGTCAAATACTGCCGCCGATGGGAATACATTGCAATGAGTTTAAAGCTCTTTGCGTCCGTTTATTAAGCTGAAGGAGTATGGGCATAAATATGTCTCATAATTATTTGTGTGAACATACAAATAATTTGTGTGATTTGTAAATGTAAAACAACATCCACAAATGTGTTTAAAAGATTTACAAACTCACAAATAAATGTGTAAGTGTAAAACGGATCTGCAAATACGCTAAATATTTTTCACAAATAAAAAGAAGATCTGTGAATATCTCTTTAACATTTACAACTTTCGATCAGGCATTTGTGAATCCATTTTGTATTTGTCGACCAAAAATGCGCTTGCGGATCTCAAATCTCTGCTCGCGGATCTCACATTTCTGCTTGTGGATCGTCTTTTTACACACACGGAATTTTGAGACATATTTTCCGCCGGTCTCCGGCTAAAATCTACTCGTGTCACTCGGTTATTTTCAGAAACCATGTGATGGCCTGCTGATGACGACATTTCCGCATGATTTCAAAGTAAGAGCATGATGGTTTGTTTAATGCGCTGTTTTTGTATTATAATGAACAGCGGAACGTTAGATGCATTCTTTATCACCATCATCATCATCATCATGTTTTAGTGATACAGTTAGTTTGTGTTAGTTTATTGGTTCAATACAGCATATATCGAGCACTTTCGTTGATGTTGAACTACAGGCTATACGCCACTTTCGGATCCCAGGGGGAGCAGCTGGCAGGGGTGTGCTAGTGGAGTACTTCATGACCACAGAGCGTGAACGTTGTGATCTGCTGTTTTAGCGCAGTTCTCCAGTGAAGGGGGGGGGGGAGTGTCTCCCTCCGCAGCCGGTTGGCGTAGTTTTAGCACAATTCCGTTGTACGGACCGACGTTAACAGCAGCCCTGTCTGTGCACACGGAGACCGACTCTGTCTTCTGGTGATCTAACCGTCTTCTGGAACAGCTTCACAAGTAGCCTACGTCGGTACGCAAATGCACTTTGTGACACAAGTGACGGTACACATTTCAGATTGTTGCCGGGCATTCGTACCTGCGTACCAGTTATGTGCACCCCTGCATATACAGTAGAAAAGACACGATGAATATTATAACATTTAATGTAGCCTTACTCTGAAGGCTAATCTAAATACGGTGCTTTTCTACAGATTACTTTATTACTGCACTAGTAAGGTAAAATTAGGCCAATTAATAAGATATGAAGTGCTTTGTAACTTTGACCCGCTTGACTGAATACACAACACACAATGAAGAAATAGTTTTATCTGGGCTGCCAGCTACTCCCCCGTGACCCGAAAGTGGCGTAGGCTATAGCCTGTACTTCAACATCAACGAAAGTGCTCGATATATGCTGTATTGAACCAATAAACTAACACAAATTAACTGTATCACTATAACATGATGATGATGATGATGATGATGATGATGATGATGATGGTGAAGTAAGAATGCATCTAACGTTCCGCTGTTCATTATAATTAAAAAAACAGCGCATTAAACAAACCATCATGCTCTTACTTTGAAATCATGCGGAAATGTCCTCATCAGCAGGCCATCACGTGGTTTCCGAAAAATAACCGAGTGACACGAGTAGATTTTAGCCGGAGACCGGCGGAAAATATGTCTCAAAATTCCGTGTGTGTAAAAAGACGATCCACAAGCAGAAATGTGAGATCCACGAGCAGAGATTTGAGATCCGCAAGCGCATTTTTGGTCGACAAATACAAAATGGGTTCACAAATGCTTGATCGAAAGTTGTAAATGTTAAAGAGATATTCACAGATCTTTTTTTTATTTGTGAAAATATTTAGCGTATTTGCAGATCCGTTTTACACTTGCAAATTTATTTGTGAGTTTGCAAATCTTTTAAATGCATTTGTGGATGGTGTTTTGCATTTACAAATCACATATTTACACACAAATTATTGTTATGTTCACACAAATAATTATGAGACATATCTATGCCCATAAAGGAGCCTCGGCGCGTCACAACTGCACGCCATAAGACCCTGACCAAGCGTCACTATTGGATGTTTAGGGAGTGAGACTGTGTTGGTTTCATATTCACATGACCATGTGTTTTATGTCAAGATTTTCCTCAAAACATGAAAATATAATTGCATATCCTTCAGGTGTTTTAAAAACTGTGCTTGTTTAGTTGATTTAAGTTCATATCCGTGCATCTATGACTTTGAAAAGGGTAAATCTAATTATACGTTGTCTAGAAAAGTGTCAGTTGACAGTAAGGGCTCAGTAATGACATGTTACCATGCTTCAATAATCACCTGATAAGCCTGGCTAAAAAGCCTGAGAGGCACTTCATTAATTCCTTGTTTTCAATGTATTCTGGACGGTACTTATAATCCTGCGGAGAGGGATACCTTCCAGGAATAAGTTATTCCAGCAGATACCTGGCTGAGACTTTCCTCTAGGTAGCCAAGGTGCACACTCATGTGACAGTTTAATTTATAGACTGTATATACTATGTGGACATAGTCACTGTGATGTCACCCATTGGTTGTTGCACTTTGCAACACTTTAAAAGCAGTGCTTCAACAATGTACACTCATTGAACTGCGTGGAGCCACTCTCTTCAGCACATCTTCTGGGAGAATATGTCCCTGGTGTCCTCTCTAGGCCCTAATGCTAAGCTAACTGCAAAATAGCTGACCTTTAAGGCAATGTTACTATCACTTTTTCATGTATTGTATACATAAATGTGGGTCCTCTATGTGCTAAGATATTTCAGGAAATAAGATTCCCTCTCTGTCTGTCCTGATCCATTTATATAAAAACCTGTCTCAAAATGAGCTGATCAGATTTTTGGCTACTTTGTGATGTCACAATGTTTTTTTGGGTTGTGCAACCATTAGCCAATAACCAAACACTACATCTCACCTGAATCTCCTCCTAGAGCACCATGTGTGTTTTTGAACCAATCACCTCACAGAGGGGCGTGGCCAGCAGCAGCAGCTCATTAGCATTTAAAGCTACATACACAGAATCAGCACTTTTGGAACAGGGCTGAAACAGGTGGCGGTTTATAGCATTTTATAATTCATGATCTGTTTGAAAAATAGTATAATAGGGGAGCTTTAAGTTGTAATGTGAAAACAACATGGTAGCTACGAAGAGGATACATATACATGTATTTATCTGGTTAACAATATGTTGATTTTATATTTAGAATTGTATTGATCAGATGATCTTAGGGGCTGGCTGGGCTGAAACAGGGAATTCATATCATCTTAATCCAGACCAGGGATGGCTTTGTAGGTAATTCCGACATTATTTTCTAGAAATGTGTTCCTTATGTAAAGGGAAAACATTGCAGTAACGCTACAATTTGCATTTCAACCTGAACATATTTGATTCATTTGGTAATGAGTTCTGAGTCATTTGCCATTGTGAGGCGGAGTTTAAATGTATAGTCTAGGAGTGATGATATAAAAGCATGAGACACTGCTGTTCCCATCCTACCGGCAGTCGGTTGCTTTCTCTTAGTTATGACCACAATGTTTCCTGAACCAAGAACTGTTTGTGCCTAAACAAAACCAAAGTAGTGGAAGTACATATAAAAAATGTTTTGCCTCAACTATTATTGTACTGTCCTGGCAATGAGGCCAGACAATACTCATTCGGGTTAATCATAAAAACAGAGTTTGACCACAAATAGTTGTTTCAGTAAGTCATTTGTCCAACTGACTTTGTGTGCTCTTGAAGAAACTGTGGAAAATCAAAGTGATAATAAGTACAAAAAGATGTACTCTGGGTGAATGTATTGTACTTCATAACATCTTAGCCTGCAAACTGAGTGCAGGGTTGTACTCATTGCACAATAAACGTGAAACTAAGATTAAGCATGATTACTTTAGGGAACGAGATATTGAGGCTTCTAAGATGCATATCATTAGATGTTAATGGTGTTCCTGTTTTTCTAGACTAACTGCCGTCAGTGATTGTTCACCAATTCAACTGGAATAGCTTTTATTTGTTGTTGTTACTCTCTCCTCCCATTCCAACTCTCTGCGTCCCCCTTTCTCCCCCATCTCTGCTGTTTCTCTTTCTGTTATGATTGGACCTCACTAGCAGAGGGAGCGTTTGGCGTTTTGGCAGGCAGAGTTCTGGAGGCTGCAGTTATCTGGGGGGGGGGGACGTTTTTCAGACTCCGTGGCCTGACCCCCGTATCCTGTGACGCTGGGACGGGACTTCCTCAGCTGGCCTTATCAGTTAGAACCACAACACTGGCACAGACCCACTGACCAAGAACTTGCAAAACTAGGACTGCTGTCGCCAAAGTATGACGTATGTTCCTCAGGCAAATAACGACGGAGGTTTGGGAAAACATCAGGGTTTGTGAGGTAAGTCATGTTATGTACATTTGGTTTAACCCGAACACAGACAGTGGTCTCCTGTATCGGAGACATGTTACAAAACATGCTACATGACGATGCTCTATTAAAAAGTATCCTAATATATTCTGTATATTTTATATTATGTATTTTTTAGATGCTTTATTGATATATGTATTTTCTACTTTGCATATATATATATGTACCATCCATCTGTCCGTCCATCTGTCTGTCCAGGACAGATTTGCCTGAATAGCTTACTTCCTGATTGTGTGCAAGCAAAAGTCCTGCATTAAAAAATATACTTAAGTAAAAGTACCAAAGTATTAGTAGCCAAATATACCTTAGTTCCAACTTTTGAATACTTTTTTATACTGCCAGGTATCCCAATCCAAAATAGTACATCATAATGTTTCAGTGAGTTTAATTGTTGTTGTATTAATGAATAATATAGCAGGAGTAACTAGTAACAAATCTTGTCATATAAATGTAGTGGAGTAAAAAGTGCAATATTTGCTTCTAAAATGTAGTGGAGTAGATACAAAAGTAGCATTACATGGAAATAGTCAAGTACACTTATCTATAAAATGTACTAAGGTACACTACTTGAGTAAATGTACTTTCCACCACTGGGTCAACCGGAGACAGGGAATGAGTTTTGATTGGACTATGGCAAGCCATTTGAGTATTTATTCCATATCCTTGTTATCAGACGGCAGCTGCCTACACTAGTTGGCTCTTTGATTTCACTTGTTAGATATAGGTCAAACTAGTTTGGCACTAAATACCCGACTGATGCACCTCCCGTCTTCGAGACGTTGCAAAAACGTTGCAGGAGAACGCCCCCTAAGGCTCTTCCTCACAGAGCTGAACTGACCAATCAGAATATGGGTCCCGCCTGCCTCATATGCATATTGCTGACTAGTGAACGTGTTGGCCATATGAACGACAACTAGTTAACTAGTGGATACATATTGCAGCTTACACGTTAACTAGTGAAGGCAAAATGTTCACTAACTAGTTGAAGCCTCTTTTGGTCTTACAAGCTGACTATTGAGGCTCAAAATGTGCACTAGTTAACTATGTGAGTGATTCTGGGTGCTACTAGTTAATTAGTGCAGACACATGTATGCCACTAGTTAACTAGTTCTGCTTCTTTTTTGTAACTAGTTAACATGTCAGAGCTTTTACAGCGCACTAGTTAACTTGTAAGACTTTTAGCATCACTAGTACGGTCAGAGGGTCACTAGTTCATCAAAAAGCTTACAAGTTGGGACTTTGGTGTTACAAGTGCTGCTCCTGGCGTCACTAGTAAGGCTTATGTGGTAACTAGTCGGACAAAAGTACCACTAGTTGCTGAAAAAGAGTGTCTAGTGTAATGTTGTATTCAACTAGTAAAGCAGAGTGCCAAATTAGTTTGACCATATATCTAACAAGCAGTGGTGAACCGTGTCTATCACAACTGGAACTTCTGTAGACACACACACCCCCCCCCCCCCCCCCCCCCCCCCCCCGCGGCATGATAATGTCCGTCTTTTCACTGAATTGTCGTCTTGAAAAGGGTACTCACAACAATTCCGCAACAACTTCATCTTCACCTGTTGCACTTGTCATTTCAACGTTAAAAACAATAAAACGGCATGAATTGCTTCGTCCCATTTATCTAGATCCTCTGTCTCGAGCCAGTTAACTAGCGGGCCTTCTAGAGTACCCTAGAACCGAGGGGAACTCTGGAAGAACACGCCCATTGGCTACAAATCAATATATGATTGGTTGATCAAACTGTCAATCTAAACGTATGCTCCCATTCAGTGCAACGGCCAGGGCATTCTATCAAGGATGTAGAATACCTTGTTGAAGGATATTCTACCCAGAGACCCAGAACGAGATCTGATTGGTTGCTTTCTTTTCTAACACAAAGCCACTGAAATGCGTAGTGCATGGTCCGAGAAGGACAAACAAATCAACGTAACACTGTAATATTACAGATCAACAACACAGATACGATTCTCATTTATTCATTGTATATACATTTTATTACATTTTATTACATTTTATTACATTTTATTTATAGAATTAAATCCATTTTTTGTTTGTTTTATCTGAGTGTTCCAGGGTATTCTCTGAATACCTTGAAGGCCCTGACGGTTCGCCACTGCTAACAAGTGAAATCAAAGAGCCAACTAGTGTAGGCAGCTGCCGTCTGATATCAGGATATGGAATAAATACTCAAATGGCTTGCCATATTGGACAGAAGGTCCAGCATGTGGTTTTGTAATATAGAGCCATTAGAAACACCCAACATTCACCATTCACACACACATGCACGTACGTACGCACGCACACACATGACTTCAGGCTCCTGGATCTGATGGAGCTGTATTTTTCTTTGCTCCATTTGAATAAACAGCGGTGCTCTGGGCCTGACCGTGTTGATTCTGAGGGGGAGATAAGCCGGGTAACTAAAGCTGAACCCGGAGTGGAAAAGGTTTCCTCTCAATGCTGCTCAACTGTTTTATTGTTTAAACGCCTCCAGATGGGAGTTAAAGAGGCATCGGCTGAATCACTTTCTCATGTTCTGTGACACAAAAAATCCCATCAGTGTGAGCTCGGATATAGAATGTGTGTGTGAAGAAGTGGGAGGTCAATCTGCTTTGTTAATGCGTCCCAGCTTGTGAACCCCCGTAGTTTGTGTGTCATATAAGAAAAATGACTCACAATCACAATGGATAATTCATCACCGTCAGCTGGGAGTTTTCTTAGAGCTCTATATGTGTACGTGTGTGTTGGTGTGGGTGACCTATCTGGGGCAAACACCACGTATCTTACCCGTGAGTTATAGTTTTTAGGAAAATGAAACTCCCAAGATACTATTGATTATAAAAGTTAAGATGAAGCATAATTTTGTTTTATTTTTAAGATCATATAAATAAGCCTTTTTTGCCTCTTCCTGCAGTGTTTGTTATCTGTTATGTTGGAGTATTGTTATATTGTGCAAAACCATTAAAACCTTAAACCTCAAACTGTTTGTTTCTTCATCTCCAGCAGATAGACGGTTACAACAACACAGAGTAAGACACCACTGTTGTGCAATCACACTGATGTGCAATAGCTAACATTAGTATTATTACTGGCTTTCTTCTTAGTTTCACTTGTTTAATACTCAAAACAAGAATATATAAGTAACTCAAATGTGCAATATATAATTTGACCCCTTAATTAGCTAGTACATTTTACATGTTACACTTAATTTATTTTATAAATTCTGCTGCTGCTGGTTCTTTCCTACCTGAATATCTACTACATTTTTTATTATGAATATGCACTTTGTCAATTGTAGTAACTTTAATTTTTTATTTTCCATATTAAGTGCATTCCCTTTATCTAAGAGTTTTTAATTTCGTGTCTCTATCTTTACTTTTGCTGTAACAAAGCTGAAACGTTGACTTTAATTAAATGTGTCATGCTAAGAGATTTCCGATAACTGTATCAGAGGTTAGTTGAAAGCAATACAATTACGTTTAAATATAAAATATTAGGTTAAACGTAATATTATTGCTTTCAACTAACCTCATTCAGGTATAGTTTTTTCACGAATTAAGTAACTCTGATTCTGTACCGCGTTGACTCCCCCGGCGGCTTCCCTCAGATGTGAGTGGCGTTTATGGTGATGGAAGGCTCGTTATTCCATTAAAGGTACCTGCCTAACGACTTGCAGAAAGCAAAACTGATGACAAAGTAAAATAGATTAATTAAGGCACCTTGGCGTGCAGCAGCCACTTAATCATAGATAGCGCCTGTCGCAGGGATTTAAGATCTGATTGACTTGAACAGATTATGCCTCTCTTCATTTCCTGCCTTTGTGTGACAGAAAATTAATTGTCAGTGACATTTGGTTGTAATCCCCCCCTCCTCCCCCACCACTACGCTCTATCTTCACTTCCTCAATTAATCGTTGGTTCTCTTTTATATTCTCCTTCCACGAGTTTTTTGTTTTTTTAGATACACAAGAGGGTGAATCATTTCCTCAACTGCTGAGGACAACATCCGCTTTTTGATTGAGTCGAGGCAATCTAATCATCAGCTGTTGCCGAGGCGATACCCCCCCCCATACCGAGACTGCTGTGTCAGTGCTATTACCCCTCTGCCCTGCTGACACACTCTCTCTCTCTCACACACACACACACACACACACACACACACACACACACACACACACACACACACACACACACACACACACACACACACACACACACACACACACACACACACACACACACACATACACACACACACACACACACACACACACACATATACACACACACACACACATACACACACACACACACGCACATACACACACACATATACACACACATACACACACACACACACACACACACACACACACACACACACACACACACACACTGTCTGAGTGACAGAGCAGGGACCAGGCTGGGCCACCTTGACTCGTCATTCATCTGTAGAAATGACAGCTCATTTCACTGAATTGAAGACAAAAAAAGGGGAGGGAGAGACAGGTAAGGAGAGGGAAAGACTGGAGAGGGGGAGACAGGGTGGGAGAGACAAGGGGAAAGAGGGAGGATTGAAAAGAAGCAAAGGAAGAAAGAGGAGAGAAAAGAAGGTGAGGGAGGATAGAGAGGAGAGGAAGAAAGGAGAAAAAGCCCAGGAAGATAGACAAATGGAGAGGAAAAGAAAAGGAAGGAGAAAAAAGAAAAGTACAAGAGTGAGGACATAGGAAAAGACATCATGAAAAGAGTTGAAGTGGAAAGAAGATAGAAAGTAGGAGATGTGGCAAGTGAAGGAGAGGTTGAGAAAAAGACATACAAGGTGCGAAGGAAAGGTCAAAAAATAATTGAATATGTGTGACCAGAGAAGAGAGGTACTGTAGAAGAGACTGAGAGAACAAAGGGAGTGAAATGTGAGAGAAGGAGGGAGCGGAAATGGAGAAAATGTTCCATAATACACAAGAGAGAGAGGAAATAGAGGGAATCATTTTGGATATACGGGCTGCTGACAGAATGTAGGCAGGGTGAGAGAGGAGATAGCATTGTAGCATGTCAACCGCGAGTGAGAGTGTGTGTGTGTGTGTGTGTGTGTGTGTGTGTGTGTGTGTGTGTGTGTGTGTGTGTGTTTGCTTACAATGTCAAATTAAACCAGTGTCAAAGAGAGACATTTCATTTCCCAGATATGATTGATGGATAATGTGTGTGTCCCAGAGAAGTGTGAGATGGCCTGTCCTGACTTTCTCACACACACACACACACACACACACACACACACACACACACACACACACACACACACACACACACACACACACACACACACACACACACACACACACACACACACACACACACACACACACACGCCTACCACCTTTATGCGGACGACTCGCAAATATACCTACCCCTAAAACAAAACACCAGCTCTCTGATGCCCCTGGTTGACTGTCTTAATGACATAAAGGCCTGGATGGCGCTAAACTTTTTAAACATAAATGAGAGCAAAACGTCCCTTCCATAGACCTGGGTTCCCTGCAACCGTATGCAAAACCCATGGTCACAAATCTGGGCGTCAAAATCGACAGTGCTTTTAAATGAGATAAACAGATAAACTCTGTGGTTAAGTCCAGTTTTTATCACCTGAGGATCCTGTCCAAAATTAAACCAGTTGTATCCTTTTTAGACTTTGAGCGTGTAATTGTTTCTACGCATCTAGATTATTGTAATGCACTTTATGCCGGCCTAAACAAGACCTCGCTGGCACGCCTGCAGCTGCTTACAGGAACACGCAAACATGAACACATCACACCAATTCTGGCTTCCCTCCACTAGCTTCCTGTCCATTTTAGAGTTCATTTTAAGATTGTATTGTTTGTTTTTAAATCGCCCCTCAGTACATCTCCGACCTCCTAAAGGTGTACATCCCCTCAAGTGCTTTGAGGTCGGCTGATCAGCTGCTGCTAGTAGTCCCTAAAACCAAGAAAAAGACCAGGCGAGATCGAGCCTTCTCAGCGGTAGCCCCCAGGCTCTTGAACGACCTGCCCCCCCATGTCGAATTGTCGCCCACCCTCCAAACTTTTAAGTCCCACCTAAAGACCCACCTCTTTTCCCTTGCTTTCGAGTCAGTCTGAGCTATATTTTATCGATTTGTATGCTTTTATTGTCTTTCCATAGCCTTTGTGTATCTTGTATTCATTCTTATGTATGCCTTTTATCTTTTCTTATGTGTGCCTTTTATCTATTATTGTAATATTATATTTTATTATAATGTTATGTTTGCTGTGAAGCACTTTGGTAAACCCTCTGTTTTTAAGATGTGCTATAGAAATAAAGTGGATTGGATTGGACATGTGTTCAGCCCTTAATGCATTTATGATGCATCATGTACACTAACGAACACTCCTGAAGCTTTCTGATGTCCTATATCAACAGGGATAAAACATTATAGATGTATAGGTGTCGTGGAATCTCATAACTTTAATAAAGCATGCTTCATCATTACCATTGTGAATATTATAATTAACTATGCCTGACCTCCACTATAGATATGGTCTTCGTAGTAAGTGTTACTGAAAATATAAAAACAAAAGCTAGTATTTAAAGGTCTCCTATTATGCTATTTTTAGGCATCTAGTATGGTTCTCAGATATATACAAATATATAAAAAAACGTGTTTATGATGTGTTTTGCTCAAAATACCAAACAGATCATGCATTTTAGACATCCCTCATATCCCTCTGTTTCAGTCCTGTTAGAGAAACGCAGATTTTGGGTCCTTACCTTGAAAAAAAGAGAGGAGGGGGAGCTTGTGCTTGCTCAGAATTCTACGAGACATATAGCTTAATGCTGCCGGGATTAAATGCCATATTATGTTCAAAACCACATCAAGGATTATTTCTGAAACAGTATGGAGCTCAAGTGCTTTTTCTCTTGCGGGTTTAGAATAAGGTGAGTTCCTTTTTTTATTTCCTGCTTTTTTACACATGCTGTCTCCAGTACAGTTAGCTCTGAGTGTTAGCGATGCTCGCTAATGTAAACACAGACCATATTACGTCCAAAACACGTCGGGCATTGTTTCTGATACAGCAGCGTTTATGATATTAAGTCATATCGGACGCAAATCTGGATCAGCCGTTTTTAGAGATTTGAGTATGGAGGGTTGTGTTTTCTGACACTTTGTGAGTCATGTATAAAAGACATAAAAAAGTGCATTTTGCATGATAGGTCCCCTTTAACCTATTAAGCGCTGAGCCTGTTTTTCAGGTCTCAGGCTCGAAAATGACATTCCCAGAACAAATGACTATATCTTCACTTCTAAAAGGATTAAATTAATAATCTTTTTTCTCAAAGCAACGATAAACCTGTGAGTTGGATGTAGAAAAGTCAGAATCAATATAGATGTTTTAATTGTAAAGTAAATTAAGATTGAACATAGTAAAGAAATGTAAATGGTATTGTCCGTCCAAAAGAAAAACATTACTTACAGTGAAAACCACCCTTGAATGATGGGATAGTAGACTAAAAGCTTTAGGAATCCAAATTATAACATATAATAAATACCCTGTATCAAGATTGATGCAAAACAAGTGATATTTGACGTTTTTAGAGAGGTTTAGAAAAAAAACACCTCTGGGGTCATTTGGGTGTATTTGCATATCTCTGGAACCCATCGGTCGATTTTGATGATTGACACCTCTTTTTAACCGTTAGAGCCGATAATCGAGAGGGAGTTCCTAAATCCATATAAACATTACCATTGGTGTATGAGAGTGATGCGCAGCCAGAATGCCCAAAACCTGGGCATGGGTTACAGCTCTTACTCTATATGAAAACTGCTCTTATTGACATAAATATGATGATGGATTATCAGTAATCCTTTCAAAGTGACACAGAGACATTGGATTAACCTTCAGCAGCATTTATATGCGTTTTAATGCCATTGAACACAACTTTTGATCAGAAAACAGCAAAGGTAAGACGTATTAGCCGTTTTGGCTCCGTAAAGGGAAGTTGTGTGTTGTCTTTGCTGGCTTTCGCTGCCACAAGTTTTGGTCGCACAGTGATGATACTTATACCATTGGAATCTATGGGATCTCAGCTTTCATATGATATCTAGTTTGTGCAGATCCGATGAAGTATACAATATGTCTACCGTGAGTTATGTGCTAAGTGCGTTAGCACTCTTTCGCTTAGTGCTAATTCAGAGGCTCGGCATTAGACTTGTGTTTTGTTTTGGTAAAAATGGTTCATATCGTCAGATAGCTGAGTTTCTTCCTATTACGTTGGTATGACACATTCATAGTTTGTTAAATCTTAAGAAGCCCTCAGACGCTGTTTCTTGCAAGATGTTGCAGGCTTAACAGGTTAAGGCCTTGCATGAACTGAATTGGAAAGAAAATACTCATATCTTTAATTAAAGAGGTCCTATTGTGCTTTTTGGGGTTTTCCTTTTCCTACATGCACTAAAACCTTTCCTACAGGTTTTTGTGCATGTAAACGGTCTGCAAAGACAAAATCCCTGTGTTCCCTCCAGAGGAAGTTTCTCTCCCACACACGTGGCTGTGTTTAGTTGAAAGCCCAGTGGCGATCTGCTCATCTCTCATGCTACACATGTGTGTTCTGGAGAATCACAGAACGGACGATCGTCCTTATTATTATGCTGTTTAAACCAATTATTTAAATGTGTTTGTTAAATTCGGCATCATGTAAGTTAGGGATGCTCCGATCGGTCGGCCGCTGATCGATATCGGCCGATACTCACTCTCTGCCGATCGATCGATGCTCTCTAAAAATGCCGATCGCAAGAGCCGATCGCATGATGTAAAACACATGACACTTTTCTCTGTGTGCGGAAAAACAAGCTCGCCAAAATGGCTTCACCAGTCTGGCAATATTTTAGGTGTCCGAAAATGACAATAAAATAGCGGTATGCAACGTGTGTGAAGCAGAAATCCTGCAGCTCCCCCCGCTGTGACGGACCGGTGAGCGGAGCGAAACACACACTAAGACTTAGACCTA
The DNA here is from genome assembly GCF_902827175.1 of Gymnodraco acuticeps. Classification (NCBI taxonomy): domain Eukaryota; kingdom Metazoa; phylum Chordata; class Actinopteri; order Perciformes; family Bathydraconidae; genus Gymnodraco; species Gymnodraco acuticeps. The sequence continues at coordinate 1,433,738 of NW_022990274.1, forward strand.
ACACACTTAGCTATTTTATCTACCTCTGGAACAAGCTAAACTAGTTATAAATATATTCTTCACTGTCGGGTCACTCATTACTGGATCAGTGAGCTGCATGAGACGATACTGACGGGCTGTCAGGAGAGAGAGAGAGAGAGAGAGAGAGAGAGAGAGAGAGAGAGAGAGAGAGAGAGAGAGAGAGAGAGAGAGAGAGAGAGAGAGAGAGAGAGAGAGAGAGAGAGAGAGAGAGCGAGAGTAGAGAGAGAGAGAGAGAGAGAGAGAACTTCCGCTAATTTCTCCCGTGTTATTATCCAAAGTGAATGTAAACTTGAATAATGTATTCATTTGAATGTAATGATGTTGGTTGTTGATTGTGGAAGCTCCAGTGAATGAGCATTAACTGAGTTTTAAACATCACTTTAAATGGAAGATCCCCATAGGCCCCGCCCACTGGATCGGATCGGCGATCGGAGCATCCCTAATGTAAGTTGCGCTGACAGGTCCACACACTGCTTCCCCGCAGCGAGGCTCCCCCGCCCTCCTGTTGACAGTTCACGAGCGTCGAGCTCTTCATTCCCCCCGTTGATAATTCACAATCGTCGGCACGCTGATAAAATATATTTATTTGAATGGCACTTCATATCAAAAAGGTTGCCGACCCCTGCTGTAGACCAATCACAACAGTGCCGGCCAGCTGACCAATCAGAGCAGAATGGGCTCTGGTTTCAGACAGAGGGTGAAAAGAGGTGCTGCAGCACAGGCAGTATGAGAACAATAAAGAGCTTTCTGAACATTAAAGCATGGAGACATGTATCCTCTTCAATCAATGAATTTGAATAATAAATGACTACCTGATGCACTCCAGCTTAAAATCTAACGTGCAGAACATCAGCACCTCTCCTCAGTCACTGGTTGCTCCACAGAGCTGTGATATCTCTCTGACTCGGACAACCGACACCACTGCAGTTTAACTGGGCCTGAACGTTTTACCCCCCCTAGAGGAACAGAAATGTTTGGTTCCTTCTGAGAGACCTCGGGGAGATTACGGGGGATTGTTTGACAAACCTAGACCCAGCCAGCGCTGTGTATTTTCTCTAAGCTCTGTGTAAAGTCATGTTGCAGTCCAAGGGGTCTAAAGGAAAAGCCCTGTGTATGTGTGCGGGTAACGGCAACATGGGGAATGCTAATATATTTATTATTTTTCCTGCTATACAAAATTATCGGTATTTGTTAGAATGTTAACATAGAATATGGCTCCGGAAGAACGATTGAGATTTTAAACTTCCGTCTGGTCTAAACATCCTGTTTGGGTCTAATCGGACCGATTTACTACTTCCATCCATCATAAATATTGTGTTTAACATTAGAATGCTTCAAGACCTTATGATATGCTGATCACCACTTTCATTGCATTTTTTGGTTGAGTCAACTTCGTTACATTTATGATGTTCTCGGTTGAAAATTACCTCCAAAGGAAATGAATGGGTAACCTTAGATTATGTTAATCCATCAAATAGTACACACCCAAAAATCTAAAACCATGTCATTTGTAACACATTTTCAGTGTCTATTCTTTATATATTCACTGCATTCACTTTCTGAGACATTGTTAACAGTTGAAAAGGGTGTTTAATACAGTTTGGTGATGATTAATGGTGTTTCTGTTAATGGAAGAGCAGTTCAAACAGACCAGTCAAATGTGACCAGGAACACCAAAGTAAGGGTGGAGAAACGAACACGACAGGAGGGATGAACAGAAGGTATGAGAAGCAATAATCTGAAGAAGAAGCCTGGGAAAGGAGTACACGAGGGGGATACACAGACTCCTCTGAAGCCTCCAGGGTCCAGGGTCTGGTGCTGACATGCTCAAGGTCCGATGCTTCCTCCCAGGGCGGGTCGGCCCCCCGGGGGCTCTCCGGCTCCGGGTCATGTCACTGTGATGTATGTGCAGGAGGTAAGGCCACTCAGCATTAGAACTGACTTTTCCCTCTATCCATGAAGGGAAGCGACCTCTCACCTCAACGCTGCAGGAAGCCTATTGGTTGAGTCATCTGTCTATTAGTTGTCATTCAGAATATGAAACTGAATAAGAATCTCTTTGTTTGCCCCGCAACGTGGACATGTGTTGAAACAGCCGAGGATAGTGAATAAAGAAAGTAAAGAAAATAGACTTCCATATACAAAAAAATCATTAACAAAAAACGCACACGTTTACTTAAGAAACACAATAAGTAAAAAGTGAAGAAATACAACTAAAGAGGTAGCTAGTGTTTACAGATTGTAAATAATGAATGACAAATAAAGTGTGAATTGCACGAGGGTACACAAATGCAACCTCCAGACTCCTGTGTACCCATCATGCTGCTCTCTCTGTTTTACAGTGCTACGTTGCAGTATTTATCGTAAGTAATACATTTAGACAGTTTCCCTGAACATTACTGGCCTTCAGGGTGAGCGAGGCCTCGCATTGTTTATGTGGATTTCCGGCACCTGATGCTTAAACCAGACGTCACACTGCTTTTAATGGTCTGTAGCTCCACTGGCTGTGTTCACCTCCAAAACGCCTGTCTGCTCCCAACAAGAGGGGGATTGTTCTCAGACAGAGAGGCTCAGGGATGGAGGATCAGAGGTGTTCAGAGGTGTGCGGCGCATGTTAAAGAAACACAAATAAGAACAGGATACAGGTGATGTTAAGGTTTCAGTGAAGACACTTCCTGACCTGCTACAGATTCCACATGCTCCTCAAACCTTCAAGAAGTGCTACAGAGACACTTCCTTACACACCGTTTGAGTTGTCACTGCTTTAAAGGTCCCATGTCATGGCCATTTCCACTGATCATAATTCCATTGTTGAGGTCTACTAAAATAGATTTATACTGTGCAATGTTCCAAACTCACATTGGTTTCGCATACAGCATCTCTGTGTAGTATGTGTATTCAGCAGTATTCACTCTCTCCACTAAACGGCTCGTTGCAGCTCTTGCCCCCCCCCCCCTGTGAGCCCAGTGTGCTCCGATTGGTCGGGACCAGTCGGGACGTTGTGAATCGCGCTGAACTCTGTGGAGGTGTGATTTCCTTGTTTAGCGATACACAGCGAAACACAGCCAAACTCATCCTGAGCACACACAAAACTCGAACCATTTCTCTTCCAAGCTGTATTCTGTCATTCCAACCCATTTGTTCCTCATAACTTCGTATTGTTTTCTGTTTACATTTCCAACAGTATTCCAATGATTGTGCGGCTGTTAGTTTAAAGTTGTCACAGTTAGCTGTCAGGTTTTATGAATATGAGAAAGCTATCTGCAGCAGCTCCTTTTCAAAATATATGTGATGGTGTGTGAGGTAGCTAACACATAAATACATGACTATATGAGTAAAGGCTTGAATTCAATTGGAAAGTGTCTACACCCACACACATGTAGACTTTGGGTTCTACCAAATCTGTCTTCAGTGTAAACCTATGGATCAGAATGTGTGTAAGGCGCAGATAGAACTTGAAACAATGTCAAACAAAAAGGCCTTACTTGTGTCCAACCCGTTGGGTTCCTTTCAAGTAGCTGCTTTATAGTACAATATGATTCCAACACGTTTTTGTTGGGTTGCTAATCTGGATCTGTGATGATGTAAGACGAGGTGTGCCAAAGAGCGGCAAAAAGACCAATCATATCCAATGGATGCATCTGAACTCTGATCCACCTCCATCATGGATGTGTTTTATGCTATGGAGCAGCTGTGGGTAACAGATACTGTAAGCATCAGACACATTTGTTCATTAGTGCAGAATGATAAACTGAATTGTTTGCGTTGCCGATCATGTGAAAGAGTTAAATGACAGTGGTTACATACAGTAACCCTCGAATGAGCCACAAAGCATCAAAGGTGCGCTACGGTACTTAAACAACTGACACTACACCTCTGGAGGAGGCTTTTTCTGCGTTCTTCTATTGTTTTACTGGTTTGTGTATGCTGGAAGAAGTACATACCGTATCTCTAGAGTGTGACATCTGCAGGTATATATTACAACATGTATATCTGATGATGCTTCTTGTATTTTTTCAGACTATTTGTTCTTGTTTTTGGAAGCTCACACCATACGTGTGTATACATAAATAATCCAAACATAAGGCTAACTTATCTGCTAATGTCATTTTCCATATGAAATCAAAAGCAATGGGATTTGTTGTTTTTATGAGTCATGTGTTCCATCTGTTTGTTATCTGCGGCTTATATACATGTCCAGAAGAAGCAACAGAGAGGGGGTGACGTGTTCCGTCATTACCATAAACACACACACACACACACACACACACACACACACACACACACACACACACACACACACACACACACACACACACACACACACACACACAGCGAGTGGTTTATACAGCTTCAATCTGACATACACATAATATAGTCGTGACCTGTTTGAAAATATGTTTCCTTTGATGGTGCCTGATTGGTTTTGGTCTTTCCATGGAATGTATGTTTGAAAAACTACAATAATGCCAGTTTGAAGATCTTCTGCCTGTGAACAATTCCATTTGATATTTGAACCTTGATAGAAGTGTGACAGAGTCATGGCATAACTTTTTGGAAAGAAAAAGGCAAGTTAGTTTAGCTTCAAGTAATCATTACAATTATACAGAGGCAAATCCAAAGTTTTGTGTTCTTCAATCATATTATAAGACCTTCACGGGAAACGGAGTTTACTTTTCAATCATGTTGGCCCAAAAGTTAACTTGTTGAAAGTTTTTGGGAAACAGTATTTGACACAATCTTACAATCTGCTGATGAAGATCACGGGATATGATGAAAAGCTCCAGAACAGTCTTTGTCACAAAGAAAATGGCAAATTGTATATTAAGTATATTATATAACAATTATTTCTAGAATAGTCATTCAAACTGGTAGAACCCCCCCAACACAACCCATAACTGTTGAGATTGTGTGCAATACACCCCTAATGTCCAATATATTATACACTTTTTTTGGCAATTCTACATAATTTCTATAGTATCTCAAACCTTAATATGTTCACTCGTTGTTTTTAGACATGGATGAGTACTTATTTGTTTTTATTTGTACTTTTTTCATTACTAAGGTGTGCTTTTTCTCTATATTTACCATGTTAGCTACTTTATTATTGCTTCCCTTTTATCTGGTATGTCCCTTTTGCTGTTACGCTCTACATTTGCCCGCTTTGGGACTAATAAAGGAATTCCGATTCTGAAACTCTTAACAGAACTGAATATTGTGCTGTTTCTACAGAATGTGCTGAGCAGAAGGAACAGTTGAGGCTCACCCATAATGCATCGTGTTGATTTTCCCCTTAACTTCTGACTCTACAAATTGAACTGTCGAGCATCAGGGGAATAATATATTTAGAGGATAGAATCCAGCGGCATCTGTCTTAAAGCCCAGAGAGCAGGTCAGAGGGAACGCCAATCCCCCCCCCCCCACTCCCTGTGAGGGAGATGATGAACACTGGGCTGCACAAAGCCAGCACTCAGCTTTAATTAGACGGAAGGTGGCTGTGCACTCATACCATAAATAACCAGACCCAGGGTGTGTGTGTGTGTGTGTGTGTGTGTGTGTGTGTGTGTGTGTGTGTGTGTGTGTGTGTGTGTGTGTGTGTGTGTGTGTGTGTGTGTGTGTGTGTGTGTGTGTGTGTGTGTGTGGGAGGGCGGGAGGACGGTTAACCATCATGGAGGCCTGCAGTGAGCTAAAGCACCACTGAAGCTGGGGGGGGGGGCTGTCAGGGAGCTGGTGTAAATATCCTGCTGGCTAACTGATTTGTCTACGGTCGTAAACACGGCATAAAGAGCTAATATACAGGTCAGCACCAGCGTGATTTACACCCCCGGGGGCCGTAGACTTCATCAAGGCATTCCACTCCCCACTCTTGACTGACGGGTAACTTTCCCCGCAATGGGAAGTCAAACGTCATTATTACATTTATTTGATGCATTTTTTTAAATTTGTCTATTTCCTGTAATCTACATTCCTGTTGCTGTAGTGTTTTGGCCTTTTACAGAACAATTATTTGTATCCAGAATATGTTTAATTGTGTATTATTTTTGGTATATGTCCTTTCTACTGTATGTTTATATTTTCTGTTTATTTATTTGTATTATGTTCATACTTTATTCCACCTTTTACATATTTGAATCTCTCCATAAACATGCATTCATCTGTTTGCATCTTGCTACTTATTTATCCATATATCATATTCTATTTACCTGTATAGACTCTTCTTGGACTATTTATATTGCATTTCTATGCAACATTGTCTTGCACTATTAGATTTATATTCTATTATTTATTTGACTATTTGAATTGGTGTTATGTTTTTTATGTCCTATATATTATGTTGCATTGTTGGAGGAGCCTGGGATTTGTTCAATGTTCCTTTTCATATCTACACTGTAGCTATATGAAAATAAAGCCATGAATCATGAATCTATCTATCTATATATTTTAATGACATATTGTTTTAGCAAACTTTGTTAACTCTTCAAGTTAACTCTGATTGGGTATTTGATATCTAGAATGGAGGGTTTTTGGTGAATTGTCACTTTAAAGGCTTGACTGATAACTTCAAAGACCCAAAGACAATCCAAGATCAAGATTAAGATTTACAAGATTGAAAGTCTTTTAATTTGTTTGTGGCCGAGATTCTTAATCAATCAGGCTCACAGAACAAAGCTTCTGTCGTCACTCAGCTGCTCGGAATTCATCACAGACACATAAAGAGAGGAGAGGAAGAGGAAGAGAGGCTCTCAGAGGACGGCACACTGATGAAACCACCACAGATAGCCTCGTCAAGAGAATTCTGATGATCAAAACAGCTCAGTCCATTATGTGATCAGGAAGTCTAATTTGCTTGGACAGAGCAAACTTTGAATGAATGTGTCTGTTAATTTTCTTCTCCTTTTTTCACGGGAAACAACCTGTTCCCCTTCAGTTTCCAATGGGCACCAAGCATCATGCCACATGGTTTAATGGGAGCCTGCTAAAAATGCTACCAAGAAATGGTATGATAGCGGAAATAAATATACTCACAGAATCAAGCAAGTCATCAATACATCTGTTGTAACCAAATATCAAAAGAAACCAATACAAATCAAGTCCTAAATTCCATCAAGGAATCCGCCATATGTACTGCTAATTAGCTTTTGGCAGTAGGCCTATATAGAAAAGTTGTATGTAAAATGTTGTACTGTATACCAGCAGTTTTCAAAGTGTGAGGCGCGCCTCCCTGGGGGGGCGCCAGAGAGCTTCAGGGGAGGCGCAGCGTGAGAAAAAAATAACGAGAAAAAGATGGGTAAAGTGTCTCCACAGACACCTTTGGCTGTCTGTGGAGACCGAGTTCCCCCACCTCGCCAAAAAGGCTGTAAAAGTGCTCATTCCCTTCACCTCCACCCAGGGGCGGACTGGCCATCTGTGTGTTCTGGAGAATCACAGAACGGCCGGTTGTCAGCGAGCCGTTGACGGCCGGCTCGGTTCGCTGACGGCCGGACCTTTATTTTTTATGTTTTTAAACGGCATCATTTAAGTTGCGCAGACAGGCGACAGAGGTCCGTTCAGCGGGCCGTTTCCACGCAGCGAGGCTCCCCCCCGTTGACAGTTCACTAGCGTGCTCTACCAATTTGTGTGGGCTGGGCTGGGAGAGATTCCAGGGCAGATTTGTAGTCCCAATCGGCCCCTCGCTCCACCTGAGTGTGGGTTTTCCACATTGACTTTGATCAAAAGCAAGTACCGGTCAAGGCTGCAGCCAGAGGATGATCTGCGTTTATTCCTGTCTACATTGCATCCCCTCATCATCCGCCTGACTCATTGTTCCCACTAAAGTAGGGGTGAGTGCAGGGCCGTCCCTCCCTACAGGCCGATCATGCAGACTGCGTGGGGCCTCATCTCGCGGAGGGGGCCTCATCTTGCGTGGGGGCCTCCAGTTGGCCAGGGACGACCCTGGGTGAGTGTAATAAGGAGGCAAAGTTGACGTTCAGTGTGTTGCCGGGAGCATATAAGGGTGTATCCACCATGTTGAAAATGTAAAAAAAACAAAGATAAAAAGGTTTAAAGTTATTGTTTCATGTTTTAATGAGGTGACGCTACTCAGCCAGTGAGTCAGCACGATAGATTCAAACACACAGAGAGACGAGACAAACAGGGAGAAACAGTCGGAGTCATTTCAAATGGCGTGCTCAAAAAAGAGAAAGTTAGACAGCGAAAATAGAGCATTAAATGACATGTGCTCTTACCTCTTTGAAATGCAATTGAATACCCCTGCATTATAGCAACAACAACAATAATATTAATAATAATAATAATAATAATAATAATAATAATAAATGGGAGGGGGGGCGCGGCTGTTCTTATGTTCTCTGAGGGGAGGCTCACCTTCCCACACTTTGAAAACCCCTGCCCCTACCCATTCAGTGTGTACAATGTTCATTTTATTTTTATTTTACCAAACGTTTTTTTACATTCACAAGCGGTGTTCATGGAACAATCGTGAACATCTCTTCAGCGTGTGTTAACCACAGATCTTATTCCAGGCTACTAACCACAAACACGTTAAAAAAAGTTTGACTTCGAGTTCAGGGAACAGGAAGTTGTAAAATGCTAAGTATTTTCTGGGTTTAAATAAAATTCTAGTTTGGAAAAATACTCAATGACAATTTAGTAGGTATATTGTTTGACATCCATGTTAACCACCTAAGTTTAGCATTTTAACATGCTAACATCTACGGAGCCCTGGAGGGTTCATAGAGAGAAAAATAAATAAAACCTGGCCATGTTTTACTTTCTCGTGCGCACGCTTTAGTAACTCGTGCGCACGAATTACGAAAGCGTGCGCACGAGTTAATAAAGCGTGCGCACGAGTTACTAAAGCGTGCGCACGAGTTACTAAAGCGTGCGCACGAGTTACTAAAGCGTGCGCACGAGTTAATAAAGCGTGCGCACGAGTTAATAAAGCGTGCGCACGAGTTACTAAAGCGTGCGCACGAGTTAATAAAGCGTGGCCTCGTTTTGTGTGTGTGTGTGTGTGTGTGTGTGTGTGTGTGTGTGTGTGTGTGTGTGTGTGTGTGTGTGTGTGTGTGTGTATAGACAGACAGGTCTCAGTTGGTTTGGTGTCCTATGCTTACTTTTAATACTTGTAAATACAACTTTTGGCCCGTAATTTCAATTCCCCATTTCAGCGACCAGAGAGAGGGGGGGATATGAGAGTGCCCTCATACTTGTTTGATTCTGAAATTGTATATATTTATATAAATATATGTGTGTATATGTCTGCATCTGTAGCCTGTTATTGTCTCATTATACCGCACTGTCAATGAATCAAAGTAAATATATAAGTGGTCATGAACACATCTGTCCATCAGACAGAGTAACTCGTGCGCACGAATTACGAAAGCGTGCGCACGAGTTACTAAAGCGTGCGCACGAGTTACTAAAGCCTGCACAGGAGTTACTAAAGCGTGCGCACGAGTTACTAAAGCGTGCGCACGAGTTAATAAAGCGTGGCCTCGTTTTGTGTGTGTGTGGTGTGTGTGTGTGTGTGTGTGTGTGTGTGTGGTGTGTGTGTGTGTGTGTGTGTGTGTGTGTGTGTGTGTGTGTGTGTGTGTGTGTGTGTGTGTGTGTGTGTGTGTGTGTGTGGGGGGGGGGGTGTATCGTTCGTTCCGGCGCACTCCGGCAGGACTATAGCACATCGAGATTAAGATTAAACAAATGTCTTTCACTTGGGAATACACTTAACTATGGGGAACCAGATTTGTGTAAAGTACTGTTCGTGGTAATTTGAAAACAAATGCCGGTGGTGTCGGATACACACGAACACGCACACAGAGCGGAGCTGAGCACACACACACACACACACACACACACACACACACACACACACACACACATCATGCGCCCCGGTGACAGGACTTCTCCTTCATAAAACGAGGGAGAATACTCTGGTAGTTCGATGTGTGTATAGGTGTGTGTGGTTAAACGTAGCAGCCTCGATCTCTATTCAGCGGTTCTAATGAAGGGAAACGCAGTGAAGTAACCAGTAAAAGGCACAGCTCTTTGCAGCTGGTGCTGCTCTTCTCAGATTCTGCTGAGTTACACGTGACTGCCTCCAGTGCCCTGTACGACGAAGCCAGTTCAACAGACCCTGGACCTGGACTAGTTCGATTTACCCGGCTTAACTGACCCTAACAAACGCGATGTCGATAAGCGGTCCTACGAAGCTGGTTATCAACTCAGTAAATCAACCAGGGTTTCTCTGTCCGGCTGAGAGCGCGCTCACGTGAAAGGGACGGGGTTAGCAACATTTGACCAATCACAAACATGGAGACGCGTGCTGACAGCGCAGCGTCATACTTCATGAATGAATAGTGTAAATAGCAAATCCTGCTTCATAGTACAGGCCACTGGTGCCGCAGAGATTTCATAAAGTGAAGGAGGTTTTCCTTCTATAAAACAGCTGTGGGCAGCAGATACTGTGAGTCACGGACAGGAATCCCTCAATTTAAATAAAACGAGGCCACGCTTTAGTAACTGGTGCGCACGCTTTAGTAACTGGTGCGCACGCTTTAGTAACTGGTGCGCACGAGTTACTAAAGCGTGCGCACGAGAAAGTAAAACGTAGCCACGTTTTATTTATTTTTCTCTCTATGAACCCTCCAGGGCTCCGTAAACATCTGCTATTGAGCACTAAACACAAAATACAGACCGGTGTCCATGTGAGTTTTGCTGGTATTTGGTCATAAAGCAAAGAATTGGACAAATACAATGTTGACCAGACGGGATCGTCAAATTCCAACTAGGGGACAGATTAATGTTTGTAAAATATATGACAATCCATCCAAAAGGTTGTTCAATCTGGGAGATGTTTTGACCTGCATTGCCATCCTGGAGCCATGAATGTGTCTGAAAAATACAATTTAACACTGACTTGTTAAATGTGCTGAAACCCTTTGCATGACAAGTGCACTACATATCAGTTGCAGTGTGTCTAGTACCGCTGAACTCCAGGGTGTCTCCGCTGACGTCTTTTGCAGCTGACATACTGCAGGTGTTTGTATAAATGTCAAATGCATTTTTTGTCCAGGAACTTACAAGCAGCTGTTCTCATGGAATAATAGGTTAATCATTTCCTGTTGTAAGCTTTAGACATGTATCCATACATCTAAACGTTGTGTTTCAATGACCCTCAGTATACATATGTGGAATCAAATGCCCCAAACCTTCTAAATTAACTGATTTCTGGTGATACGACAAGTCAGACTAATTTATCTTCCTCATGTTTGCCCTTGGAAAAGCCTCAGCTTGTCCCTTTGTGCGGGGGAATGTTCAGGACAAAAGGAGTGGAACGTAAAACACTATCATCATCAGGCTTTTTTCCTCTGCACTGGCCCTAATTGTCTATTTCTCCTTGTGTGTGTGTGTGTGTGTGTGTGTGTGTGTGTGTGTGTGTGTGTGTGTGTGTGTGTGGTGTGGTGTGTGTGTTGTGTTGTGTGTGTGAGTTGTGTGTGTGTGTGTGTGTGTGGTGTGTGTGGTGTGTGTGGGTGTGTGTGT
>NW_022990274.1:1445393-1484858 GCF_902827175.1 Gymnodraco acuticeps
CCTTTTGACTCGCATCTGATCTGATTACATCTGTATGTAGCTGTGCAAGCTAGCAAGGGAGGTAACCATAGTAACACATCTTTACTAGTTTTCTTCACAGAAAGGCTCTGCGCACAAAAGCTCTGTGGTGAGCACAAAGAACAAATGATAGAAAAGAGAGAAACAAATAAGTAGAAGAGGACAGGGATACTGAACCAAAACAGTGATATTTGAAATGAGAACAACAAAACAATGACCCGAAAGACGCACAAATGCTGTGTACATCTCTCTCTGGGTTCCTCTCTGCAGCCTTCCCATTACACACACTGCCATGTGATCTATTGTTTGTATAGGATATTGATCAGGGCAGCTGAAAGAAAATACATACAAAATGTACGAAGCCAAAATGTTCAAACAATAGTAAAAAGATGAATTGATGCAATATTATCCACTCTATTGTTTTCTGGTCTGGAAACATATGGTATTGATTTAAGCAGAACAATGGATGAAAGCAACACGTCAGACTGCAGCGCTGCGTAGTGATCTTTTAGAGGTTCTGCTGGTCTGAACCCTGTCCCATATATCTGTGGTGTCACCTCCACACCTCTGAAACAATCTCTTCTTCACACTCTGGAATTGCGGTAGACCTCTCACACACAACGGCCCGATGCAGTGTCAGTATTAGATTTATCAGAGAAACTCAGACATGGACGGAAACATCTGCAGCTGTGTGTCAGAGTCTGAGTTAACACAGCCATATGGAGACCGGCTCTCTGTTACCTGTTTAGTTTAAAATGCCCCCCCCCCCCCGAGACAGAGTTGATCAGGAAATAAAAAATTCAGTGGGAAAAGCAAGATAGCAGGATCACTCCTCGGGGGAAACGTGCGTTCCTAAAAGCTTGGCTAAATATTTGTTCCATTTCCTTCCAAGCCGGTCGAATGTTGAGGTTTAATCACAGCGATTAGCCTGCTGATAAATGCTACAGCCGCACATACACCGCTAAGCATTTTGTTCTTATCTTTCTCTGGCTGTCACGCAACGGACCCAGACCCGAATTCCAGGAGAGAGTGTTCCAGTGTCCCGTGTAGTTCTGTGTAGTTCTGTGTAGTTCTGTGTAGTTCTGTGTAGTTCTGTGTAGTTATGTGTAGTTCTGTGTTCACCAGTGGATGGAGAGTTTCTTTAAAACTGTGTTACGTTTAGGAACAGCCTGAACAGCATTGTTAAAACCTGCTCTGAGGTCATCGGAGTGAAACAGAGAGACTTCAACTGTTTCTGTAAGCAGCAGATTGTGTGGAGAGCAGAGAGCATTCTGGCCTCTCCTGGTCATGTTCTTGCAGATGAATGTCATACGTTGCCATCAGGGCGTAGATATGCTCTACCTGCTCTAAAGACAAATCGCTGACAAAATCATTCATCCCCTCTGCAGACAAACATTACATTCTTGTTTTTTTTTTTTTTTATTTGACATTTTTTTACTTGATTATTTACTTATTTATTTATTGTGATGCTATGAACTATTTATCGTGTAAATTGGAATGATCCACATCCAGGCTACCGGTGTATCTGTGTGCTTTCTTCCGGTATGTTCCGGCCTGCTCATAACCAATTGCCCTTTGCAGGATTAATAAAGTTGTTGATTGATTGAAAAAACTCAATATGCTCTTTTTTAGTAATATTGTTATCAGTTAGTGATAAGACATTTTTGGAAATGTATCAGTAATCTGATTGCATCTTTTTTATGTAACTGCAAATCTCCACCTTTTAATATCTGTTGCCGTGGGTTACATAAACAACTGCGTACTTGCTGTTCAGTTGAAAGAAGAGAGCAGCAATAGGAGGCTACAGAAGTTCAGTACACTGTCAGTGATGTCCACAGCTGCACGGTGTGAGTATCAAACATGATTCACACATTATCATGAGCCCATATTTAGCATAAACATGTAGCTCTGTGCAGTGATAACACTGACACGCTGACTTTACTTGAATGTTTTATGTCAACAGATTTGTAACATAACTGTATTAGGTTAGTTGAAAGCAAGAATATTAGGTGTAAATACAAATGATTAGGTTCAACTTAGTATTATTGCTTTCAACTAACCTAATACAGTTGTGAAATACGTTGACATATACTCGTTACAGGTCAACAATTATGGTTTATGCCACAACTATTATATTGCATTGTTACAGTAATACTTATTGAAGAAAACAAATAAATATATATATATATATATATATATATATAACAATAATAATAACAAACAATAATAATAGTTATTATTAGATAGACTATTTGAAGTATAAAACAGATTAGAATATTGGTCAGGCATGGTCCACATTGGTTTGAAAACAGGAACTGTTCCCAAGCATTAGCCATTGTGTAACAATCAACCAATGTTGGTTTACTGTGTGAATAATGATCAATACATAACAGTGTTTGTGTCAAAGATCTCCTGGTTCTGCTTCACGTATGAGAACTAGATGGCATTACAGAGAGCCTGGTTCCTCATGTTTCCTAAGCCTGTTCCTTTCTCCGGCTGGGATCAGACAGGAGTTCTGCCCCAAAGATACAATGACTCACTATCACATGCAACAAGTTCAATCATGAATTCTCTGTGGCTTTTTTAGAATGAGGGCATTTAAATGGCTTACAATTATCGGTAATCAACACTATGGCCCCCAGACAGTGGGACTGAGGGTCTGAGGTTGAACCCCCCCCCCCCCCAGCTGTCCACACACAGGCTGTCAGGGAAACAGGAGCATCATGCAGGTGTTTAATATCCCTATCTGAAATATCCATTCAGGTTCCATTCCCCGGAACCTCTTTTAACTTCTGGACTTGTTCCGAGGTGGAAGTGCAGTTTGCCCATGGGTCTGTGTCAGTGTGCTGGTTCTGCTGCAGGGATTCTTGGCTGGGCTCTTCTGAACACGTGGCCCCAACAAGTGCTAGTGTTTATAGCTAGTTATCCCTGATTAAAAGATGAATACCTTGGCCCGCGGCAGTGTGGTAGGTGCTCTGTTGCACTTTGGTTCATGTGTGATTAAGTCTGCTTGAAAATATGAAAGCACAATGAAAACATTTTCTTTCTTTTCCTTTTTTCTACTTTTTTTTCCCTTTTTTTCATCTTTTCCTTCATCCTGCTTTTCTTTGATTAGGTATCCATTTTGGAAATATGTGTATGTGTGTGTACATGTACACTGAAACAATTAAAACATTTACTTTAATTAAATATTATGTCAACAGATTTCACATAAGCAATAATATGAAGTTCAACTTTAAAAAATGCGGTTCTACTGTCTTTACTATTTTGTTTCCGTGTGTCTGTTTCATTGATTGTCTGTATTCATATTCAATTGACTTAGCAGAATACAAAATAAATAGTTTAAGGCAATGCAAGGAACGTTTATTTATATCCTCCTGGGAACCGAGGGGAAAGCACCTTTCAACAAAAGGCAATTCAAAGTGCTTTACAACATGAAAGACAGTTAGAGCATTAAGAAATAGTGCAGCGGAAACACATAAAGAATTGGCAATTAAAAACATTGATTAAAAAGCAAAGAGAATAAAATAAACACAACACAAGCTAATATAGAATAACACAAGCATAAAACACATGAATACAGTGCAGTTTAAGATATGAATAGTTCAATTAAAAGCAGTGGCAACAATAAAGTCTTCAGCCTGGATTTAAAAGTAGTCAGAGTTGAAGTAGAACTGCAGTTCTTTGGGAGTTTGTTCCAGATATTTGGAGCATAACAACTGAACTCCTCCATGTTTAGTTCTGACTCTGGGGACAGGAAGCTGACCTGAAGACCTGAGAGATCTGGATGGTTCATAATGTAGCAGGAGGTCAGAAATGTATTTTGGGCCTAAACCATTCAGTGCTTTTGAACCAGCAGCAGTATTTTGAAATCAATGATTTGACACACAGGAAGCCAGTGTGAAGACCTCAGAACTGGACTGATCCTCTTTGTTGAATAAAGAACAACATGAGGATGCATTCATTGCTGTGCTTCATGAGACTCTCAGTCAGTCACAGGCTGATCTGGACAGCAGCCTTGATATTGACCCTGTCTCTGCTGAGGTCCTGCTGTCTAGATGAAATGTAATTGAAGGGCAGCGCTTCTTACAAACAGAGAGAGAGAGCTCTTCCCCTCTTTAAGGGAGTAACGATCCATGTCTTCTCCTCTCACAACTCATCTCTGCACCGGCCTGTTGATCTAACACACTCTGCATGTGGGGTGATTCAAACAAGAAACAAGTCTGTACTAATGTGCATAGTTGGGGGTTACGAGCTGCAAAGTAATGTGTTAGTGTAATCTGATTCGATTGTCTATAACGCAGTAATTTAGCGTGTTACTGTTGATAACAGCAGTAATTACATCACAGTTACTAAGCACAAAATGATCTCCTTACTTGCGCCACTTTAAGGTCTTCAACCATCTGCAAAACTGGAGGACAGAAAAATAAATGAAATGCCTTTTTCTGCTTTTGCTGGAGCTACAGTACACTCGCGAGTTCATGGATGAGGAGACGGGGCAACAATGTCAGAGTCACATAGCAGAGGTAAACAGGCGTGTCTCGGCAAAAATCTTATAGGAAATGTTGCCCGTTACGACAGTGGAATCACCGTCTTTTGGAAAAAAACTGATACATGCAAGGCAAGTGGCCTCCGTCAGACAGCAACACTTTGTAAGCTACCTGAAACAGAGTTATAATGGAAACTGAGCCACAGAAAACATGGCTGATGTTCAAACTAAGAGCAGAAACAGAGGAGATTAAGATTATAGATTTCACTTTATATTGTTATTTGTCATTTGATTTACGGTGCATCTCAGATGAAAAGTAACTAGTAATGTGTAATGTATTACTCCTTTGGACTAACTACCCCAACGCTGCAAATGTGCACACTTTATATGCTGGGACTATTTTCAGCTGCGGATTAATCCACATGTGGTGCTGTAGTGAGGATGTGTGGCAGCAGCATTTTGGGATTGAGTTAGAAAAATTAAACATATTCATATTACAACTTTTTCAAGTGTTTTATATTATATCAGGCCTTTTTCTCAGATGTTCAACCATTTTTACTTATGTTACATTTTAATTGAATGTCTTATTTATATTCATGTTGGTTTGTTGAAGTGATTTAAGTTGTTCATTGCACATCTACACTGTAGCTGTGCATATGACAATAGCCTTGAACCTATTGAACTATACCTTAAGTGAAGATGTATTCAAATACAATATGTCTCATCATCCAGTAAGTGTAGAGCCGACCTACTGAAACTGTACTCCTGTGCATTCCTTGGCTTTTTTACAACAAGTGCAATTGGATTTACCCCATAATGCTCTGATAGATAAGCACTTTACTCATTAGCATGGATTCAAGGGCTGTGGAAGGAATGAAGCAATCAAACGGTAATTCCACAGACAAACAGCGAGGCCATAAATCACCGCTCCCACACACAGAGAGAAGATTACATCGGCAGCGTGACCGCCCAGCAAATACCAACCGCAACACCAGCCGGACGACACAACCTCTAACAACTTCACACAAAATCCCAATGACACGCAACTCCGTCAGCGCCGAGGCGTCAGGAGGAAGAGACGGGGGGCGTAACGCAGGCTGACTGTGGAACAGGATGCTTAAAGGGAAGGTTTTAAGGAGATGAATCCGGGACAAAAGTTTGATCATTTGAAAAATATATATAATTCTAAAGTTTCAAGTTTTGATCTTCAAACATTTGCGTTTTATACATATCTGTGTGTGATGAGCAAAATAGCACAGTGTTGAAAAAAGTTTTATTTGGCAAAAATACATAAAATACAACCATAGAAAATGACATATTCTGCTCGTTTTCAGGTTCATATCAGTAGTGTCTCTACTGGGACATGTCTCCATGCTTTAATGTTCACAAAGCTCTCTATTTTCTCATACTGGTTTCACCCTCTGTCTGAAACCAGAGCCCAGTCTGCTGATTGGCTAGCTGCCCGGATCTGATGTGATTGGTTAACAGCTTAGATGTCCCGCCCCTTAGCCTATCACGTTCAATGTGTTGGAGTGCTAGCTAATACAAAAAACGTTAATCATTCAGAACGTTCAAGTTTTGATCTTTCATTTTAATAATTGCAATGATGTATTCAAACTAAAAATGAGTTTTGACATTTGACATTTTTCCGGTCCAATAATATTTTGATTTGGTTTTAGCAATCCTTTTGAATTAATTAAATATTATCACTTATATGTTTGAAATGTCAGTTCTTCAGTGGCCCATTTTATCTTATTTATCCTTTCAGATTAAGAACAGTTTTTTCAGATCGGCTTTAAGACTTTTAGCCCTGATGTTGCCTGGGATGCGGGCCTTAACATATAGGGGCTTGAAATCATGAGCATAATAAAAAAGGCAGAGGCCCTTCCTCTGTCATGTTGTCTACAGGTAGGTACTGCCAGAAATATTACTCCATATATTCTATAAACAATACTGTATACCCGAATTGGCCACAAAACAAAACTGACGGCAGTGACACAGATCAAAACTTTTAAACCGGATTTAGCTCCTTATATTATCAATTCAAAAACCACAATAACACAATACAACTAGCCTTTGTGATAACAGCAGCAGAGATTTCTGACTTCTCTCCAATGGAACTAGATAGCACTGTTTGTGAAAGAATTGCAGAAAATAAATATACTTTTAAATAATCTCATAAGAATTGTAGCTCAGTGGAAAGATATAGCTATCCTTTAAACTGCAGTCAACAAGGTCTGTGGATCATCTTGAGAAATCGGCTCATGAGTTTGGGAAAAAGACTGACATTGTTTTAATGTATTTGTGATGCTATGAGCATCAAAAGCTGAGTGCTAACTAGTTCCAACATATTGGAGAAAAGGCAGACATCATACAGCTGACATCTCAGCAACTCCCACATAAGAATACGGAATGAAAAATAGCACTAAAAGAGGAATATATGTTTTGTATATTATTATTTTTGGGCTGCATTAAATGTACTGGCTCAAAAGACATGTCTTAATATCCCCAAAACTTAAATCCAAGTATTATTCTGATTCATAAAGTAAAAAGAAGCTTTGAATCACAAAATAGAGACATGAAAGGAAGGGCTGAACAGGTAATGTTGGAAATGTCTTTTGAACTTTCAAAGGGTGGGTGGGGGGGCTCTTCAGTGTCAGGAGCTCCAGAGAGCGGCAGCAGAAAGACCCCGTCACCCCAGGTCTGGCGCCCGGTCCAGGGAGTATTTAAGAGCTTTGCATAATTGGACCTGAGGCAATAAAAGGAGGGGACTGTAGAGGATCTTCGTTATTAAAGGCCTTGTAGGTCATGAGGAGGATTTTATGATTTCACTTTGAGCCAGTGGAGAATGTAGAAAAAAGGTTAGGGGTGGGGGGGCGATGTTGAGAGAAAAGTGCTGGGTTGTGAGGGAGGAAGGCAAGTAATTAGGATCTCAGATTTATTGCAAACTGAAATAACTGAAATGTTGACTTTAATTAAATGTATTATGTCAACAGATTAGGAATTAGGTTTAACCAATTTAAACATTATTGTGTTCAGCTAACCTAATACAGTTATTTAACCCAGGGTGAGTTTGCTCATGACTTTACACTTGTATGAACCTTAAATGTTTGCTATGAATTGCTTCAGTTTCAAATGAACATATTGTTTGTGTCCCTTGTGAGGTATATTGCCTGATAAGTTACGTTATAAGTTAGCAAAATCAATCAAAGGTAAGTCAATTATTCTTGATACCTTAACATTCTTTAAGCAAAAAACTGGCTCTACCAACTTGACCTCAGTAAAAAGTTAAACGACCTTCTGGATCCAGTGTGTTAATGTGCACACCTCCTGAGATAGTCGTTACTCAAAAAAAGTAATATATTACTTACTTATTACAATATATTTACGCGTTACTTTACTCGTTACTTTACTCGTTACTGTGCTCGTTACTTTACTCGCAGGGCCGCCGCTCCCTACAGGCAGATCACGCAGACTGCGGAGGGAGCCTCATCTGAAGCGCAAATGCGGCGCACCTACAGTGCGTTCCTTTACTCGACATCCTCACTCTGGATTCGGAGGTCCTCCTTAGCTATTAGCTTCACGTTAGCATGTTGTCTTTGCAGCTGCTTGTTGAGGTTTGACGTCGTGCAGCAGTGGATAACTTGCGCAAGTCGCGCAAATGTTACGTAAATATAAACCTGTGGCGGAAATCCCTCTTGTCTGTCAAAGGGAGAATCTAGTCATTCTTTATGTAATTAGGCTAACTGTATGATTACTGATTTTATAAGAGTAACGAAGTAACGCGTGTCGGGCAATGTTAGTAACTGTGATTACTGAATTATAAAAGTAACGCGTTACATTACTCCGTTACCAACAAAAGTAATATTATTACAGTAACGCATTACACCCAATTCTGGTGACCACACCACAATCATCTGATGGTTCCTACACGTTGTGATTTTAGGCTGTTGCAGGTGCAAGAATACGACTAATGCAAAGTCCCTGCCGTCACTCCAGGCCTATACAACTTGATTTTGTTAATCATGCTTTAAACTAACTTAAAGTCACTTTTATTGATTCTGAAAAAGAAAACGTTATTTCTATTTGTGTGATTCCCAGAAATATCGGGCTGATTACAAGAAGAATGATGTCCATCAACATATTGGCAGTTATAAGTCCAATAAACATCATATTTTCCGTGCCCAGCCATCAAAGAACCATATCTTCTATCTGCTGCTGCCTTTTGGCACTGATATGAACAAATCAACAGACAAAAATACTACTATGCTTTTTCAGGATTAAACTTCTAGCAGGCAATATGGCAGGAATGTGTTATTTATGATTTTCTGTGCGGTTATTCAAAAATGAAGGAATATGCAAATAAATAACACTTTTTATCTTACTCTACTTTCTATTGCCTACAGGTGAAACCCAGAGCAGGTGTAGGCTCCCATCCATGGGTATCTGTAGTGCACTCTTGATAATGGAGGACATACAGTAATAACTGCAGTGGATATACAGCTATATGTAATACATATAATGGATGAATATCCAAATGGAATTGAAATGATATTAGCAGCTTCAATGCTTTGGATTCCTCATACTGTTGTAACCAGCAGTGCAGTAGAGTTTTTCACAGACTGATGCTCTGTGTACAGTTCTCATTGTCAACAAATGTGCCCTCTACATGTGCGACCATTTGCATACTAGCAATGCAAACAGTAATCTGGGATCAGGTATTGTGAGAGGAGGCATTACAATACTGCAACAATGTAAAACAAGCCACAGCTGCTGTGAAACGCAAACAGAGGGAGGCCAGTGGAATTGAAGGCGGTGTGAATAAACAGTCATTTGACTTTTCATTTTTTTAGATCATTATCTCCTGGTCATACCCTCAGGATGGCACAGTTACCTCTTATTTGTCTGACTGATGCATCCTTTTCTCGACTCACATGCAGCAATCAAAAGAGACATGCCATAGCCTTGCATCTCATACTTTAAAGTTATATTTCCATTTTCCAGCAGGTAAGTGCAGAAAGGAACACTATGAAAGGTACATACAAATCCACGGAGAAAAGCAAACATATTCAGTACTGTAACCTAAAACAAGCCATTAGAGCCTCCTTATGGTAGTGATGTAGTGATACAGAATAACTCTACACTATACAACGAATATATAAATATAGATAGAAAGGCCTGCTTCAGTGCCAGAGTGGTGCCGAGACATTGAGAGGAATGAAAGACCTAAAAAACACTGAGCGACGTGCTAAAAGCATAGCATAAAAGTCTTCAGACAGGTGAATTTAGACAGTAGGAGAAAAAAACGTGTTTTGTTTGTTCCAGCAGAAACCTAAAAAACCGTATGAACCTGAAAATGAGCACGAGTAACCGCAGCTACAGTTTCTCTCATCCCCTAAATTGCAATTAATGTACATCTTGCAGTATATTGCAACATACACAAACCTTTTCAAATATCAAAATATTTCCATCGGCAAGATATTAAATGTACTGCAATCGAGCATGGGAAATATTCTCAAGAAATTGCCCAAGTGTCTTTGATGTTTTTTTGCAGTATATTTCTTCATCCATCATTATCAGTGGATATCTCTGAAATGAATCACCCGGCACATATCCAAGGTCGCACACAGTTATACTACGCCCTAAAAGTCTGATGTGAGCCACAGCACTGAAAGCCCTGCAGGACATGCCTCCTGTGGGAGGGTTTTCTCTGGAACAGTCTCCGAGGGGCTGACAGTGATGGCTGTGTTCAGAGGACAGGAAGCACTTAGCCCCCCAAGGAGTCTGCTCAGAGCCGCTCCTCTTACATCATGGTGAATCAGTTCAAGGTACACATTTTTGCTCAAAATAAAGTTAAGGGCGGTAAGTTGACACACCCCCTTTATCTTGGGAACTATGTGTTGTCATGTGACCATAAATCCAGGAAGCACCCATAATTTCTATTTGGCTGTGATAAACACGGAAAAGTGGTAAATGTGTTTTATTCCCAATAAACCATGTTGTGCTTGTCAAAGTACATTTTCACATGTCAGGTTTTTCCAAATAAAACAGTGGAACGCAGACAGATCGCGACACTTCAAAATAAAACAGAAAAAACATAGACAGTTCGTGACAGAAAAATCAGTTCAAGGTGCTGCTCTGGGGTCAGGGTGAGGAGAGGGGGGGGGGGGGGCAGTCTAGAGGGGTCAAAGGTCACACTTTGATGCAGGCTGCCCTGGGCTGCAGTCCAGGTGTGATGATGGGATGTGTAGAGTTTCTGCTGGATGTGTCCGTCGGGGAGCTGGTGTTTGGATGCCTCCGTACCTGAGAGTGCATCGTGGAGTGGAGTTACAACCCACTGGGCTTTTGATCTCTTCACAGGCTGCAGTGTGAGGAAGTGGGGCCCGCTGAGAGCTTTTAGACACACAGAGAAAGCAAGAGCTCACAGTGACCTGCCACAGGTGGGAGATAGGAAAAAAGACAGCAGGTTCACTCCACAATAAGATTTGTTTTGAATAGTGAAGAATTGTTCTGAAACTCTAGAAAGTGCATTATTAAACATCAAAGGTATCGTGGAATGCATCATGTACGTTTCATTTAGTGATATTTTGTCTTAGTACACTTGCCTTGGCTCACTATGGCTGTGACTCCAAGGCTTCTCCACACCTTTAAAAAATGAAATGTAATGTTTATAGTCTAGTTGACAGCTCGTAGGGTCGGACATGTTGAGTACCCCAACGATTTATGCATAATTGTATTGAGTTGTTGATGATGCTTAGTCCATTTCTGACATTTTCAGAATCATAAAGGTCAGTTTTAACCAGAACATGTCCATATTTGTACTCTCTGTGGGCTGATTTTGATACATTTCGGGTAGATTTTGAAGATTTGAATGAGACAGATTGCTTATTTATTCAAAGAATAATTGTCCACAGTAATCATTTGTCCAATGGTCACAACACTACTCATGGTAGTCAAAATCAGCCCCTCTGCAAGAAGTTTGGTTTAAGAGATTCAACATTGTGACATTGTGAACAAATGTCCTTACGGGGACAATAAAGTTTATCGTATCGTATCACAAAGTGACCAAAATCTGATCGGCTCTTTTTTATATCGATGGATCAGGACAAAAAGAGAGGGAATATGTGTTCCTCCAGCCTCTCCACACAGAGGACACACATTTAGGTTTAAAATACATGGAAAAGTGGATTTTGCATGATAGGTGACCTTTAAATAACACCGCTTTGGTTTACACTTCTATATGTTATTCATTTCATAACAGAATGTGATTCATTGTGGAATTTCCACAACAAAAGAAGCTTCCCTGGAAGACAACATGTTTCAGGAGTTGTGTATGAGTTTCATTCCAAGGCTATGGGTAGTGTAGAGGCAAAGGGAGTGAGGTTTCACAATAAAGACTGCAGAGTCAAAGGTTACCCAAGCGATGGTCATGAACACACCACAGCAGCTGAGTGGAGGAGGATTAGCGAGAAAGGGATTGAAGAAGAAGGGAGGAGAGGTGAGTGGAACACCCGTGTGTCCCCCCCCCCCTGACCTCCGGTTCTGCACTGTCAACGAGTAGTAATCCATGTAGGGAGTGGCTCGACGAGGAGGAGAAAAAAGTGACAGCAGTGACTTCACAAGTGATGAGAGATGTTTGATTTGCTTGGCGTGGATACAGCAGAAAATGTTTATGGGGGCTCTTCTAAAGGGATTAAAAATGTGATTCATCCTCCGTCCTGCAGAATGAAGAGGATAAAGAGACGCCTACCCACTTCCTGTTCAAACTCTTTTTTGGAGCACAAGCCGGTTTAAAAGTGGTGACCAATGACGACCGAGGTTGGAAGTATAGATAAAAACTTGGACAGTTAAATCAGATACATTGTATTTATTTGGAACTTCCAAAAACCTGTAGTATATGCATTCTATAAAGCAGGTGTTAATATACTTTTCTTCAATCGCACACTGCATTGGAGTGGTATTAATATGACATTGTGAAATTAATATATGTATTTATTTTGCTAACCCTGGCATGACTGTTTTTTAGGGGAAACATACAGTATTTCACTACATTTTAGGGAACTTAGGGGTCTTTGCTAACATATCCATCATAACGTGTGCCCCCACCCCTACAACCAGTTATTGGTTTGTTGCTTCAAGGCAGCAATGTGCGGAAGAGGATGCTAAAATATATGATCAGTGGAATAAGAAAAACAGCGGGAATATGTGCAAAAAAGGTGCACAATGCGGATGCAGAAAAATATACATGTGCACACGCACACACACATACACACACTTGACCCTGCCGACTGACCCTTGACCTCTTTACTCGGTGATTCTGAAGCTCACTGTCTCCAGTGTCAGAGAGAATGATGACCCTATAACTGCTCCATTATGTTCCTTCTGTCCATTAAAGGTTCTAGTGTGTATTTCCTGAAAGCATCAGTAAACAACAAATTAAAAAGATTGACTATGGTCATAATTATGCATCCCAGCACATGTCCACACTTAAGCATGTATTGCCTAAACAAAGTAGTCTTAGCACCCTGAGGCAACAAACAAGAAAAAACACAGTTTAAGTATATCAATTCAAATAATAATAAGTATTTAATCAATCAAACCTACTTGTTTACATATCCAAGCACATGCATGTATTTGATATACATATATATCTGGGTTCCCTGCAGCTTTGCTTCCTAAAGGACCTCTCCAGCACCAGACAAACAAACCCTCTTTTCATCAAACACTGACATGTCTGATTATAAAATATACTTTAATCTATTCTCCAAAAATAAAAGGTGTGGTTTGCGGCCCAAAAAGGTAGTTTGCTGCTTGAGGGCAACAGCATGCCATAGAGGGCTGATAATAATGTTATAATTTAAAAACTGAATTTAAATGTAATTCAGAACGTTTACTGTGAATTAATCATTTTTGGATTATTGCATTTCTTTTTGTATTTGAGTTAATGATCTAAATATTGTATTGGCCTTCATTTTAAATGATATTTTCTCCTGTAAATTATATTATTTCATGTATTTTTCTCCAAGGGGCATGGATGCACACAAATGTGAATACAATGCAAACGTAAAGAAATGTAATAGGAACAGTACTTCCTTATTTTGCTTCTCAAAGGATTAACTTCCAACTCGCAGTGAGGAATGAGCTGATTGGCTGATGCATGTGCTGGAGTGTATGGTTTAACCAGGTCCTGGATAAGAAGGACCTGATCCCTTCACAGCACGGTAGGCCAGGTCCAGTGTCTTTAGGCAGCCACTCGTAACAGGGAAGGAACGGGTGAGCTCCAGTAGGAAAATATACGGTAGAGGTGGAGAAACATTTCATTTGTGGTTGTCGCAGCTCATATCAACCAACTCAAACCACTGCGTCCAGGCTCACAGAGGCATGGTGGCTAAAAGCTGCTGGATCTTACCTGTAAACGGCAAAAGCAGATGATCAGGAGGGGAGTCCAGGCTGTCCCGGATCATCCATCTTCTTCTTGCTGTCATATCAGCTTCCAAAGCGTGCTAGCATGCTAATTATTGTCTCCTTTTTTAAGATTCAAACAAGTAAAATAAAAATTATGAATTGCTGATTTGTGTTTGATATTTCCAACAGTCATATGAAAACATGACAAGGGCTCAAGTGGATATGGCACTTAAAAAACGTCGACCCGACGGGTGACCCGCAAAAAAAAGCGATTCGCGGGTGGTATTTTTTCAAACGCTTTTTTCCGGGTTCGGTTCTGGGTAAAACAAAGATGATGCGTGTCGGGTCGCGGGTATTGCATAATATATATATTAAAATAATAATAATTTAGTTGAATGTTTAAATCCTCAGACCTCTCCCCCGCGGGCCGCGCATAATCATAACCTCTGCAGCGCATCAATCTGCTGCTGTGCGCGCCACATTCGAAATGGCTGAGGTGAAGCTCTCTAGCGGAGGATTCTTTCACACACAGTGACGTCACGAGCTACCCACAATGCAACACGCGCCATATAAATATATATAAATGCGCCATTTTCCTGGAGGTGCAAATATCCTGGAAGTGCAAATATAAACAGCTAGCTAACGTAGCCAGGCAGAGCGCAGTAGGTTTTTTTTCTGAATTAACGACCGAATAAATCGCTGCATGTCTTCGGATTACATCTCTGGACTTGAGGGGTGTGCTTTAGGTCGTTACCAGCGTAAACTAGAGCTGTGTGGGTTGTTACAGACTGCCTTCAGATGTATGGAAAAACGACAGTGGCCTTCGTTGATTTTGGCTGCATCTACGTCTATCTTCTGGAAACACCAGGTGAATACCCCACTTGTCACAATAATATTATCATGCCAATGCATATATGTGGTATTTTAGAGTTGACTAGATATTGATTAAGGCAATAGACTATGATATTCAGTACAGGAAGCTTAGCAACACCTAGACGGTGTACGGCTGCTTGCACCTCGCGTAAAACGGCGCAGACCGGAAGTACGGTGTCGCGCTCGGCCCAATACCCGTATGTGTGTGTGAAAGAATACAGCATTTTCAATAACACTTCCTCAAGAGCGAAATCCAACGTCTGGGAGGCTTCTGGTGTCATCCTAGATGGAGAAAATAACCAACATCCCACACTTTTTGAGACAAATATGCAACTGCGTGTGTTAACAATTGCATGTTTTCACTGCTCATAGGATATGCGGGTTTGGGTCGGGTTGCGAACCTTGTGTCGACGGGTCGGGTCGGGTTGCGGAACTAATTGGCAATATGTGCGGGTAGCAGGGCGGGTTCAGTATTGCACAGGTGCGGGCGGGAGCGGGTCTTGAAAATCAGACCCGTGCAGGACTCTGCACGGAGGTGAGTTTGTAAAGCAGAGGAATACTTTCATGTTGTTAGATGGTTATTTTTCTTCCCTTTTACCATGACAAGTAGGCCTACTTTAAATATGTAGCCGAGTAGGCTATCTCCCTGAAAAGAAGCTGCCCTGTACACATACTGTAAACAGCCGCCTCTGTTACGGTTTATTGAGGCTGAATGTTGAGCATGCTCCATTTATTCAGTTTTCTCTCTGTCTTTAATGTCAACGCTCTCTTCTTCCTCAGCTTCACAGAGCCTTCACCCTGTGTTTTCCTCCAGTTGTGGCGGCAGGAAAGGGCTGTTGGTAAACAAACGGTGACATCCGATTCGATTCATCATCCCAACGAGTGCTGGCAGGCCGGACGGTTTACCCCTCTGCCTCACTGAGCTCCAGTAGCTAACGAACATTAGCTTCGCCTCAGTCTCTCTCCCTTTCCCTCTCACTGGCTCTCTATGTCTCTCTTCTCCTCTGCTATGAAAACTCTCCCTGAGGACCACTTAGGACGGAACATAACCACAATCTTCATTCATAACTGTGTGCCATACTTGCCAACCCTGCCGATTTAATTGCCCTCTCCCGGTTTCCTCCCGGGGTCATATTTCTCCCGCATTTCTGACAGAATCAGATCTACTCAGGACTGTTTCCACTAGATAGTCAAAGAAAACTGAACAAGAATCGACAACTCTGCTCACTCCTTTCCTGTAAAATACAGGTCCAGCCCACACATATGCTCCATCAAGGATGGTGCTACAGGCCGCAAGGCAGTGGACTTACAACTACAATAAGCATGTTAATGTAATCTAATACAGCTCCGCCGATCCACTAGCACCCCCCCCCCCCCCCACGGTGGTTTTGGAAATGCCCCCGATTTCTGAGGTCTCAAGGTTGGCAAGTATGGTGTGTGAATGCCTTTATAGCTCACTTTAATGTCATCTGAGCTTCTGTGTGTGTGCAGTTCATATTGTTTCCATGGTAAACAACTGCATATGATAACCTCCTCCTCCTCCTCACCAGCATATATAGTGGATATGCACACAATCCCTAAAGCCTCCGATTTCATGTTTCTATGCAGTTTGCTTATGAGGTGAAGGACTTTGTAATTTATGTGCATTCTTCACGTGTAGTTCCCCAACAATAACTCAGTGAAACCTTGTGTTGTCATGTGCCCTCACAAAGTTATATGGGGCTGTTAAGCTGGACTAGGCTCCTGTTTATGTGTATGCACAGAGAGAGCATGCAGCATCTGTTTCAACACACATGTCTGACGCTGCTTTGGGAAACATTAAAATGATTGATTAGACGAGATTAAACTAGCTAATTTTTGAAGGGCAACTTTACTGCTTTTTTGGAAGGAAGGACGGTTTAATTCATGGGGCATGATGTCAGTGAACTTCACACAGGATGTTGTCCATCCTGGAATAAGCCATTATTCTACAAAATGCTTAGTGTTTCTTATTGTCAAATAAATAACACATCCAATGATAAACCCCAAAAACCAACAATGAAAGTATTGAGTGCTCCAGTGATGACATATTTTTGTTTGCCGTACTTAGCATTACAAGGGCTCCCGTAAAAAAAAGCAATCTGATTTTTTGATTGGATTTCGGTACATCGCAAAATATAAGCGTGTGGTAAAAATAATCTTCACATATTAATTATCTTTGTGATTTTTAAAGCGTAAAAGCAACCACCAGAAGTAAAAGGCTAACATTAGGCTTTAAACAAAAATGACATCCCACTAGCATAACTGCCCATCACCACCGCTAAATGCTATAGGCTAATGGCAGCTAATGTTCAGCCGGATGATCTTTACTGGTTTCTTTACTCAGTTTTTAACAAATATACCATATATGCAGACTAAGACTAAATGGGACTCAAAAACACATCTTTTATGTAATAATCTTTGAGAGAAAGTGACACATAAACCATATTTCTATTTCATTCAGTCAACATTTTGTTATGGAACATCTCTCCAGTGACACTGATGCTGTACTGCTTATTATCTTGTGCTTTTATTTGCTGATTTCCAACAGCAGGATAAACTCAGCAATGCTAAAATGTTTCTTTTGACTCCCTGGTGAATCACACTTCGCAGATAAAAGGTTGTCTTATATAAAATAACTGTTTTGCGGTGTTGTGTAATTATACTAAAACAACACTCAAAAAACCCACAGATGCATCAAGTAAAAACAACACATTTACAACGACAAGTTTTGCGTGATTCCACTTGAAATGACTATGCAAGAAAATGTCATTAAGGTTGGAGATATTAAGACGGAGAACCCTAAACTGTATTTCTTCCATTCCGACTACACCTTTCCTGCTCCAGATCATATGTATCGTTTCTGTTTTAAAGCAAGATTCTCTTTGAAATGGTGTACTTATCCTCCATTAGATTCATTTGATATGATCAACAATACATGTGATGCCTTGAAATGTACAAGTTACAGCTATAATACTTCATCAAATGTAGCTTGCCTTTTATTAAGCTTTTAAAAGCTATTTAAGAAGCTGTGTGGGCGAGCCTCTCCACGCCAGCCTGATCTCCTCTATTACGACGCACTATAAAGCTACCTGCGCTGTGGTAAAAAAGAGTAAACGCCTGAGTTCTCCAGTATATAAATGCAGTATATGGGCAGGCTGGTATTTCCCAGCGGGCAGGTTGGTCAGCTTGACCTCTGTTAAAGCTTCCGTTTCTGTCACCAGCAGCCTGACTGAAATAAATTGGCTTTGGTCTCCATGGAGGAGTTTGCTGTTGCTGCAGACCTGAGGCCTTATTGGTAGAGCCGCAGTCTCACTTGGGAAGCTCTTTGTGTGTGTGTTTTTGACTATATGTGTGTGTGTTTTTGACTATATGTGTGTGTAACCCTGACCCCGGAAAAGGTGCGCGAATGAATTGCCATGACCTAAGAGACTGCTGCAGTGTGTGGAGATGCCTATGCGTGTGCAATTGTGTTTGTTTGTAGACCAAATATGAGTGAATGGAGAACCTGGGACTGACCATGACCTCTTTGTCCACAGCAGAAATGGTGTGTGTGTGTGTGTGTGTGTGTGTGTGTGTGTGTGTGTGTGTGTGTGTGTGTGTGTGTGTGTGTGTGTGTGTGTGTGTGTGTGTGGTGTGTGTGTGTGTGTGTGTGTGTGTGTGTGTGTGTGTGTGTGTGTGTGTGTGTGTATGTGAACTTGACCTCTATACTCTGTGTGGGAGTGCAGAGGGGGGGGGGGGTTGTTCAGGAGCTGTAAGATAGCTGTGTGTGAACAGTCTGCTCACGCATCATGTGCTTTCATCACCCTGGGTGTGGCAATGCTGATCAAAGTACTCGCTGAACATATGAATAAGAAAAGAGACCAACACTGTGTCTGCATGCATTAAAAGGCAGAAAATGGTACACTTAAACTAAAATATACTGGTCAAACTGCAACTTAAAATACATTGTGAATTACATTTCACAAACTCCAAAGATTCTCAAATATGTAATAATAACGTATTGTTAGTCCTGGCTTGTCCTACATTGGCTTAAAGAGACCCTTTGCTTTGTTATGGTTTTCCATTTCATGTAGTGTGTTCTATAGGCTTGTATGCATGTAAATGGTCTGCAAATGTTACAATCACAAAGTTCATCCAGAGGGAGTTTCTCTCCCACACACTCCCCCCCCTCCCACACACTCCCCCCCCTCCCCGAAACGGCTCCTTTGTTTTATTCTGGAACAAGGTGACATCATTATGCAACACTCACGTCTCTATTGGCTAGCACTCAAACACATGATATGCTATATAGGCTAAGGAGCGGGAAATTACCGACACATCTCTAAGCGGTTGACCAATCACAACAGAGCCGGCCAGCTAACCAATCAGAGCAGACTGGGCTCTGGTTTCAGACAGAGGGTGAAAAGAGGTATGCAGCACAGGCAATACGAGACAAATAAAGAGCTTTTTGAACATTAAAGCATGGAGACATGTCCCAGTAGAGACACTACTGTACATACTGATATACACCTGAACATGAGCAGAATATGTCCTCTTGAATAATGTATACTCAAAAACAACAATATGCTACTATCTAAGTCAATCTTTGGCACTAGATGAAAGTCAGAAATAAAACTAAAGCCCATTAGACTCAAATGCCAACTAATGTAGGAAATATTAAGATATAAGCATGTTTGCTGTATGTGTGTAAATATAACCTGCTGGTTTAGGGAAGGGGTTTGTTGAGAGACTTCACTCTGGACCATAGAGGTTTCATCACTTCAGCAAAAGTGAAGTGACCAATCCGCTGAAATCCAAACCATGTTTTAGTGTTTTCTATAGTATCCATTTTTTCCAAACCGAACTATTTCAATGGTACATTTTCAAAAAAAACCTTCTTTAAGAAAAAAATATTTGCAACAGACTACTGGTTTAATATGGGATTAGCTTTGTATCATAAAGATAAAGCAACACTTTCTCAGAATAAAGCAAAACTATGAGTTTAAAAGAAAAAAAACTGAGTCAAGCAAAATAAAATAAATTTCAAAAATATAACTATAAGTTGCAAACAAATCATTTGTGTAATCATGTAAACTATAAGTCTTTTTTCTTTCTTTTAACATAGGTTTTTGTTTGCAGTTCTTGTTTCTTGTTTCTCAATGATCAGACTTTTGCTCTCGCTGCAGCTCTTCTCGTTTGCGCTCCCTCATTTTTTGATTTTGACCATAGACTGTATATATAAATGGACGTAGGGTCCGTGACGTCACCCATAGGATTCTGCAGAGTTGCCGTGAAGCCCTTAGTAGGCGGAGTCGGCCACTAACGGCTCGACAGTGCCGCCAGAGTTCAACTCCCCGCCTTCTCCAGCCTGCTCCAAATAAGGGCAAAGAGGCGGAGCCGAGGCGGGACCTGCTGCCACCGAGCTGGAAGCTCCAGAGCTAGCTGAAGCTACCAAGCTAAGCTAACATGCTCCCCATCAGCACGCTGCCGTCGCATTTTACGTTTCTAAGGTAAGCGGACATGAAACTATTCAGCAAAACTATAAATAATAATCTAAGTTATTGAGTTTTTAGCATAATACTTCAGAATCTTAAAACCCCTTAACGTTTGTATGCAATTGTGCTAAATTCAACACTGGAATCAAGCAAATATTAATATGTTTGCATGACATTAGTTATTTATATTTTGATATCACTTAACTATAAGTTTAATACATTTAAGTCAAGCTAAGGTACATGTGATGGTAGCTAGTTAGCGCTCTTACCTTTGAGGCCTCCTCCAAACAGCATAATAACCAGACTATCATTAAAACTAAGTACCAGTTATAGATCCTTGACTTTAGACAAACAATTCAAAAGACAAAATGTATTTAAAGACCAATCTTTATTTGAATGTGCCTCTTAACCTGAGATATTAGTTATACAGTAATAGTATTGACAATCTAAAAAAACTGAGCAACTCAACAGTCAACTTTATGTTTCTTATTGTCTAAAGCATTTATTATTTTCATTTTCCCAATCTCATATTCAGTGTGGACGGATTGAGACAGCGTGTGTCCAGAGAGCTGCAGAGACTTCAGGGAGAAACCTCCGTGTGATGGACGGATTGAGACAGCATGGTGTCCAGAGAGCTGCAGAGACTTCAGGGAGAAACCTCCGTGTGATGGACGTCCTGTCTGTTGGTTTGGAGAGGACTGAGGGTCTTTCCTCTGCGAGGAGGACCAGGCCTGATGGAGGAGCCCATGCTGGGCAAAGCTGATACCAACTGCACAGGCCTAGTCGGTCACTTTATTTGACTAAATGTGTTTAATACATTTAATAGGTTTACACCTTCTGTCCATATGTGCTTTTTATTTAAAACATTTGATTAACTTTTGGTTCACATTTCAATAAATTGTATTTGTATTTGCACTCCTTTTGTCCATTATTCTTACTGAAAATGTTAGATTACACATTCACATCTGACTGACTGGCAAATAGAAATAATCAGCTGATGGAGTGTAGATGTGGAAATAGCTGCATTCGATCAGCTGACTGTTTTTACAATAAAAGTAGTTTCTTAGTGAATGTCCTGTACTGGTCTTAAAATCTTTCAGCTTTTAATGTTCCTCTTGGATGTTCTTCTTGACCCTCAGAGAAGGAGAAGATGTCCTATCTTTCAGGCATGTCCTTTCCTAACAAAAATGACAGGAAATATAAAACATATTATTGCAGAACAAGTGTGTTATTTATGAAAGCGGTGTGTTTGTGTGTTTAGGGGCTGTAGATATAATTATTTTGTAATTGTAATGTTTTTTTTTTATTTCAACAATGAGCTACAAAGACAATCAGATTATGAATGAACAGTATGAAGTTCATCAACATTGAAATATATGTTATTATCAAAATAATATTTAACTGTTATCAAAACGTAGTGCAACTGTAGAAGCTTGCTCTGTTGTCTCACTTAAAGAATAACTTTTACCACGTTTTTTACAGACAATATTGAGAGATAAATAGTAGCAGTTCTCACTATGTGTTAAATATCTTTGCCTTCAATACATTACATTAGAAAGCTGACAAAGTCATATTGCTAAATATCTAAATGTAACTTTTTGCATGGAAAAAACCCTCAACTTCACTGATGTGTAGGGGATCTAGTATTTAGTATTGTTTAATGGAATATATATCAGTGTATTCAAGTCAATACTTCATTCATTTAAACCAATATCTTTCTTGATTCTTTGTACAGTATGAAAAAAGAGTCTTTGTACCTGTGCTGAAGTTCACTGCTGTGAGGAGTCCAGTTCTGTCTCTCACTCTCTGGTCCAGCCCGTCTGCATCACCTGGACACCTTAAACAAACAGATATATATGTAAAGTACCATGTGTACAAACAATATAACTGATTCTCTTCTGTTGAACATGTTGGATTGTGTATTGTCCGAGTCAGGGTCCTTTTTATTTTACTGTAACTTTGGAAGTTGTGTTACCAATGCTTACTGTTTATTTGATACCCATTTGGTAATGCAATTAATAAAAACAACAAGGTTTTGGTTCGTTCTTCAGATGACTGTGACGTTAACGTGTAAGCTCGATAATGAACTCCAGCTCAACCAACCATATTGTAATATCTAAGTAATCATCTTGAAATATGACATTAATAATTGTAATATACACACATCTTATTGTGAGGTTGATTTCACATACACTACTTCGACATTAGCTTGTCTACATACTTGAGCATAGCCAATTTAAATTAACCTTAGATACATACAGTTCTACCTACATAATCAAATATCTCTAAGTTACAAGGATGTAACCTTATTTTATCAACCTCAAACAGAAGCCGTTTGTTCAACAGTATTATCCCACTTAACACTTGTCTATTTCGTTGTAACCTTTATATATACAGTCTATGATTTTAACTTGGAGGCTACGATTACAATCGTTAGCACCGATGTAGCTACCACTAGCTTACATGCTAACCCAAGCCTTACCATTCATTACGTAGCTGATTAAAATCATTAACACATAAATAAAGCACTAGAATTTCACTTACCGCAAAACCGCATTCATGCACCGTCTGTTTTAACCGCAGAGCGAGTCACAATAGTCCGATATATAAGCATGAAGAACAAACAACCACGGCCAGCTACAAGTTGTGTTTCCTGGATGAGCTGAGCAGGCAGAGTCCCTGTATCTTCACGGAGCAGCTAGCAGAGAGACAAGAAGCTAGCAGCAGCAGTCACTTGACAGAGCCGTCACTCAATGTGACCACGCCCTAATTTATGCAAAAACTTTAAGACCTAATATAAATAAAAGGGTCGTGTTAGAAAACAATTCACTCACAGATTCAAAATCATGAAGGTGGAATCTAACTATATCGATAATAAAATGTATTGCATCCATGGGTAGAAACATGTTTTTTTCTGCTGTAAAGTTGGGCATTTTAACATGGGGGTCTATGGAAATTGCTCCTTTCTGCAGCCAGTCCCTAGCGGCCCATGTATGAACTGCAGTGTGTGACACTTCCGTATTGGCGTCCCGGCTGTTCCCCAGAGTTTGCCGCTTGATTTTGACACAAACGTCCCAGGTGGGCGGGACTTTCAGGGGTGTGTCCCCATTGGCTACTCAGCTTTTGAGTGACAGCCCACTACACCACAGATCATACAGTGCAACTCATGCAGCAAACTCCGTAGTCCACTCGGCCACGTTAGTGTCGGTGACTCCTGGGGGGTTTTCATGAACATATCGGACTTACCTTATGGATTGCTGTGCATTATATGTGTGTTGTGTAGTTCATACTTTATTCCAACTTTAAATAGTTTAATACCTGAACACACTGCTGCTGTAACATAATTTCCCAATTTGGGATTGATAAAGTGTCTGTCTATTTATTTTATAGAAAAAAAACACATCTATGTATTTTCAAGCTAAAGGTGATACACAATATAAACTGTATACTATTATTTTTTCAAAGACATTTCATTTCAAGAGCATATATTGCTGTGTTTAGGACAAACAATTAAAGACTGCTTTCATTTAACAAATTCTGCAATATAAAAGTGGCAGATTTGCTTTATTAA
The DNA here is from genome assembly GCF_902827175.1 of Gymnodraco acuticeps. NCBI lineage: Eukaryota > Metazoa > Chordata > Actinopteri > Perciformes > Bathydraconidae > Gymnodraco > Gymnodraco acuticeps. The sequence goes on from NW_022990274.1 coordinate 1,469,245, forward strand.
ACAGACCAGACCTAGGCTGCATACCAACACAATTAGGACCATGCTCACATCTTACTATGTTGGTCTGAAGAGCTGAAGCATTCATACACAATGGATAAAAACTGTGTTGTTTCATTTCTATATCCTGTGAGAAAATTATATACATTTAGCATTAACAACTCTACATACTATTCCTAGCCTGAGGAAGATATGAATAATCAACAGATTTGATTGGAATCTCTAACATTTTCATGTAGAATAAAGACAAAAGAGTGATTATACAAATTACATTTATTGAAATTTAAACCAGAAGATGAAGTCTCAAAGAATGTTTTAAATAAAAGGACATAAAACAAAAAGGTGGTTAATAATAAAATCTATTTAATGTATATGTAAAGACATTTGGTCAAATGAAATGACACTGTGATAACAGCAACGCCCAGCATGGATGAAGATGGTGCAGGTCTTTCGTTTTAGGAAATGAAAAATATGAAGTTAATAAATAAAACACAGCTCAGGGGCATCATGGACGGTGGGTTTTCCTACAAAGTTAACTCAGCCTCCATTGATTTTCATATCAAATTAGCGTGTTAATAAAATAAGCTATCATGGCTTATACTTGCATATCTAAACAGAATCATGAAAGCCTGTTGGTAGAGTCAGGCACACGAGTCTGTTTGAGTGTGTGCGCCGGTGTCTGAACGCTCACTCACTGCTAGCTTTGTCTGTTAAGGCCCTGACACATCAAGCAGTCACCAGAGAACTCGCCGACGCCGACTGTTGCGTCGGCGAGTTCTCCTGCGTCTTGGCCATGTGTCGCACTGGAACACACCGCAAAGACTTCAGCCGAGCACGTACGAACTGCGCAAGCGTGAGTGGCAATAACTCTCCTTACCAGCAGGCGGCGGTAGTGTGTATTTGTCATTCAAAAGAGGCAACAACCGGAAGACAGAGGAAGAACAGACTGCGTGATATAAACAAACAACAAATAGCGTGTGCTTTCCATTTTTTAAATGTAGTTTATTTTGCTTGACTCCGTTTTTTTCTTATTTTAAACTCATAGTTTTGCTTTATTCTGAGAAAGTGTTGCTTTATCTTTATGATACAAAACTAATCCCATATTTAATCAGACCCATAAGCCATGGCTAACCAAAGAGCAAACATAGAGACGCAGAGAACAAAGAACTCAAATGTTTCAAGATGAGCTCTACTCAAAAATATACTTTTGTTTTATGTATGTCCCATAAAATGTCCGCCCATGGCTATACAGACTTGAATCAGTGCAAAGTGTGTCTCTAGAGAGTTGTTTTCACATCCCTCTGTTGACGGTGGAGATACTGAACTGTTCAAATATACCTCTGCAAACTACATTTGGTATGTAACAAATTCAACACAGCCAATTGCTCTCTGACACACAAATGCCAACACATATTGTCATGGAAACAGTGTTAAACATAACGTTTGTATTTGATCGACTTGTCTGTACAGAGAGCGAGAGTTTGTATTAGCATCGTAAAAGTTTTGACAGCAAACATGGTCTTCAGATTTTGAATGCAAACCCAACCCTAGAGCATTCTTCCACTATCTACAAAAAATCTGTCTAGATGTAACTATCATTTGCAACCCCCATCTCTGGAGCGATGACTGAGAGCCCACCAGACATCCTTCAATGAAATGCTTAGCCATTTATTATCCGTGTGATGACACAAAAGGGATAAAACCTTAACGTTTATAGTGTTATGCTTTGCTGAGTTTGAGAAATTGTCAGCAAGAAACCATGGACACACTTTTTTAAAGTCTATTTCTATTTATTGTCATTTTCAGCATTGGGTTTATAAGGTTAGTGTAAGTAACTAAGGTGATAACTGTGTGCATTTTATGAGTAATAATAATGATAAAACGTATGCAGGCACACAATTAGCATAATATGTCCTCTTTAAGTTTGTAAGTAGGAAAACCTTTTTCAAATAACAATCTGGAGAGTATTTGCGTCAGCTTTTTTTATGGTTTGGTTGCTGGGAACCAGCGACGCATTCAGTTGGGTGGGAAATTATTTAAATCTAACTAAACTAATAAGATACATTTGCAGAAAAATAAAAAGTGAAATATAAAGTACTGAATTATGCATGGAGAAATGAAAGAAACCCATGAATTCCTGAGGGAGCTGTACAGAGTTCTACAGGCTAAGAGGTTGCTGATCCTCACTGTCATTATTCAGCATTTTTAAGTCACGATGCTGGGGTGCCTTTCAGCGGAGACGAGGGGCGCCGTTCAGACACAGAATGCCAACTGTAGACTTCAGCCATGTGACTGGAATGTAAATTAGGGAAATGTGCTTCACCTCATCCTTACCCCATCTGGCACCCGCCTGGGTATGAGAGACAAAGACTGTGGAGAGAGCATCAATGTGTGTGTGTGTGTGTGTGTGTGTGTGTGTGTGTGGGTTTGGTAGTAACATTTCACAAGAACTTTTGACTAATGGATTCCTCTGTAGGAGCACCGGTCTCATCATATATTTTCTCATGCCTCATTGCAACCCCCGTGGTTACAGTACATCTGTGTGTCTCTATCTCCTGTGTGGGTGTTTCCATGGTATTCATACTAGCACATTTATCACCCAAAGGGCAGATGGTGAAACACTACAGTGCATCTGGCTTGTCATCACATGCTAGACTTTGATGACTCGGCTCTATCCGGTGCAACAATGCTCAGGGTCAACTGCCGATATCGGTAGTGCAAGAATCACCTCAAGTGCAAAGTGATTTACCCATTTGTGTCCAAAAACGAAATTTGGTAAGATAAGAAACAATGGCATCACTTTGTTATGATTGGTTTTATGTATGGACATATAATGGGAAATGTTCTGACAGTACAAGTCTGACATGAGATTACTTAAAGAAACTTACCCTTTTATCTAAGTCAGGATTTTATTTGAAATACGAGGAAAAAAACACTACGGTTGTATGTGTTCAATTTCTTCCACATTACATATTTATTATACCACATACTTGAAGTCGTTTTTGAGACAGACATTTGCTTATCATACTGTACTTAGTCTTTGAGCACATGGGTGTACTGTTTTTTTTCTTTTGTTATAAATTGAATGATATATTTGAACAAAACATTAGTCCTTTATGTTCAAGAAAACCCCAGACTCCCATTAAAGGCAATTTTAGAGTTTGTTCATACAAATAATGTTTGATGAACTGTGTTATTCACCGCAGAATACATTCCACGGTCAGTGAGAATCGTTGCTACATAATGTGTTCCTGTGCCTTTTTCCCTCCAGTACATTGAGCCAGGTGTGCTGCTGCAACGAGCTGCACCTGGGGAGGAAGAGCTTCAAAGCTCCAGAGCAGCAGCAGCAGAAGAGCCTCTGGTGCTCTCTCTGCCTCTTATCTCAGGATTGATATATTAACATTTGTATTGTGTGTGGTCTCGTATTATGTCCTCTGAATTTGATTGCTGAATTTAGTTAGACCAATAGGGCTGCCTGACAGAATGTACATGTACTTTCAGGAAATGCATGTACATGTTAAATGATACTCATCACCAGCTGTTTCAAAGCTGAAAACTGAAATCAATCAATCAATCAATCAATCAATCAATCAATGTTTATTTATATAGCCCAATATCACAAATGTTACATTTGTCTCAGTGGACTTTACAGTTTGTACAAAATATCAGTATGACAATACGACACCCTCTGTCCTTAGACCCTCACATCGTACAAGGAAAAACTTCCGAAGAAAACCCACAGTTTAAAGGGAAAATGGGAGAAACCTCAGGGAGAGCAACAGAGGAGGGATCCCTCTCCCAGGACGGACAGACGTGCAATAGATGCCGTGTGTAAATTGAAAAGATAATACATTTGCAACATAGGTAGTCCAAATGTTTGGAAATGCATGTGTGTATAATAGGAAGATGAATCCACGAGGATATCCATCCAGGACCTATGATCCAGGACCACAGCCACGACTCAAGATCCAGGGCTCGCGATCCAGGACAGAGAAGCGCAGGATCATCCATGACTCCGGATCCCGGCGTATATAGACACCAAAAAGAAAGACATTTGGGGAAGCTGGGTTAATCGGAACATGAGAGTACACAGGTATCGACAGAGAGAAGGAAGAAGTAAGATGTCCCCCGACAAACTAAGCCTATATCAGCAAAACTAGGGGCTGAATCTAATCAGCCCTAACTATAAGCTTTATCAAAAAGGAAGGTCTTAAGTGCACTCTTAAAAACGGATAGGGTGTCTGCCGCCCGAACACAAACTGGAAGCTGATTACACAAATGTGGAGCTTGATAAGAAAAGGCTCTGGCTCCCATTGTACTTTTAGAGACTCTAGGAACAACCAACAACCCTGCATTCTTGGAACGCAATGCCCTAGTAGGACAGTAGGGTATAATGAGTTCTTTAAGGTAAGATGGCGCCTGCCCATTAAGGGCTTTGTAGGCGAGAAGAAGAATTTTAAATTCTATCCTGTGTTCTATAGGGAGCCAGTGTAAGGCAGCCAGAACAGTAGTAATGTGGTCCCTTTTCCTAACTCTGGTTACTACACGAGCTGCAGCATTTTGAATCAGCTGAAGCGACTTGACTGACTTCTTGGTACACCCTGATAATAAAGAGTTACAATAATCCAGCCTTGAATCAGAAATCAAACTTTTCTATCGGTTTACGTTTGTGTTCAAAAAGTCCTTCCAGAATGATACAAATGAAAAGAAAACAAAGAAAGTTACCTGTGACTGTACCCTGATATAATTGATGTAAATGCATTGACTACTTCATGGAATGATTTATTGCAACAAGGATCAAGATTAGGCAGAAATATTTAACTTGTCCTACTTCTCCAGTTGGTTCAACAGTTTACTGTTACTGTGTGTGTGTGTGTGTGTGTGTGTGTGTGTGTGTGTGTGTGTGTGTGTGTGTGTGTGTGTGTGTGTGTGTGTGTGTGTGTGTGTGTGTGTGTGTGTGTGTGTGTGTGTGTGTGTGTTGCTTAATGACAGCTGGTGCCCTAAAACAATCCATTTGGCCTATTTATAAATGATATGATATTTTCTAGTTCATCTAAATCTCATTTAATGAACTAGAAAATAAAAGTCAAGTTGTTTATAAAATGGATCTTCCTTTTCTTTAACTTTTTGTAGTTGAAACCAAATCCTTGAAGGCATGACATATCAAGTAAAATAATTTCCTTTTTTCCTCTATGGACTTAAACAAAAATGATTTCCCCCAGATTTCAAGGCATGCCTCTACCTTTCTCAATGTCAAGAAAGAGAGTAAAGGCATGTTAAATAAGCATGGATAGGATATTATATTTTCAGGGGTATTTTTTTCAAGAATCTGTTATTAAATGAATGTGATAATGAACCCATGGTCAGATCTAAAACATATATAATGGCTTTCTGCTGTAGACTCTGTACGCTGTATTTCTCTTTTATTTTGTCTTGATAAATAATCATTTGATAAAGATTATATACTTATTTGTTTTTCAGGTTGAAAAATTGGCATCTGAGTGCATTCTTATGATATGTATTCTTGCTGTATCCTGATCCCTGTTTGCTCGAGATTTTCAGATAGGACTTGAGAAGAAACAGATGTGTGAGGACACAGGGTCATGGCAGCAACACTCAATTATTAAATCACTGTGTATTATTATTATTGGACCAGCCAAAGGTTTTATATTTTGACCTTCCAGAAGATTAAAGCGTTATAGTATTTTGTTCGAGGTAACGATGACAATGATAAATGAGTACTTTCATAACAAAAATACAACAAAAAAAGTGAAGGGGGGAACAGATTAAAAGCGGCTGTAAATAGGTGAATTTTGAGTATGTGAATCGTCCTATCCCCCCAGGTGTTCTTGGACAGGGTGAGAGGTATGAGGGGGTGTCAGCTGATCTGAGGCTGCAGGTGTATGCCAGAGCACGAGGTCACTAGGACAGGGGGGGCTAGGAATTTTTGGGATTCTTTGTTAGGGTTAGATGATGTCACCTCATACTGCCTTTTCACCCTCTGTTTGAAACCAGAGCCCAGTCTGGATCTGTTGTGATCGGTCAGCCTCTTAGAGATGTCCCGCCCCTTAGCCTATCACATACAATGTGTTGGAGCGCTAGCCAATAGAAGCGCACGTGTTACATAGTGAGGTCATTATGTCACAGAAGTAAACAAAGGAGTCCAATGGAGGACATTTTGCGATTTTAGCCATTTACATGCACAAAAACCTATAACACACTACACAGGGCTGCCAACACTCACACATTGAGCGTGAATCACGCAATTAACCCATATCTCACGCACTCACGCCACACATGCCTTTCCTCACGCTAAGTTTTTGTCCAAAATAAATGTATATAAAAATAAAGTGAAGGAACAGCGGTCCGAACTGAACCGAGCGGTCTACAAAATGAGACGGTCTTCTGGCTTAGTTCAGTAAAGTTGGAACGATATTGGGAGATTCGGATTTCACGGATCAATAACTCATGAACAAAACGTTATTCAGACACAAATGACGTCTCCTAAGTACCGTGGTAAGGTTGACAACGAACTACAATCACATTTTGATCAAAAAAAGCCAATACACGCCGTCCTCCGGACACATTACATTGGTCTCTATCCGCAGCCGGAGAAGAAACGAGTGCTCAGGGACCGTCTGCAAAGTGCAACTCCCAAAAAAGAGAATACAATAATATTCACCATTATACAGTATATTACTACCAAACTCACCACACACATCAATAGTCTCCTGGTGGTCATACTACAGCAAGGAGTTTGGAAGAATATGCTTTTGAATAATTTGGGGGAATATTTATAATGTAAAATCTTCAATAAATATGGCATTATCTTGAATAACTTTACTATTATACAGTATATTTCTACCAAACTTATCATCTGGTTAGCTAGCTGCGCTAACGGATATTAGAAGCTGTTTTTAAAACAAGGAGAGGGAGAGCTCTGTCCTGTCAGACTGAGAGAGATAACTACAGCTCAGTGAGGTAAGGGACTCTCTGTTTAGATAGTTAACTTTACCATTCCTGTTTATGTGTCTTCTCGCAACTATCACTGGCCCCGTGTATCTCGTAATCGATATAACCGGCCTGCTCTCGTCTATCCCACGTGCTCCACTGAGATCCAACATCTAGTTTCAGGCGGCCTGTGGAACTGCCAGTCAGCTGTTCCTAAGGCCGACTTCATCTCTGGCTACGCCTCCCTGCAGTCTCTGGATTTCCTTGCTCTCACTGAGACCTGGATTACTCCATCCAACACATCCACCCCAGCAGCTCTCTCCACAGCATATTCCTTCTCCCATACACCCAGACCCACTGGCAGAGGAGGTGGCACTGGTCTCCTGCTCTCTCCCAAATGGAGCTTTTCCCTCTTCAAGCTACCTAACTTCACTCCTTCCACCTTTGAGTTCCATGCCGTCACAGTAACCCATCCTATACAGTTAACCATTGTTGTTCTCTACCGTCCACCAGGCGCCTTGGGGGACTTCTTGGAGGAATTAGATAATCTCCTCTCACACATCCCTGAAACTGGCCCTCCCGCTGTACTTCTCGGAGACTTCAACCTCCAGACAGGGAAGATAGACTAACTAACATCTCTGTTAACCGCCTTTGCTTTCTCACTGTCTCCGTCCCCACCGACTCATAAAGCTGGCAATGTCCTTGATCTCATATTCTCAAGGAAATGGGGCGAAGCCTGCGAGCTAGTTCAGGCAGTCAACTCGAGCACTTATGCTGCATTCATACATAACTCCCCCTTGCCACTCTGCAACCAACCAAACAGAGTCTCCTTAATAAGCCGCTCTATTTAACCTACCAGATCTCTCTCCATGCATTGCTTGCTGCTGCTATTGCCGCAGCTCTACGTCGCTGCTGCTTGCCTGCCCCACCACCACCCCAGCTTCCACCCCAGCTTCCACCTGTAGGCTCGGGGGTTAGTTATTTAATCATCACTCATCGTGCTATGTATATCTATGGAGTGATGATGCCCGAGCCTAATCGCCAAACTTAACTATATGCTGCTTCTAATAAACATGTTAAAGGAACATGTGAGTTGTCTGACTGAACTGCACTACTTCTAACCTCTCTGTAAACCCGCTCCACACATCCGATCACTTCTTCATATCATTCTCTCTACCCCTTTCCAAACATAACAAACTAATCTCTTCTCATCCTGCACCTGTCCGCCGTAACCTTCGTTCTCTCTCCCTTGTCTCATCGGTGCTCTCAGCCCTCCCTTCCTCTGACTCGTTCCAACTCCTACCTCCAAACTCTACTGCAGAAACTCTCCTCTCTACTCTCTCATCCACTCTGGACTCTCTCTGTCCTCTCACATCTCGGCAGGCTCGTCAGTCCCCTCCTGCTCCCTGGCTAAATGACGCACTGCATGCTAATAGAACCGTCCTTCGGGCAGCAGAGCGGAAACGGTGGAAATCCAAACACCGTGACGATGTCCTAACCTATCAGGCTCTCCTCTCCTCTTTCTCTGCTTCGATCTCTCAGGCAAAAAGCACTTTCTTTCAAGATAAGATCCAATCTTCCTATTCCAATCCTAAAAAACTATTTTCCATCTTCTCCTCCCTCCTGGACCCCCCCCAAAGCCCCTCCCCCTCCTCCCTTCTGTCAAGCGACTTTGTTAACCATTTTGAAAAAAAGGTTGATGATATTCGCTCTTCTTTTTCTGACTCACCTTTACTCACCGCTGGGTCACCAGACCCCCCTTCCACCAACACACTAACCTCCTTTCCCCCTCTCTCTCCAAGTGAGGTTCTTACCCTCATTACCTCTGCCCACCCTACCACCTGTCCTCTGGACCCTATCCCTTCAAACCTCCTTCAGACTATCGCTCCTGATATTCTACCGTTTCTCACCCATTTCATCAACACTTCTCTAACTTCTGGTCACTTTCCAAACAGTCTCAAGGAGGCAAGAGTAAACCCTCTCCTAAAGAAACCCACTCTCAACCCGTCTGATGTTATAAACTACAGGCCTGTCTCTCTCCTCCCGTTCCTGTCTAAATCACTTGAACGTGCTGTCTTTAAACAACTCTCCTGTTATCTCCATCAGAACAACCTTCTGGATCCGCACCAGTCTGGTTTCAAGGCAGGTCACTCCACAGAAACGGCCCTCCTTGCTGTCAATGAGGAACTGCACACGGCTAAAGCAGCCTCCCTCTCCTCTGTCATCATCCTTTTGGACCTGTCTGCTGCATTCGACACGGTGAATCATCAAATCCTCCTTCGCACTCTCCAAGAACTTGGAGTTTCAGGCTCTGCACTTTCCCTCATTACCTCATACCTCAAAGACCCTTGTCAATTAACTACAGGGGTCCCTCAGGGCTCTGTTCTTGGTCCCCTCCTCTTCTCCTTGTACACAAACTCGCTCGGATCTGTCATTAGCCCGCATGGTTTTTCATACCACTGCTACGCTGACGACACCCAATTAATTCTGTCCTTTCCCCGCTCAGAGACCCAGGTCGTCGCACGCATCTCTGCTTGTCTAGCTGACATCTCTCAGTGGATGTCTGCTCACCACCTCAAGCTCAACCTTGACAAGACTGAACTGTTTTTCCTTCCGGGAAAATATTGTCCCACTCTTGACCTAACAATCAACATCGGCACCTCTGTTGTTTCCCCGACTCAGACTGCAAGGAATCTGGGTGTGATCCTAGATAACAACCTGTCCTTCACTGCAAACATAGCTGCTACAACCCGCTGCTGCAGATACACGCCTTACAACATCAGGAGGATACGTCCCCAGCTGACTTCGAAAGCGACGCAGGTTCTGGTCCAGACTCTCGTCATCTCACGCCTAGACTACTGCAACTCCCTCCTGGCTGGTCTACCTGCATGTGCCATCCGACCTCTGCAGCTCATCCAGAATGCAGCGGCTCGTCTGGTCTTCAACCTTCCTAAATTCTCCCACACCACGCCGCTCCTCCGCTCCCTTCACTGGCTTCCGGTGCTAGAATCCACTTCAAGACAATGGTACTTGCTTACCATGCTGCGAATGGATCTGGCCCTTCCTACATCCAGGACATGGTTAAACCGTACACCCCGGCATGTGCACTCCGCTCTGCATCAACCAAACAGCTCGCTGCACCCTCGCTGCGAAGGGGACCCAAGTTCCCATCAGCAAAAACACGTGGGTTTGCTATCCTGGCTCCTAAATGGTGGAATGAGCTCCCCATTAACATCAGGACAGCAGATAGCTTACACACCTTCCGGCGCAGACTGAAAACTCATCTCTTTCGACTGCACTTCGAGCGATAAAACTATTAACAAAGCACTTATATACTAATAAAGGACTGGCTTATCTAAAGCCAGTTGAGTAGCACTTGAAATATTTTTGCTCTATGAAACCTGATGTACTTATATGATTCTGTTTTCTTCAAGTTTGTATTTTGTTGGTCGAACGCACTTATTGTAAGTCGCTTTGGATAAAAGCGTCAGCTAAATGCAATGTAATGTAATGTAATGTAGTTATCTCAGTGGGTCTCAAACGTTTTGGTCACCATTTATGAGTGTGGGAATCTGACGTCATTGTCACCTGACGGTGTCACCTGATGCGGTCACATGACCGGTGACCGGGTAAACAGGAAGCCATAAAAAGTTTGCCGTTGTCGGTACCAGATGTGTTCGGGGCCCGTCTCTTACCAGTGACGTCACGACGTACAACGTTACGACGTAATGACGTCACGCATTGTGATTGGCTGTACGGTAATTACCCACGCTGTCTAGAGCAGTGATTCTTAAATGGGGGTACGCGGACCCCTAGGGGTACGTTGGGGTACTGCAGGGGGTACGTGAGATTTAAAAAAAGAAAAGTAAAAAAAAAATAAGTTTAATAAAAAAAAATACCATGCATGATTACAAAAATAATCTTAGTACAATAAGTGAAATAGAAAACACAATTTTATATAAAATATTTCTAGAACCACCAAGGGGGTCCTCATATAAACATGTCAAATGTGTGTATTGTATTTTATAGTTTTTCATAATATATCATTTTGTTCATTGGTTTGTTTTTGTTTTTGTTTTCCTTTTTTTCAAAAGGACCAGGCCAGCCACTGTCCTATAGTGTTTATTTTGTATTTTCTTGTTCATTTTCTTCATGTGCAGTGTATGGCAGTATAATCATTTTATTGTTTGTGTCGTAGGTTGCGCTCCTCTGCGGCGTAGGCCTGGGCCCGGGTGGAACGCTGCCTGCCTTCAGTGTAGGGACTGCACGGTGTGAGACTTTCTTTTCTGTATGCTAAATATCTCACTGTTATTATTTTATAGAGATTGTGGTTTGAATATTGCATGCTTATGTTGTTTTGGTGTGTGGCTTTTCTTGTTTTTGTCCCTCGCGATTAGCAGGCACTGCAACCCAGCGGACCGGGCCTGCCCAACTGAGGAGGGTAACTTATATATGTGTTGAATTATATTTGCCATTTTTATACTTTACATGAATTGACATTTTAAACAGTTTCCAACATTTGTTAAATAAAGCTGTGTTATGTTTTTGGAATTCATGCCTCTGTCATAATTGCACCTAATAAGGGATGCTTTAAAATCGGTCCACGACTTACATTTAGGGTCCACGGGTTCCTCCTGCCCCTTAGCAGGAGGTGGCGTTGTCAGTGATTAGCTTTACATATGGTAACCTCAGTCACGGTTACCACATGAGAATAAATGAAAAACAGTTATACTATATGACAGTAAAACAAGAATACAGTTTAAAAGGGGAGTGATTTGTAAAATATCCATAAAGAAAATCTGTTTACAGTTCTGTTTCATACGGGTGTTGAGAGATGTATCCATAAATTCATTTTGCACCAGATTGATGAATTTAACTTCAATATTTAAAAAAAAAATGCCCCTGGAACCCCCTAGAGGAGGTGAATTCCCCCCCCCCCCCCCCCCACACTTATAAAATAGCACTTGATTGTAAGAGTCGCGGGTACATTGTATGTGTGTATTGCACTGTAGCGCCCGGTATATTAATGGGAAACTCTAGTTTGTACATGTTCAATACATTTGTAACACTGAACACATAAACGTTTCTTTTTTCGGTTCACCAAAAAAAAATCTCACTCCAAACTGAACTCAAATGTTGGCAGCCCTGCACTACAGGAAAGGGAAAACCCAAATAAGTACGATAACGCCCCCCTTTAACTTTGTTTGTGACCAGTCAAGACTAAGTTAATTCAGTCTAAATCAAGTCCCTTTGCAATTAAACACTGCATCAGCTTAGCTTTCTTACATAGCACAGCAAGACAGTGCTAACAGCTAAACGCTAACACAGATTTGTGTTTAACATTAGAGAAATATCAGGAATTAACAATTAGAAAAGCATAATGCAGATTTCTCCGATCGTACATTTTCACTGATTATTATCGGTCGATAGCGATCAGCAGCTCACCAAACAGCATTCTTAGTCGAAGAAAAGTTAGAAAACATATCCAACTCTACACACTGTTTTTCCAGCTGTGTCTCTCTGAACGTTGAGCTGCTCAGCTGCCAAGAGCAACTCGCCGGGCCTCACAGGCTTCACCTCAGCAGCTCTGTGTCCCTGTTGATAGGCAGCACTAACTAAGATGGGACACACTTTTGCTTTTAAACATCACATCAGAGTAAATTATGAATTGGGACAGTTCGTGCTCCAGTACAAATGTAGCACAAGTCCCATGAAAATCTTTATCATGTTTTGTTAAGTAACTAAGTAAATTTACTCAAGTGTACTTAAGTACAACTTTGAGGTATTAGTACTATTATGCATTTTATGCTACTTTGTACTTCTACTCCACTACAATTCAGAGGTAAATATTGTACTTGTACTTAAAGGTACTACATTTAAGTACAAGTACAATATTTACGTAGTACCTTTAGTTACCTTTAAGTACTAGTTTTATGTAGTACCTTTAGTTACTTTGCAGATAAAGATAAGTGATAAACAATATGATCAACACTTAAAAGCCTTTAGATACACCTGGAGTAAATTCACACCTTTACCGGCTTGATAAACACATCAATAAATATACCCAAAACATATAATATGACTCTGAAATTGACTAATCTGCATAATGAGTACTACTTTTGGTACTTCATTAAATGCCAATACTGCTGTACTTTTACTTGAGTTACATTGAATTGAGAACTTTTACTTGTAACAGAGTATTCCTATACTTTTTTACTTTTACTTAAGTACAATATTTGTAGTATTTCTTCAACCTGTGACTGAATGCACTTCCTGGGTTAATGTAATATGTTAATCTACTACTATATCCAAACAAACACCTAATGTGTACTCATAAATCTCGTACACACTAACAACAACTCTGTCTTAGGACCCTCTCACTGAATCACCTCGCCAAGGTCAGACCTGAGCTCTGTGCTCATAATTACCTCTGAGGGTAATTAGTTTCCACAGCCCGGTCTCTGGGCCCCTCTGCACACCTTTACTCTGTCACCTGGGCCCCGGCAGAAAAAATGAAGGGCTTCGTATGCTGGGTTTAGCGGGGCTCCATGATCTATAATAGGGTTCCCTTTGGAGCGGTGCTAGATGTGTGAGTGTGTGTCGAGAGGAACAAAGTGCGTTACCATGGAACCTAATGATGTCTCTTTCTTTCCCAAAGACAGTATCACAATGTTAACGGTGAGGGGAAATCATTAGCCTTCACGCATTTAATGAAAGTCAAAGATTAAGTCAGCCATTCTTAAGAGAGGGATATTATTCAGCCCACAGACTCTGGGCATCATTAATAAACCTCTCCCTGCGCGTTCCATTTTTTTTTTCCTGTTGGCCACATGTGGGTACTTTCAGCGTGTTGTGATTCCTTTTTCACCTTCAGCAGAGGGGAAAGACTTCTGAACAGAGGTGAGAGAAGTATACTCTATAGTTAAAGCAGACATACCAGAGTGTAGGAATACTCTTTTTCAAGTGAAAGTCCTGCATTTAAAATGTTACTTAAGTAAAAGTACAAAAGTATTGGCATCAAAATGTACTTAAAGTACCAAAAGTACAAGTACTTATTATCGAGATTGGCCTTTTCCAGAATAATATATATGTATTGATTATGATTTGTACTGTTCTCTCTATGTGTTGTACTGTCTCAGTGTGAACATAGATTAAACAGCCAGTCAAACTCTTTTGAGAGCTAGAGAATGAGCAGCAATGCTTCCTTAATGACTTATTTGCATTCATCTGACCTTCAAGCGGAGTGAAACTATAACTAAAGAAGATACAAGGCACTTAATGATCTCATATGCAAGTATAACAGACACAGATTAATATATACTGTTGACCGCTAAGTGTAAACAAGGTACATTTTTTAATTTTGTATTTAACCTTTATTTAACCAGATAAAAGCATTGAGAAAAAATCTCATTTGCAATGCTGACCTGGCCAAGAAGGCAGCAACTGTACACATTATTACACATAACACAAACATATCAAATACAGAGAACATAATTAAGAAAACAAAAGACGAAAAAACAGTTACTACATTGTGCACATTAGGACAGTAAGAAAGGTGCACTACTTATTACTGCAAGAGCAGCTAGTGGTAAGGACTTCAGACAACTTCAATTTAAAACATGCTATTGAGACAAGTGCCCTCGGTTTGAAGTGTGATTGAAGGTCATTCCAAGACCAAGGACCATAATAAAAAAGACTCCTTTTCCCAGCCTCAGTCCGCACAGCAGGAACCTGGAACCGTATCCAGGCACTGGATCTGAGGTTGTGCGAGTCACAAACTGGAGCAAATCTGGCCCATATATACAGTGGAAGCTTTCCTAAAAGGGCTTTATACATTAATAAAAACCAATGCTGCATCCTACGCATACTAAGTGAGGACCAGTTAGGCTACACAGTTTACACAGTCCTATAGGGTGCATTTGATATATAATGCAGTGCAGCATGGTAGAGTGGGTCAAGTTTGGCCAAAACAGTGGGACAGGCAAATCTATAAATGGTATCACCGTAGTCCAGCTGGGACAGGAATAAGCCAGAGACCAACCTTTTACGGGATGAAGTTAAAAAACAACATTTAAGTCTGTAAAGGAAGCCAAGAGTGAATTTCAATTTATTTGATAGAACTTCAATATGGTGTTTGAAGTTCAGATTACTGTCCGACCAAAAGCCAAGATATTTGTAGGTATCGACAAACTCAACAGAGACGCCATCAAGGGTGTCAATGGAGAGGCAAGAGGACGCTGACTTGGGAGCAAAAAGCATTGCTTTGGTTTTCTTACTGTTCAAAAGCAGTTTGGAATCAAGAAGTGCATGCTGCAGCGTGATCAAATCAGATTTTAAATTGGAAATGGCCATATCCAGAGAAGGAGCACATGAGTATACAATAATGTCATCAGCATACATATGATAGGTAGAAAATTGCATCTGATTACAAATATTGTTTACATATAATAAAAAGAGCAAAGGCCCCAAAATAGAGCCCTGTGGAACTCCCTTCTCCAAGGTGACAGGGTCAGAGACAGCATTGAGTACAGTCGGTTAGATAACTCTGAAACCAGCAAATGGCATTATGACCGAAACGAGACATCAACATAACATTAGACATAATGTGGTGATCTACAGTGTCAAATGCTTTGGCTAGGTCAATAAACAATGCAACACAAACAGAT